>NC_091123.1:45801943-46141943 GCF_040183065.1 Periplaneta americana
CTATTATCAAGAATGACTTACGAACAAAAGTGTGATCTAAAAAACAAATGACCGACTCGCTTGCTGTCAATGAAGGACATAACCAAAAGACAGATGCATACTTACGTAATGATATTAATACTGTATCTATTGACCGTTAATATTGTGATTTCTCTATGACAGGAAGTGAGCTAATGTTATACGTATACGTGTCTATTTGTTAGAGATATGTGTAAACCGTTAAATCATATTTTACTACGAACCATTTGAGGTCATGCCTTATTGGTGTTACGAGACTCCAACCAATCTTCGACTGCTGACTTGACATCGACTACTATTTATTTTAAGACTATATTTTTGTAATACGTTTTCTCATATTGCATGAAAGACAACTTGAATTAGCTTCCCCTGCTCAAGATTTCATGCTACGCCACTGCACATCAGCAATGCTAGACGACAGCTGGACCAGGGAGCGTAGGAACCAGACACACAAGACTCGCAATACACGGGTTTCATCATAAAATCTGTGTGAACAACAAGTTCCATGAACCGACCGAAGACTGCAAATGTGTGCTGTGCGGGCAAAGATGTAGGAAATACTACATTATAACGTGTGCGAAGAGAGTTAACTCAATAACAGACTATGGCAAAGACTAAACTTGGACATTAATCCTCAACTCGAGCGCATTTTTCTCATTATTACTATTAATTCTCAAAACCTTAATCCTTTGCTGTGGTCGGGCCAGAGAATCAGTCCCATTCCGAGGCTTATTTGAAGGATTCGTAACAAGCTGTTTTATACGGTGATGGGTTGTTAGCCCTTCGCCCAACCCCCAACCTAGAGGACCACCCCTCATCGGCTGTCCGCGACTGCTTATTCAATATATTCGCAGCTACCCTCCATATCTGGAGGCCGTCTCCTCGATCCGCAACCTGAGGACGCGCCATGCCGTGGTGATAGGGACCCACAATACATCATCCAGTCTGCTGTCAAAAGATCTTAAAGTTAGAATTTATAAAACAGTTATATTACCGGTTGTTCTTTATGGTTGTGAAACTTGGACTCTCACTTTGAAAGAGGAACAGAGATTAAGGGTGTTTGAGGATAAAGTTCTTAAGGTTCTTAGGAAAATATTTGGGGCTAAGAGGGATGAAGTTACAGAAGAATGGAGAAAGTTACAAATCACAGATTGCACGCATTGTATTCTTCACCTGACATAATTAGGAACATTAAGTCCAGACGTTTGAGATGGGCAGGGCATGTAGTACGAATGGGCGAATCCAGAAATGCATATAGAGTGTTAGTTGGGAGACCCGAGGGTAAAAGACCTTTAGGCAGGCCGAGACGTAGATGGGAGGATAATATTAAAATGGATTTGAGGGAAGTGGGATATGATGATAGAGAGTGGATTAATCTTGCACAGGATAGGGACCGGTGGCGGGCTTATGTGATGCGGCAATGAACCCTCGGATTCCTTAAAAGCGATTTGTAAGTAATAGTAATAATAATAATAATAATAATAATAATAATAATAATAATAATAATAATAATAATTAATAATAATAATTCCATCGCTATGGAATAACAGCGCTTCCTACCGTGAAACAATTCAAATCCTGGTTGGGACAAGTTACCTGGTTAAGGTTTTCCGGGGGTTTTCCCTCAACCCATTAAGAGCAATAATGGGTAACATTCGGCGCTGGAACCTGGATTCATTTCGCTGGCATTATTGCCTTCATCTCACTCAAATGTTAGTTAATTATGGCTGTTGATAAAGCATCTTAAAATAACCCAAATTAATAATAATAATATAATAATAATAATAATAATTCCATCGCTATGGAATAACAGCGCATCTTACCGTGAAACAATTCAAATCCTGGTTGGGATAAGTTACCTGGTTAAGGTTTTCCGGGGGTTTTCCTTCAACCCATTAAGAGCAATAATGGGTAACATTCGGTGCTGGAACCTATGGAATAACAGCGCTTCTTACCGTGAAAAAATTCAAATCCTGGTTGGGACAAGTTATCTGATTAAGGTTTTCCGGGGGTTTTCCCTCAACCCATTAAGAGCAATAATGGGTAACATTCGGCGCTGGAACCTGGATTCATTTCGCTGGCATTATTGCCTTCATCTCACTCAGATGTTAGATAATTATGGCTGTTGGTAAAGCATCTTAAAATAACCCAAATTAATAATAATAATAATAATAATAATAATAATAATAATAATAATAATAATAATAATTCCCTCGCTATGGAATAACAGCGCGTCTTACCGTGAAACAATTAAAATCCTGGTTGGGACAAGTTACCTGGTTAAGGTTTTCCGGGGGTTTTCCCTCAACCCATTAGGAGCAATGCTGGGTAACTTTCGGCACTGGAACCTGGATTCATTTCGCTGGTATTATTACCTTCATCTCACTGTGATGTTAGATAATTATGGCTGTTGATAAAGCATCGTAAAATAATCCAAAATAATAATAATAATAATAATAATAATAATAATAATAATGATAATGATGATGTATCGCTCTTATCTTTGGTCCTGACTAGGCTATCATAGGCAGAAATCAATTCAGGACGTTCTATAGCCTAATTCTCTATAGAAATGAAATAATTTCGTGGTTCCTTGCACACTAATATTCCATTTGAGCAAAACTTATGGCATTCTGTTTTTAATACGTTGTAAGAAAAATGTATAATTCACACACAATTCTCACGGAAGAGTTCCGGTGTCAAGCCCCTTTCAAAAGTCATGGTATGGTGACGCTTGTGGCGGACAAAGTCGCCCTGATCTAAATTCCGTTACCATTTCACAACGGGTATTTTTTTAGGGATGACCTAGGTAGCCAGCTCTAAATCTGGATACTCAACGAACCTTAGAGTAGTCAGTTGGTGTGGGATGGAAATACGCGTAGTTGGATGCCAACACGAACGATATCTACAAGATCACTGTGCTGGATCGCAGTGACTTCTCTATTAGTTACATTAATAATAGTAGTAATCGGCTACATTTCATACTTCCTGTTACATAATCTTGCAGCCTAAATCCCAGCGGTACTTTGTAGTACTTATAATACGAGTAGAAGCTACAATTTTAACTTCATATGTATACCATATTATGATGTTTCAGAATCTGAATACTAATTAATTTATTTATGATTAATGTATTAATGTAAGTGTTCGTTATATCTAATTTTAAATAATCTGTTTGCTTCCTCTCTAAAAAGGCAGGAGCAATTATTGCATTTGATGTTGTACCGGTACTCCAATTAAACTGTATTTACTTGTATGTTTCTGTCTGTTGTTTGTATTTTTGTAATTTGTTTTGTTTTATGTAGTTTATTATGTGTGTATATTATCAATGGTCCTGGTTTGTGTGGTTTCTCTGTTATTTTCCTTTTATTGGTATAAACTAGTACACTGAATGTATTTTTTGTGTGTAGTTGATTGTTTGTTTTGTGGTTGGATTTATTTAATTACTATTGCTGACTATCTCATATTGTAACAGCTTTGTTATGCTATGTAATCTATTGTATACAGTCAATCATAGTAACCGTTTTGATAAATTAGTGTACCTTGTATAATTTAGGTCAGTATATCGTTTAATTTCAACACATTGTACATAATTGTAGGTTATTTCATGTTGAAAGATAATTCTTTTCGTGACTAAATATATAGACTAGGTAACCCTATTATAACTTCGGGTGAAATAGGATTTCTCCTTATTGGACAATAAATAATAATAATAATAATAATAATAATAATAATAATAAACCTGCTGTTCTATTGATACTAAATTCATTGGGTCTCCGAGATAGATTAAATAGGCTAATAACATAACGTAATATACAGATCGTTTTCAAGGAAACGGGTTTCTCTCATGTAAATATCATCGGTTTTCTGTTTCCATAGTTGAAACGCGACTTCTGAAGAAATAGAGCGTAAATTTTCTCTGGATCGACAATAGTAAGATCTTACATTGCGTAGTATGAGCAGATATGTTTCTCCATATGTGTATTTTAGGTAAGAAATACTGCATTCAAGGCAGTTAAAACTATTTGATTGTTCAGTTATTTTATCTATGTCTATTTTGAATCTTCTCTGACTTAAACTAAAAAAATAAAAAAAGAAAACATTGTTTCATGCGTTAAAATTTACGTAATTGTATCTCTTGGATAAACCTTATTTGAAATAACAGATCCAATTTCAAAATTATAACAAGGTTGAAATGAATGAAACCTTACCTTTGACATATATAATAGTACGCACTGCTCCTTTTTTCGACACAACGCGAGATAATCTATGAACCTCTTTGTGAGGCTCAAAATGAGGTCGTGCGGTATTTCTGCTGGATGACTGGATGACGACGAGATGTTTTGTTGCTCCATTCGGTGCCAGGAGTTGAGTGATAAGGAAGATGCTCTCCCTCCATGCATTCACGTATCTGCTTCCTCACGCTCTCATTTCACACATGAATATTATCAGAGAGGGAAAGTGACCAGTGAATTCTGTCAGACTGGTTCCCCGTGCAGTGACTGACATTCAAAAGATATGAACTTGGTAAGGACGTATTTTATAGTGTTACTCTCTGCTGGGTGCATTTCACAGTGATTACGGTAATAATCTCAGGTGATAAAGATAAGTCACAATTGAAGAGTCCAGAGCCATATTGGGCCAAGTGCCATATATTAAAAACGTGGAAAACAATGATTAAAATTAAGTGATTACATAATTTAATGAAACACATAGCAAGTAATATGAAGTGTGCACATTAAAACTAAATTATATGTCAATCTTCATTAAATTATGGTGTTCAGAGTCATAGTAGGCCAAGCGCCATATATAAAAACGGAGAAAACAGGGATTAAAATCAAGTGATTACCATAATTTAATGAAACATATTCATACATCCAATTGTTCTTCTAATAGTTGTAACTGTCCTATTCTAAATGAATCTGCTCAAATTAAATATCTCGGAATAATAATCGACTAACATTTACGTTGGGATAAACATGTTCTTTTTCTGTGCAATAAATTAAGAAAAATTATTCACAATTTTTTCATCCTACGAAATTACTTGACTGTCCATACTTTACGATTGATTTACCTCGCATTAGTACAAGCTATATTTCAATACGGCATTACAGGATGGGGTAGTGCTTATAGTACCTCCCTCATGCCAATAATTCTGCTACAGAAAAAAGTAATAAAAATATGCCTTAATAAACCTCTTGATTATCCTTCAGAGCTGCTGTGTTCAGAATTTTAGGTATTTGACTTCCATAAAATTTATAACAATGTATTACTGAATTTCGTACATAAAAACCGAAACATATTTAATTTATATTCACATAAATATAAAACCAAAACATCAGACAACATATGCTTGACAGTTCCTAAATGTACTACAACTGTAGCATATAATCACAGTAGCAGCTTCGGTCCAAGGCTTTATAACATGATAATAGATAAATTCCCAAACATACAATTTGCTAATGCTCCTTATTTCAAAACATCTATTAAAAATTGCTGTTAATAGAGAAAATTTAAAGTTCAATTATTGTGATGTGTTTTTTTCTTCTCCTTTTTTTCTTTTATTACTTTATACTCTGTTATTCAATAAAATGCCTTAACATTAACTTAAGTGGAATGCCCTCTGAGCACGAGTATGTAACTTTTTCTGGGGTGTTAGAGACTTCTTATATTAAAAAAAAAATCAATATGTATCTTTGTTCGGGCAATAAAGTATTATTATTATTATTATTATTATTATTATTGTTATTATTATTATTATTATTATTATTATTATTATTATTATTATTATTATTATATAGGAAGTAATGTAAAATTGCACATTAAAACTAAATGATATATCGATCTTCATTAAACTATCGTATTCAGAGCCATGGTGGGCCAAGTGCCATATATTAAAAACGGAGAAAACAAGGATTAAAATCAAGAGATTACCATAATTTGATGAAACATATAGCAAGTAATATAAAGTATGCACATAAAAACTAAACGATATGTCAATCTTCATAAATCTATGGTATTCAGAGCCATAGTGGGTCAAGTGCCATATATTAAAAACGGAGAAAACAAGGATTAAAATCAAGAGATTACCATAATTTGATGAAACATATAGCAAGTAATATAAAGTATGCACATAAAAACTAAACGATATGTCAATCTTCATTAAACTATGGTATTCAGAGCTATAGTGGGTCAAGTGCCATATATTAAAAACGGAGAAAACAAGGATTAAAATCAAGAGATTACCATAATTTGATGAAACATATAGCAAGTAATATAAAGTATGCACATAAAAACTAAACGATATGTCAATCTTCATTAAACTATGGTATTCAGAGCCATAGTGGGCCAAGCGCCATATATATATATATATATATATATATATATATATATATATATATATATATATATGAAAAACGGAGAAAACAAGGATTAAAATCAAGTGATTAACATAATTTAATTAAACATGTAGCAAGTAATGTAAAGTTGCACGTTAAAACTAAATGATATGTCGATCTTCATTAAACTATGGTATTCAGAGCCATAGTGGGCCAAGCGCCATATATTAAAAACGGAGATAACAAGGATTAAAGTCAAGTGATTACCATAATTTGATGAAACATATAGCAACTAATATAAAGTATGCACATTAAAACTAAAAAATAGTATTCTCTAGAACAAAAAATTAACAAAATCTTGTAATATTATTTCCCCCAGCAACGTAGCGCCTTCTATAAATATTTGAACGTCGTTCTGTACAATGCAACTTTTATTTGTCCAATATAAACACATTTTAAGTTTATACACTGAACTAAGTGTATAGAGTTAAATCAATTCTGTGACTTAAAAATAATGTTTTTCTTTTGTTTGCCTGCAAAACATCTGGGCAGAAGAAGATATCAGATGATAGAAAACTTTAAAACAACGGATCGCATGCAGAGATTAAGAGGAGAGATTGGAGAATGCTGGGTTTGCAGTGAAAGATCTGCCCTTGGACTAAAAACTATGAGTGAATGCCTGAAAACACTATTTCGTCATGCTTATTACTGCCAATGTCGAAGCAAAACTTCATAACATATTTTTTTAATATTATGCAACCTCCGCTCCATGGATTAGTATAAACTCTTCGGAATAGTTTATGTACAATAGTTTATCATATGCGGACTCTCCTTTTACATATGAATGCCCGTTCCGCAAACTCTCTTCAATTCTGTTGTTCCAAACCATGCCTACTTTAAATGCTCCCTCTTGAAAAAACTGCAAAGAAATTACATATTTATCACATGTGGCCTTGGCGCCACAGAATGTTTTGTATTAGTGTAGATCGAATATAAACGTTAGACCGCAGAATTAATAGTAAATTGCTCAAAAGTGATCCGTAGGAACACTTTTTACGGCTGGGTAGATTACACTGTCATAGATGTAGAAATATCTGAACAAAAAAGTAATACAAATAACATTTAGGAAAATATATAGGCTTATAAACAAATTGACGTCGTTATTAAGTACATTGTATAAGTATATCGCACATAAGTGATATAATGTTATCCATATCACAGACAACGTGATACTGATGATACAAAACAAAAATAGAATAATCGTATAAAAAAGCTTTTAGTACGTAAGAGAACTTAGGGGGACAATTCTTCAGAGTTATATTATTTTGTTATTAAAAATAGGGATGGTTATGATTCTGAATTTGGTGTATTAACGAAAATGTTTCGTAAGAAACTTAAAAACACAGAGTCTTACTATTATGTACAATGTTATCTATACTATGTATGTATGTATGTATGTATGTATGTATGTATGTATGTATGTATGTATGTATGTATGTATGTATGTATGTATGTATGTATGTGTTAGCACAATTGGGTATACACCCAGTGGTCGATCTGGTTGGCAAGTTGGTATAGCGCTGGCCTTCTATGCCCAAAGTTGCGAGTTCGATTCCGAGCCAGGTCGATGGCATTTAACCAGGTCGATGGCATTTAAGTGTGCTTAAATGCGACAGGCTCATGTCGGTAGATTTACTGGCATGTAAAAGAACTCCTGCGTGACAAAATTCCGGCACATCCGGCGACGCTGATATAACCTCTGTAGTTGCGAGCGTCGTTAAATAACACATAATATTTAACATTTTACACCCAGTGGCAGTGATATGTAATATAGAATAATATTACAATAAATATTAATAAAATTTACAATAATAAAATTACAGAAATAAAAAATAAAATAAACGTAAATTTAATTCTAACTATAATTAAATATAGGTATGCAATAAACCTAGGACTATAAATAAAAACTATGCTATAATAACGCCTACAATAAGCAAAAGTAAACCTAACTTACTGTATAAGTACTTCTATTAAAACCAACTATTACCAACTTAAGTAATTACATATCACCTTAATTAATTACATATCACCTTAATTAATTACATATCACCTTAATTAATTACATATATAATTACACTGCACCTTTACATTTTCAGTCTAATCTTTTCAATCTTTCCTTAAACCTCAACCTTTCCTATCGTATAACACAGAAATAATCCGTACAATTAAAGTAGACGAGAAGGAGAGAACATACTGAAATGTATTCGCTTAAGCTATAGAGGATAGACATATCATTGTCTGCTAAACAGTCGGAGAAATTAAACTTTAACCAAAAAGATTTACTTATGTCCATTGTATAACCGCGGATGCTGGCAAAAATTTTACCAATAATAAATCAAAATTTAGTTCGAAACGAAATAAATTTTACAAGCTAGTGAAAGTAACTCTAAAGTACAGAACAGCGTGTGTGTGAAATTGTTGCTGATAAACTATTTTATTATTACCAGAAGGAAGCCGGTATATTTTTTTCAGGAAAAGCGTTTGAATTAATATTGAATTATTGGAGACAGAACTGGCTAATCGCATAATCCACGTGGTTTGTGATGTTTATGATCACGATATAGTATTAACAGTAGTCGGGAAAAGTCGCTCATATATAAAATTATATTTGTTGTTGTGCAGTAGAGGCAGAAAACGCATAATTGCCCTATAAATTAAAAATATATGTGTCATTTTAAATAAATCATTAACAATATATCGCCATATATTATAGTAGTGTAGTCTGAAGATAGGATACTTTTTTGGAAATTGCAGAGAGTCCTTGACCCTAGTAGATCTGCAATTCCACTCCATCAAACTTTTTATGATGGGGCATAAAACGAGTAGGTTTACGAACCTAGCCCATCTACTAGCTACTGTTGTGACGGAACAGTAAAAGCATTATTCTGAAGACATACAGATAAGGCAACTGTCGTAATGAATGTAAAGGGACACCACGATGTTGAAAGTAACCCTGTTCATGTCATCAGGTCGACAGCTTCTCCAAAAAAATGAAGTTCAAAGTTTCCAAACCATATTTAAGTTAGATACCACACATACTCACATACAAACGGTATGGAAGGTGTTAAATTGATAGTATGTTGAAATGCAAAGGAGGAAAAAAGTCTAATAATTTAATTATTTTCATTTCTAAATTTCATTTAGAAGAATAAAATTGCAAGGTGTTAGAATCAAGTTTTCAATTAATTCAAGAAGTTCCAATTTGTTAACACTTAACCAAAGGTCCCGGGTTCGATACCTGGCCCCGGAACAATCTTTCCCTCGAAATTAATCAAATCAACTTTACAGGGAGTTATACCTGAAAGCTTGATTTGCATTATACACGTCACTGTTCGTTAACAGAAAACCACAATTTAAATCACACAGAGTTGGTGTGCGCTCAATGTTGGTTGCTTGACGGTTGTCAGCCCGCTTTGAGGTCTGTGGATATAGAGGGAAAAATTGGATCGGTGTCCGGTAGAGTTCCCGAGTAGCTCAGTTGGTAGAGCGTTGGTAGGTTTAACCAAAGTTCCCGGGTTGGATACCCGGCCCCGGAACAATTTTTCCCTCGAAATTATTCAATTTAATTCCTATTTTCATATATTTGGGGCTAAGAGGGATGAAGTTACAGGATAATGGACAAAGTTACACAACGCAGAGCTGCACGCATTATATTCTTCACCTGACATAATTAGGAACATTAAATCCAGATATTTGAGATGGGCAGGGCATGTAGCACGTATGGGCGAATCCAGAAATGCATATAGAGTGTTAGTTGGGAGGCCGGCGGGAAAAATACCTTTGAGGAAGCCGAGATGTAGATGGGAAGATAATATTAAAATGGATTTGAGGGAAGTGGGATATGATGGTAGAGACTGGATTGATCTTGATCAGGACAGGGGCCATTGGCGAGCTTATGTGAGGGCGGCAATGAACCTGCGAGTTCCTTAAAAGTAAGTAAGTAAGTAATTCCTATTTTCATTTCTAAATGACATTTAGAAGAATAAAATTGCAAAGTGTTAGAATCTAGTCTTCAATTAATTTGAGTTCCAACTTGTCAACCCTTAACAAGTTTATAACACTTAGGAATTTAGTTACAATAACCAACTTCATATATTAAAGTTAAAACTAAGCTCTAATAATCAAAATCAAAATTTGTTTGACTGGATTATCTAACAAATTTGATCCATTCCGAATTGAATGTTTTTAGAATTGATCAAATTTATAAATACTCCTTAATGATATTCTGTCATAAAAATATAATAAAATTTGTAGCTAAGCCACATGATCATAATACAAGACGAAATGAAATTATTAATTTAGTTAAACCTAAATGTTTCACATCTGCTGCTTTACTACACAGTACAAATTATGGTCCACGTCTATATAATTCGATAATAATATTTTGTCCAGAATTGATTACTTTAAGCAATGAAATTTTCAGATCCAGAATTAAAAAAATATATATGGCAGACTTCCCTGTTTTATATGTACTATGTATTGTAAAACAAGTTTATTTCTATCCTAAGTGTATTTTTTCTATCTTATCTTGGTTACTATATGAACATGACCTGTACTAATTATACTACTAATAATAAGTTAATATTAATCCACCAGTCTCAACATCGTCTCTTTCTTCACTCGGTTATTATTAATATTATTATTATTAACTTTATTATTATCATCTTTATGTGACCTTTTTTCTTAAGTATTTTGTCTACGAAGTATGTATATTTATCTATGTTTCTATCTACTCTTCTTAAGAATGTCATCTTTGTGCAAGAATTTTAAATTTTATTTTACAAACAGTAGAGATTTCTATTTTTGTGAATTACCGATATGTATAGCCTGTGTAGGCCTAATCAGAATCTTAAATTTTAATTCAGAAAAAATAGGTATGTTTGGTGAACAATGTAAAATTGTATGTCATTTTCAAGTCTTTCTATCAAAACGGAACTGTCCCCGAACACGAGCTTTGCTCTTTCGGGGTACTTTAATGTAGCGTTTTTTTATGTATATGTTATTATTAAATAAATCTAAATCTAAAAAAAACCTAGTTGACTAGTTTCAGCTTTGTGTCAGCCATCTGCGAAACTAGTGAGGTCTTTTTTGTTATGGTTTCTTAAGTTGTTTTGCTGTCAGAACATACACCCTACTTGACTTCATACTACCATACACAAACGCACCCCTCGGAAAAACAACTGAAGAAACCGGAAGAAGCAGGGATCCCGCTAGTTCTGAAGATGGCTGACATAAAGCCGAAACTAAGCTGGGTAATTTAAAATTTGGTGTTTATTTTAACACGTAAAAGTGGTTATTATAACCATATTTCTAACTTATATAAAGTAGTTAATGTGTGTAATAAAGATGTATAATCAAGACGAGAAAAGTTTTTATAACTTTTCCCATGTAACAGTTTTTTTGCCAATTAAATTATGTTTGTTTGAAAAGAAAAAAAAAGCATCTTTATATAGTGCACACCAAGCATCACCTTCATATTAGCTTAATAATAGCATATTCTTATTTGTCTGTAACAGGACGAAATTCCCTTTACAATAGACAATACAAAATTATAGTTACTTATGCATAAAAATGAAAATGAAAAAAATACGAAAACTAGGTAAATACAGATATAAGTGTAAGACACAAATACAGGTCACAGATATAAATACAGACAGAAATATAAATGAACATTAAAAAAAATAGATGAATACATATAATAAATACAAGATGTAAAGTGTGACTATACTTACTTAATTACTTACAAATGGCTTCTAAGAAATCTGCAGGTTCATTACCGCCCTCACATAAGCTCGCCATCGGTCCCTATCCTGTGCAAGATTAATCGAGTCTATATAATCATATCCCACCCCCCTCAAATCCATTTTAATATTGTCCTCTCATTTACGTCTCGGCCTCCCCAAAGGTCTTTTTCTCTCCGGCCTACCAACTAATACTCTATATGCATTTCTGGATTCGCCCATAGTGCTACATGCCCTGCCCATCTCAAACGTCTGGATTTAATGTTCCTAGTAAAGTCTTCGGAAAAAGAAAGGCAGAGGGAAAACTGAAAACTTCGACATTTAATAATAGTCGAATAAAAATAGTCGTATACATCTTGCCTATAATGGTACTGTAATTAAGACTCTCGGCTCTTACGAACATTATGGAACTCGTTTACGCTCATTTCATAAATGTTATGTTTTATTTAACGACGCTCGCAACTGCAGAGGTCACATCAGCGTCGCCGGATGTGCCGGAATTTTGTCCCGCAGGAGTTCTTTTACATGCCAGTAAATCTACTGACATTAGCCTGTCGCATTTAAGCACACTTAAATGCCATCGACCTGGCCCGAGATCGAACCCGTAACCTTGGGCATAGAAAGCCAGCGCTATACCAACTCGCCAACCAGGTCGACTCATTTCATAAATATACTCGCGTCTTAATTACTACCATTAGAGGCTCGTTGTATAATATATGTACTAATACACAATATACAGTAAAACACCTCGTATCCGGGACCCAAATAACCGGCAGTACCAAAACGATGGCACTTTTGGCCATGCCAAAAAAATCATTCATGCGAAAGGGAAGAGTCGGACGAAGATGTGAGTGGTTTTCATGGATCGCACATGTCGCATATTGTGTTTACTCTTTACATTGATCACGCGTGAAAACATAGACACAAAACCCCGTTATGTTCCTGGAGTAGATCGGGCAGCATCCGTAAGCTGTCACTTGGGCCTTGCAAACAATGCGCAGAGACGATATCTTTAAATTTACCACTTGAACTCGCCCGTTTCGAAGGGGTGTTGGATGAGTCTAAATAGGAAAGTGTAAAATTCTGTGTTCCTACAGCGCGTAAAAGTTCCATTCGAGTGACAGATAGTATATATAAACAAGCAGATATTAGAGAAATGTTAAAGAGATGCAAATCATCGAGCGCTACTTCGTCTTCTTAGTTGCGACGTTGGCTACACTACACTTCACGTCACATGGCCGCCATTTAAAATTGTCATAATATTACGGAAACGTGTAGTATTTTTATGCTATTATGCACTACTGTAATTATGAACTGATTAATGTACAGTAGTGGCAAAAAAACCGGACCGACCCTTGTAGCTGATTTCAGAGCCTTGTTCACTCCAGAGCACGATATACTGGTAACTAAGACTTTCGTAGTTCGAATCCTGCCTGGAAAGGAAACTTTTTTTTTTTTCCTTATTCAAAGTTATTCCCAATACTTTTCGATTGCAGCGATATTTTACTACTTAATTAACTTATTATTCCCAAAACATGAATTTTACCAGCAATCGAAAAGTATTGGGAATAAATTTTAATAAGGAACAAAAAAAAGTTTCCTTCCCAGGCAGGATTCGAACCACGAAAGTCTTAGTTACCAGTCATTCGTGCTGTGGAGTGAACAAGGCTCTGAGATCAGCTACAAGGGTCGGTCCGGTTTTTTTACCACTACTGTAGCCTACATTGCCGTATTCAGTATTAAAAATAAACATTGTAGGCCTACTTATTTCGAAACTGTTTTTTTAAATATCTATATGGAAATTACTAAATTTAAACATGGGGAAAAAAAATGTTTGTGCAGTACATTAAGTCTTTACATAACCTATAAACGTATTTTCCAATTATCCGGCAAAATCAGTTATCCGACACTGGCTTTGTCCTACAGCTGCCGGATACGAGGAATTCTACTGTATTGGTTCTATGGTTCATTATTCATTGTATGTTTGAGTTGTCTTGTCCATTCCTTGATATGTGCGTAAGGCATTTCTACTGTTCTACTTCATTCTGCTATACGTTTTCATATTTCGTTGGCCTGCGTCCGTCTGCTGTGTATCTGATGTTTCCGATTCTTTCTTGGAGGAGAAAACAGCAAGCGAGTCGATTAAAGTATTTGTCGTTGGCAGTAGTCTTTAACATAGCTAGTCTATAATGAAATTATACTTACTCTTACAAAAATTTGACATGTTTCTGAATTTAAGTGAAACAGTCGTCTTCGTAACATATACTATACTGCATTCTAGCGCAGACACCAAACAATAGCTTTTCTCAGCTTGGTTATAGGTCGTATAATTTTAAGGTTGATTCGTGAGCCATCTGGGGGAAATATTAACGAATACACAAGGCACTAAATTATGACTCCTGCGAAATGTTATACCCAGTAATATGGTCGTTAGGGATGAAAATATAACGGAAGACGGAACACATTTTTGCTTTGTTGTATTCCCATCACCTTACTCTTTAGAAATGGCAGGCCAAGTAACTGACGTCAGTAAATGTCACGATACAGTCCTCCAACCTGCCACGCCTAAAGGGTAGGAGAAAGATCTCCCTGCAATACTGCTTCTACAGATCTTCGGCGATAGCGGAGTTAATCTGTGTAATGAATGTTTCATGTCCACATGAAATTTGTTACGAACTTTTATACCGATAATTACTCAAGAAGTAAAAATGTTAGGCTACAAAACTTTTAGTTTGTTCGATATAATACTTACGTACTTGCACGGATAATACCTTCGTATTTTCTCTTCCAAAGAATTAAGGCTTACAAATTATTATTGTAAAAATTGCACAAAATCTTATGGCTTTTTGCTTTTCAAACTTAACTCTTGCAGTTAATGAAATATAAATACCTCTCTCTTTGGAAGTTAATGGAACTTTTATGAAAGTATGACTAGTACAAAAACTTCAGTTTTCAGAGAGAAAGTAGATTTTCTTGAAAATATTTTTGTTTTAAAGAATAAATCATTATTTCTATTGTTTAATATTGTTTGAGTTTAAAATTGGTACATGTAGCCTATGTATACAGAATTAAAAATAAATAATTAAACTGACAAACTCCGGAAGGTTGTATAGGACACCAAAACAAACGGTTTTCTCTATATCGTATTTCCTTCAGAGACTTTATTACACTGGCAGAGGACGTATGCGTTCATCAGTTCATGACTACTATACAAATTCACATTTTATTCTACGTCTTGATCCATTGTAGTGCTTTATTAAACCGGCAGAGGGTGTATGCGTTCTTAAGTTCATGACTACTCTACAAATTCACATCGTGTGCGTGACTACTTCAACAATTTCCAGGGAAGTGGATTGGTTGAGAAGGTCCTGTATCTTGACCTCCTCGATCTCCTGATTTGACTCCTCTGGTTTTTTTTGGGTACGAATGCGTAATCTTGTTTACGCAACCCCAATTGAATCACAAGATGATCTGGTGGTCCGGATATTTGCAGCAGCAGAGGAATTAAACGATAATCCTGAAGTCTTTCAGCGCGTTATGCAATCCATGTCCCGCCAATGTAACCTTTTTGTACGGGTCAGTGGAGGTATTTTTGAACACCTTTTGCAGTGATTTTGGTGTGTGAAAGTTTTATAAGAGACTCGAGCAATAAAGCATGGCAATGCTGGTTTGTGTTACATTAAGATCTGGTGTCCTCCCGAAATAGTGTATCACTGCACAATATGACATTAGAGAAAACTGTTTGTTTTGGTGCCCCATACAACCTCCCGGAGTTTGTCGGTTTAATTACTTTTAACCCTGCATATAACATGCTAAGACGGACGCACTAGTGCATCAAATTCAAAGTTTCTATCTTTATTAGTTTAAGATGATTAGGTACAGCTTACAGCAGTAAAATGTTTGGAAATGTTCAACATTTTTTCATCCATTTCTGTATCTTGTACAATAAAGAAAATTGGTATGTGTAAAACACTGTCCTTCTGCTATAGGAAAAAAATATTTTTATGATTAAAAAAAAAGTTATATATATAGATATATATAATTTTTTTTTTCAAAATTCATAACGGTGTTATTTCACTGTGCAGTGATTAAGCATTTCCCTCATAACTCATAAACGTGTTAACATTTTCGTATTCTCCCTCTTTTATTTTATTGCTGAAACTCAGTCTACAATATCAACTACATTCCTTAATAAATATTTTTTTTTTATTTTGTGTTAGAAGAAAGTATTGATATTGACCATTTTTTAATGAATTTATTTTTTATCAGACAATCTATCAAAGGTATGAGAGTGATCTTGTATATATTGTAGATATGACATGCATAAATACACACAAGAAATTGCATCACAGAATGTTGGATTGTTTTTTTAGTTATGTGGAAAACGCTTCATCACTGCACAGTGAAGTGAATTTTGAAAAAAAAAATTGAATAATTTTTTTTTAATCGTAAATATATTTTTTCATATAGCAGAAAGACAGTGTTTTTCACATACTAATTTTCATTATTGTACAAAATACAGTAATGGAGGAGGGAAAATGTTGGATATTTCCAAAATTTTACTGCTGTAAGCTGTACGTAATCCCTTAAGAAATTCAAATTTAACCTCGGTCCTCTCTTAAGGACACAGAATGGATTTTTTTTGAAACATAGAGCGAGATTATAAGCTTCTTCACCTTGTCTTGAACCACGACTCCTTGAGCCCGTATCTGACCATTTACCAGCAGCGATAGCTCGATACAATATACGTACATTAGTGCAGTATCGTACGCTTCTTATGCTTTGCCTCTACACTTAATTAAATTATTTTAGCTTCCCTTAAAATCATTTCTAGGAACAGAAAGTTTCGAGTAAAACATTCAGCGTGTTGAAAAACTCAATTCAGTTCTTTCTGTAGATGTGAATTCGTACTTGTAAGCCGGTTGGAATTGTGGGATATTCGTACACTTTCACTTATTTCAGAAACACATGTTGAAATTAACTCGAATGTGAGTGTAATTTAGCGTGCAAGCGCCCCCACTCCACTCTTCTTCTAGCAGCGCATTCTAATAGGGCTGTTAGGTAATCCACTACACCCCGTTGAAGCCAAGCCGGCTTCCATTCCCTACCCATACGCAATGGTCAGCGATGCTGAAAGCCATTCCAACTGCTGTTTTATTTACAATATAGTTTTCCCATACGTATCATACATACACACTGCTTTCTACTTAAATATATGATGCTGCTCTGAATACAGCCTATTTATGATTACAGCTGTAAAATGGGATGTAATTTTATATTATATTTCTTTTCCAAGTTTACTTTCAATGGCGGATTTAATGGTTTAGTTAATTCACTAGATGAGTTATAATTGTTTCATGCTTGCTCTGAAATCAGGAGAAGATAGCAGCCATCATAATTCACCACACAAATGTTGGACCATGCAGTCCAGGGATGCAGAACTCGCAGAGAGAGGGGTGGAAGCATGGGGGAAAGCATTGGTTCCCCTTCCACAGTCCACCGGCGTTGAATGTCTTCTCTATGACTCGTCTACAACTATGTGGCGGATTACAACAAACTCATGTTCACGGAAAAAATGACGAAAGTATTTCCGATCACAATAATTATGACAATAAACTGTTCACAAATGAGACAACGTGCTTTGTAATTATTTTGAATGCAGAAGTATTAATTTTCTCCATTGCTCTTTAAACTAGTACAGGGACATCATTTTATTTTTACTTCAATTTTTATTGTACCTGAGTTTTTGAATGTACTACTTCACTCCCACCCCTTCTTCATTCATTTCATTCATTCATTTATTTTATTCCATAAATCTTACATGAGCAATGAAGCTTTAAGATGTGGAACATGTCAACATTTTACAATATTACAATTACAATTTTTACAAATTTTTATAGTTTTACAATTTAGTAATTTTCTACAATTTTTACAATGTTGTACAATTTTTTTACATTTTTTTACATTACATTTTGGCGAGATGTAGTGAGATGAAATGAGGTCCGAGGATTCGCCAAAATATTACCCGGCATTTGCCTTTTCGGTGGGGGAAACCTCGGAAAAACCCAACCAGGTAATCAAATCAAAGGGGGTAATCAAATCAAAGGTGTTGATGCCAAGGACTCGCCATAGACCATCCGGCTTCTACTAGTAAACTTCCAACACAACCAAGGCCGCGTACATGCAGTCAAGCAGTACTAAGTTAGTGAGTATAGTACGTTCCAGAAATATGTTCGCGTTTTCTAGTGACGAAACAGCTTTCAATATTGAATCATATTTTCGCACATGTGCTGTCGTCCGTTTGCCTACGTCGCATCCCGATTTTCCCCACCTGCTTCTGCTCACGCCGCTGAAAAGGTTAGTGGCTGGGCTGTCTCAGCTCTTTTCTGAAAACGTTAATTTCTGTTAGGAATTGGATGTCTACGTAATATAATGCAACTGTTTAAAATAACTTAAATAAAAGGGCCTCGTTAAATAATTAATTGTCACGTGATTTTCCCCCTTTCTACGACCCTCCGATATAACCACTTGGACGGACAGTATATAGCAAGTCTGAGTAATTTTATTTTTCGGATCGGACAGAAGTGAAGATTGAATTTACAGTACGTAAGGTACGTTTTTACAGAGTAGGTACAGAATTATTTCAACATGAGTTATTAGTACGAAGGACGAAACTGGTAATTGGAATTAGGTACAATAGTCTATAGTTCGATAATATGCACAAAAGAACTGAAGCCTGTATCGAAATGTACGGTCATCATTTTCAAAAATGTGTTTAAATATCCATATTATGATTATTTCCCAATTTAACTTCATTCTCTATATTGTACGTTAATGTGCTGTAGACAGTATAATATACACCGCAGAATGAATACGTTCGCATGGATAACTCAGTTCGTGAGTAAAAGCACTTATTGTTAATACTGTACTGTATTTTGATTACACAAAAACCTAATGAAAATGATCAAACTCAAAATTGCGATATATCCTAGTTTACGTAAATGGATTAACTACTTTTCTTCCCTCTTATACCTAGTAAAGGGATTTGTTTTTATTTTACGTAGTATCATCGAACTCCAGTCGTGAGAAGGGGTAGCAAAAGGTATAGCCAGATTAATATTAAAAATGTTATTAAAATAAAATGATGTCCCTATACTTTCTGACTGATATTGCTTCGAATTCCACCTCTAATAGACAGTAGGGTAAAGTTATCTAATGTCGTGATACACTTAATTCCGTGATACCTTTTTCAACTGAATGTCAGTCAATGCTTTGCCGTTCGATCATAGCGCCAGACATCTTTCTCATAAGAGTGGATATTTCACCTGCTTTTGAGACATCGGTGAACTTCCTAGCAAGATACCCAATCCCGTGATATTCAGTGGAAAAATATAGCACGGAATTAGATGTATCACCACATTAGGCAACTTTACCTAAATACAAATCTTCTGTAACTTGTCATATGGGTGACGCGTGGCCTTGGGGGAAGGGATGAATGACGTTGTCCATCTCGTGACGTATGTAACAATTGGAGTGCATCGCTGATGTAGTCGCATTGTTGCCAACATATCGCCCTACAATCTCGCTAACTTTTCAACGAAAAGTAGCTAAATCTCTCCAAAGTTTGTTAAAAAATCCCCAGAAATGTCACTAAAAATTAATAATAAATATCACTAAATAAAAATAAGATAAACATACATATGCGAAGAAAAATATAATTTCCTCGACGTCACCTTCTTCTGCGGAATCTGGTTGTGTTGTTGACGGTTGTGATGTTGAGGTGGAAGGTGTGGAAAGAGCTGATTGTGAATACACTGCACTTGATCCAATCATTGATACAGCACTTTCTGGCAAATTGTAAGTGTGGAAATTTTCACCCAAGCGTTTGATCACAATTTTTTTTTTGTGAAATCTCTTTTTAAATCTTATACATTAAAATATATTAACACCAGCAAAAACTACAGTCTCATTGCTTCACACGAACTGTCGGCACAAAATTCCAAAACTCAATTGCCTCGGGTCGGTTCGGAGTGGAAAATCTCCGAGTTGCGGGGAAGAACCAAGAATTAACTGGAGCTCACGACTCGTCACGTGCCAATCAAAGTTGCCGCCGTTTATCGGTGTTGGAGTAGTACCATTGAGAGAGAGAGACCTAGCCCGTGAGAATTATTGAATCAGCATTTATAACCCCTGATCACTGATCACAAATATATGTGATCATGGCTTTCACGTATGAATCATTAGACTACCCAGACATGCAACCATGCCTCTTCAAAAACTAAGAAGTGCATGACTTCAGTTGAATGTTAAAAGAAAAAAAAAAAGGAATGTGTAAGAATATAAAAATCAGCAGAAAAGTCGCTAATCGTATTTTATCAATTTTGTCGCCAAGACTGATTCAAAATTCCCTAGATTTAGCGACTTATCGCTAAATATGGCAACACTGTGTAGTCTGTTACAGTGCCGAGCCATTATTTACAAAGTAGACACACTGATTTTCTGTCTCTTAATAACTAAAAAAATAATTATGGAGTACTTTTACTTCAAATTTTGTTGACGTTAATATGCCCAGCTCTCCATTTGTTTGCCAGTGTATTTTATTACATATTTTGTATTCAATTTTGCATTTCTTTTATTTCTTTTGTGTAACATGCTACGCTACTCGTTAAAATTTTTTCCCTTCATATTAGATTCCTTTTATATCTCTTCCAATTGTTTATGTTTTATAGTCACATACCTGAATGGAAATAGCACAAAAATGTGATGCAGTTTTTTTCTTCTCTGATTTTAAACTTGAAACTCGAGTAACGTAGTCCTCGTGATTGTATTTTTCGTAACCAGCTATTTAATTTCATAACCTTCATTTATTATGGCCGATGTAATTCATGCAAATAAGAGTGTGGACAATACAGTAAAATTAACGATGACCTATTCCATATTTTCGTAAAGATAAAACCTTGCTGGAGAGAGATTTTTTTCTTTGTAGGTTATATTTCTCCATGCCTTAGTTTCTTATAAAAGTCTCCCTTTCCTAACGCTATTTATTACTTATTTTTTATTTGCTTATGTCTTTGTTTATTTAATTATTTATTTTTTATTTAATTATTTTAGCTACTTCCTTCCTCTCCGTCCTTTCTTTTTACCTTTCTTTCTGTTCTTTCTTTTTTCGCTTTCGTCGTTGCATGAATTATTTGTTTTATTTTTAGTATATTTCCTTAATTTCCGCCAGCTTCTAGCTTTATTTATTCTATAGCTTTTGTTTTTTTTTTTTTGCTTTCTTTTTTATATAAAGCCTTCACTTCTTTCTTTCTTCATCTCCTATGCTTCTTTCTTTCATTTTGCCATGGTTTTCTGAGATTCATTACTCATCATTCATCATTTCCTTCTACTCTTATTCCTAATCTTTTTTTCTTCTATGTTATCTTTATTTTTATTTCCCAAGTTTCTAACTTCTCCTTTACTTTTCAGAGTTTGTTTTCTTCTGTATTTATTTCCCGAGTTTCTATTCCTCTTCTTTTACTGAGTTTGTTGTATATTTTGTTTCTGAGTTTCTTTTCTCCTACCGTCCTTTCCTGAGTTTCTTTTGTTCTATTTTTCTTTCTTAAGTTTTTTCTTTCCATTTTTCTTTCATCAGTTTCTTTTCTTCTACCTTTCCTGAATTTATTTTGTTCCATCTTTCTTACCCGAGTTTCTATTCATATACATTTCCTTCCCGCGTTTCTTTCCTTCTATATTTCTTTCCTGAGTTTCTTTTTATTATTTTCCCTGAGTTCCTTCCATATTTATTTCCAGAGTTTCTTTCCTTCTTTCATATCCGAGTTTCTTTTATCTTTCTTTTCTAAATTTCTTTTCTTCTATCATTCCTTTTTGAATTTCTTTTCTTTTATATTTATTTCCTGAGCTTCTTTACTCCTACCTTTCTTTCGTGATTTTCTTTCCTTTCTTACCTTAGTTCACTTCCTTCTTTCTTTCTTCGTTGAATTTATTTTATTCTATCTTTTTTCTTTAGTTTATTTCTTTATCTGTTCTTCTTTTCTGGTGTTCTTTTCACATATCTTTCTTCTTGAATTGTTTTCCTTCTATTCTTCTTTCCTTAATATCTTTTTTGTATCATTCTTTCTTCAATTCATTTTCAGAGTATCTTTCTTCCTTAATATATTTTCTTCTATCATTATTCTCTTTAGACCTTGTGTTATTTATTGTCTTCCTTAGCGATTTGCCTTCTTACTTATTTTACCTTCGTGATGTTACATTGTTTTCTTCTGTCGTCCTCATCCTGAACATCTTCCAGTTTTCTATTCTTCTCTTTTATAGTTCCTTTTACTCTTTCGCCAGTTCATGTACTCTTCAATATCTGTAAGTCCGCATATATGTTTCTCTGTCTATCTTTATCTAGCCAGCGATTCAGCCACCCTTTATGTCATACAACTATCAAACAATTATATCTCTATAACCCGCGAGGGAATCTACTGCCATTCTGACCATGGCGAAAACATAGCAAATATTCCGCCACGATAATGACGAGCTTTTTATCTGACTTCGTAATGACAGTTTTTTTTTCTCTCTTTCTATGATGCCGGGAGGGGAACATCCCTATTTACCGCAACCTGATGTCTATAATGATAGCTTAATTCAATTTCTTTCCACTTCGCGCTTTGGAATCACTAATATTAGTTTTGTTCGATTTGAGCTTCTTTCATATCATACTTGTTCTAGAAACCATACACATGACATTAAAATAATTGGACTTTTTTTCTACAACTATTTGCTTAAGTCCACTGCTACTACGAGTTTCATTATATTTTGCTTTATAACTCAGCATTTTTTCTCGCACGATATTTCAGAAATTTTACTCAAAAGCTGTCATTTGGGACAGATTAGCAATTCCCTGGAAGTAATTTGCGTGATCAGCATTGTATAGCACAGTCATACCACCACGCAACACTTAATGAGGGGTGAATTATTAAAGTCAGAAAAGGAAAGAAAGGTTTTATGTTTTACTTCTTGATAGTGTGACATGAAATTTGGTAGAAACACGAAAAATGTATCTTCATTTACAAACCTTAAATTTTTAAATGTTCATATTTTTCATGGCATTTCATTAAATTCGTGGTGGACAATATATAATTGACCTGTAACTTACGAAGCAAAATAATTTGTCGTTACCTAATATGTACTTCGACACATTCGAAATACTGTCTCTAAGGTTGACCGTATTTTAAGATTTTAATACTTTCACCGTCCTTATCCTATCCTTCTTAAAAACATCTCTCTCAAATTTCTTTCTACCTGTTCGCAACTTGAATTCTGGTTCCTGATTTCGGACTCACTCGAGGTAGATGACAAGTCCTACTATGGCTTCCTTCGAAATGAAAGTCTAGAGATCTTTTGTCGTGATTTACGACACATAAAGGCAATTTTTGAATGAGAGGATTTCATTTAATTTCATTTCATTGATTCTGTTCCACTGATCTTATCTCAGTATTGTAGCAGCTTTGAGATTTGAAGGGAGTAAGAGATTTATGAAAATACATAGATTGATGCAGTAGGAATGACAATTATTTTAGGTAGTGACAGTATGGACTATTCCTTGTATTGGAGTATATTTCATATTAAAATGTGGATATGGAGATACAGGTGTTTAAATGTTACGCATAACAAACCTTACAATTGGTATGAAAGAACGACAAGTGACTTACTCTGTGTGTTACAGAATAGTCTTAGACTATAATAATTGCAGCTACTTAGCTTTCTGGAAAACTAACTTCCAGTGTTGTTGCAGAGGGTTCCCTTAGCTAAAGAGTCGGGCACATTTTTCAGCATGACGGAGCCAGCTAGTGACATCATCTAAACCTCACACTCCCCGAACAGTGAATCGGCTGTGATTGTCACATGCATTGGTCATTGGCCACCAAAGTCCCCAGACCTTATTTCTGTTGATTTTTATCTGTAGGGGTGGTTCAAAGGCAAAGTCTACAAAACAAAGGAAACAAAATAGATGAATTGGTCGTTCATGTTATAAATAGTGCTGCCCTAATAAATGGAGGAGGAAACTTAATGTTGTTAATAAAGTTGAAAATGCAGGTGGTGAATTTTTTTAACCATAACTTTGCCTTTCCTTCTTGCAACTTGTAACGCTGTTATGCATAGTATTCAGCCAGCTGTTATCTCCACGTCCATTGAAAATTTAACACGTGTTTATGTGAATTATTTTATTCACAATAGACCATATTATCAACTGCTACAATATTTACTATTCCTGAATTACTCTGTATAATAGGCCTACATGAGTAGGTGAATTAATTTGCAAGCGTAAACAGTTCATCTGTTTAACAGAAAGTAGGCCCTATAAATATGGATAAATATTCTTAATTCTGTTGTAAACGTTTTTTATCCTCCCATATCTTTAAGAAAATTAGGCAGTGCATGGAAGACAGTGATATATGAATAGTGAATTCCTCTTCTACTACAGATGGCAAAAATATCATTATTAGGAAAATAATGTACTTACGAGGTAAGTCAAGATTTCTGAATTTTGGGATATCTTTCTACATGCCAACCTTTTACGCAGACGTCATTATTCTTAGTACTTCGTATTGTAAAACAAGAATGTGTTTACCTTCAGATTAGTCGACACATAATAATACGCCTAATCCATATTTCAATAGAAATGAAGTCTGCAAAATATGTCATTCTGAAGTCCACACCTGTGGAGTAACGGTCAGCGCGTCTGGCCGCGAAACCAGGTGGCCCGGGTTCGAATCCCGGTTGGGGCAAGTTATCTGGTTGAGGTTTTTTCCGGGGTTATCCCTCAACCCAATACGAGCAAATGCTGGGTAACTTTCGGTGCTGGACCCCGGACTCATTTCACCAGCATTATCACCTTCATCTCACTCAGACGCTAAATAACCTAGATGTTGATACAGCGTCGTAAAATAACCCAATAAAATAAAATATCATTCTGAAGGAGTTTATGTTATCAGGACGATTTGTATTTAGGATTATTTAGTGGTGATAAGGAAGACATTTTTAAAGAAATGATACTTCTGAATAGTTCATTTTCTATTTGTAATATTCTTTCATCCTTAAAGCTAAAGAAAAATGGTATTTTACTAACAACTTCAAGTTAGTATAACTCTAAAAATATTGAGATTAGGACCCATGTTTATAAGACATTTATTGCTCAGAATTTCTTCGGAAATAAACTACATATATGGCGGTAAATCCTTGTGAATCACCCTGTATATACAGTATATTTAATTTGTATATGGTTGTCACCGAAACGAACTTCATTAATGTGTTTCTTAAAACGGGTGTACGCTTGGAAATTTATTTTTGTCTATATGGTTTATTTTTGTTGGTTTTGTGATATCTGTAATTTAAATTTGTTGAAACAATATTTCGTTTCATTTTACTGTTATTAGGCTTTGTTATTTATTTGTATTTTCCTTTATTCTAGTGATACGATTAGTAAATCCCATTATACTGATGCATCCGCATCATAAATTGAATTGTTCACACTGTCAAGCTATCGGATTCCAAGAAGGTTTTAGTCGACGGCACATTCAACTTTATAAATCATATTCCCACAGCATTAAATAAAATTATAAGCATTTAGTATCCATATAAGGTATTTCTATTTAAAATAATTTACTTCAGAAATTTTGAGGACTGTCATAGGTTTTGAATGTATCAATCAGAATGTGATCAGCCGTAAAATGTACTAAAAATGAAGCAGAATTAAATCTTTTATGATTTTGTTTTATGTGTGGATGTTCGTTCATTAATATACAAGGTGGGCCAGTCAAACCGAAAGATTTCAAGGCGCAGAAAAAGAATAAAAAGTTACTATTGTATCAATTTAATGAGTAGAAATGACAAGTACATGAATAACCATTAGGTATGCAACAAGAAAAAAATTGTTTCTTAAAAATTACGTCAGCTAAGTGACCTCCATTGAAACGCACACATTCTTGAGTCTGGCCACGAACTGTTGCATAACTCCTCTCAGCATAATGTCAGGTATCGCAGCGACCTCTTCCCGTATAAGTTGTTTTAGGGCTTGAATTATTCTGGGTGGATTGCCCCTAAACACCTTCGTTTTGAGGTGTCCCCATAGGAAGACACCACATACCGTTAAATCAGGTGACCTAGGCGGCCAAGCGATACCGCCTTTCAGAGAAATGACGTGGCCCGGGAACAGAGCATTCACAACATCCATCGAAATTCTTGCGGTGTGGCTTGTTGCTCCGTCCTGTTGAAACAGTGCGTTTTTCATTCACTGGAAAATGGGCGAGTTTTGGTGTAAAAGAGTTCTGTATCATTTCAACATATCGCACTGAATTAAGTCACTGGATTTCCGGCTTCATTCTCGAAAAAGAATGGGCCGATTATTCCAGTTGATGAAACCGCGCACCATACCGTTACCTTTTGGGCATAGAGAGGTTTCTCATGACCATTGAAATCAATTAATTGCAGTTTGCAGGAATGATGAACACCATTTAACAAAATATGGTAGAGACAAACAACTTGGTTACTAGGGAACGCGGAGTCATAAATTTTAAAGTAAGTAGGTAGGAAAGAAATGGTTATATTCATTCTCACCCTCTCCATATGAACAGTATACTCCCATCAAATCTTTCTGTTTGACTGGCTCACATTTTATTATTATTTCTTATCTGATGGCGTGTTTACTTGATCATGCAGTCTTATAAAAGTTGGATTGCTAGTGCAATTTGAGCGAAACATTGTATTTTGGAGTTCTCTGGTGAGACTAGTTCTATGCACGTAATCTCTGATCTCCAAATGGCTCCACAGTCGATCTCAATTTGTTTTTCATGCTGTGTTTTTAGCCGTTTATTAAGCAGTCTTTCTAGTTCTCGGTTTTAACGGTTACGCAATGTCGACTATTTTTTTTCAAGTAATGTGTCTAGTATAGGTCATTTGTTATCTCGCGAAACAAAATGCATTCGTGCGCCGTAGCTCTCGGTAAGAACCTTATGGTGCGAGTAAGCGAGTAAGGAAATCGAAACGTAGAGAAGGAGGGAAGCTTCTCACTCGGTCGACTTTTTTCTTCCCCTCACAAGATACGGAATGGCATATATCCCGTTAAAATTTGTAATGCGCATCCTCTAAATTCACTTTCGTGCATACACCTCTGTCAGTTATTCATAGTCTAACTTACATATATTAAGATTTTTAAAAATATAATTTTTAAAATATACTATCGTGCAAAAAAATACTGTAAAATACTCACTCTGCTCATTTTTTCAAACTTTTCCTCGATTTTGTAAAAAGCACTTCTCAACCTTGTATCGTAATGTAATATTTTGGACAATTGTCCGTTTTTTGTTACTTACCGTTAGTTCTCATGGCACGTACTTCAAATTCCCACACGATTTCCTATTACTGTGGCAACAAAGAAGAAACAACACTGTTATAAAATTTTCCCGCACGTAGTGCGGGAAGTAAAATCATACATTCCTTCATACCATCGTTTCGATTTCTTCGGTATTAGCAAAACCTACTTTCCACACCTTTTCTATATCATTAGGCCTACATTCCATCGCATCAGCACAAACTTTATCTACACTCATTTCTGCCATAAATTGTATTAAGGGGTTAGGTACAGCTTACAGCAGTAAAATTTTGGAGATATTCAAAATTTTTTTCTTCATTACTGTATTTTGTATAATAAAACACTGTCCTTCTGCTATATGAAAAAACAATATTTTTACGATTAAAAAAGAAATTATTTACATTTCTATTTTTTTTAATTCCGTTCACTGAGCAGTGATGAAGTGTTTCCCACATAACTAAAAAACTATCCAACATTCTGTGATGAAATTTTTTGTGTGTATTTATACATGTCGTATCTACAATATGATGCAAGATCACTTCTCTACCTTTGATAGATTGTCTGATAAAAAATAAATTCTTTTAAAAAATGGTCAAATATCAGTACTTTCTTCTAACACAAAATGAAAAAATATATTATTTATTAAGGAATGCAGTTGAAAGAGCATGATATTGTAAATATGACTTTCAGCAATAAAATAAAAGACAGAGAACATGAAAAAGTTAACAAGTTTATGAGTTATGAGGGAAACGCTTCATCACTGCACAGTGAACTGCCACCATTTTTAATTTTGAAAAAAAAAAAAGGTATTTTTTTTTAAATCGTAAAAATATTTTTTTCGTATATTAGAAAGACAGTGTTTTACACATATCAAGTGGCATTATTGTACAAGATACAGTAATGGAGAAAAAAAAAGTTGAATATTTCCAAAAATGTTACGGCTGTAAGCTGTACCTAACTCCTTAATATCAAAACTGGCAAAAAGTTACAACTTATGCAGAAATAAAAAAACATAATAGGCTAATGAAATTGTATGTATATAACAATAGTACGAGGCGCGTCCATAAAGTAACTTTCCCACTCGTCCCACATCTAGCAAACCATATGTTGCGCGAAGCGACTCCGTATACGTGATAGAGTAATATCGTGGCATGGCGCATGCGCTAGCGGAACTTCCCGAGTGCCCTCAGTAGCTTCGTTGCATTGGTTCAAGATGGACGTTCCTATTCCAGATCCCGCCGCGTGAAGTGCGGTCAGGATAAAATTTTTGAATGCACGGGCATAGCGCCGATTGAAATTGATCGTCAGCTGTGCCAGATCTATGGGCAAGCAGGTGGTGCGTTGCTGCTGTAGACAATTTTCAGCAGGACGCCAAAATGTGCATGACGAGGAGCGCAGTGGGAGGCCAACCATAATCACAGACGACCTTGTGGAGCAACGCACCATGTGCTTGCTTATGATGTTAGGCCCAGCTTACAGCTGACGATCAATTTTATGCCCTATGCATTCAAAAACTTTAGCACTGACCGCATTTCACGCGGCGGGAGCTGGAATAGGAACGTCCATCTTCAACCAATGCAACGAAGCTACTGAGGGCACTCGGGAAGTTCCGCTAGCGCATGCGCCATGCCACGATATTACTCTATCACGTACACGTAGTCGCTTCGCGCAACATATGGTTTGCTAGCTGTGGGACGAGTGGGAAAGTTACTTTATGGATGCGCCTCGTACTATCATAACAACAAAATCCAAAGCCCTGTTAAAATATAAGTCCAAAAGAAACAAAATCAATCATTGTCTAAAATTAATATAACATTAAAAATTAATGTATTAATTTATTTAAATTAACGACAGCCCAAAAAAAGTATGCAATACTTGCGTATGAAGTGCATAACAGAATCCCAGAAATTGTAAAAAGGAGCTCCGTTCATTTTTTCAAACCTTTTCTCGATTCTGTTATAATGCACTTCCAATATTTTTATCGTAGTATACTATTGTATTGTATTTTTCTGTGTTACACACAAAAATATTTCATGATTCACTTAAACTTGTTTTGTAATCAGAAAGAATGTAAACATCGTACTGAGCGCTCATAAAATAGGGTAAAGAGAGAATCATGAAGGAGAATAGAGACGAGAGAGAGACAGGGACAAATATACAACCCTTTCTATTACACACATACATACTTATCTGATATACATAGAACGTATGGTTAGATAATTGTTTTCTCCCCAGAGACATCTGCACGGGTCATTTCTTTTATTATCCATATCATACTGGTCCATTGTGAATTAATGGAAATGACGTTTCTTTATTTAAGAAAGGAAAAAAAAGTGTGATTGTAATTGTACTTGATTAAAATCTGAATATGTCGTTTCACATAGCTGCATTAATTTCCATAAAGTGGGAAGTTCATATATAATAGCACATTCTCTGTCCAATTCCCTCGGCCATCACAGTCTCGCAGGATAATTTTTAGTGTCCCTGACGCGCTTTGGGGTCACATCCGCGCGTGACATAAAGGAAAGCCAATTATAAAAAAAGTCCCCTGAAATAATAAATATACAAACAAACGGAAAAAAATTCTCTTTGCCTTTGTGCACCGGCAGCTCTTTTATTCTATCTTTTGCTTCCTTTTATTCTGAAGGAACATAACAGCTGTTTATTATTCACAGTTATTTAAATGAAAGCGTGTACAGACTTGAGTGCTAACAGGCCGTTGAACTAATAAAACAATTGAGACGTTCCGTGCGAGAGTGAGCTAACTGGCACCTGAAATGATAAATGTTAAATTTCTGTAAAATTTTCTGAGACTTGAAAATTACCTTTTCATCCAAATTCTTCTGGCAGAGAAACGTTATCTTAACGACTGGCAGTTCAAAATTGATATAACACAAATATTGACTATACGTAGCAGGTAAATGAAGTTACTCTTGTGATAGAATCCAATTCCATACAAGCACGTACAAGCAACATAATAAGATACGTTCAAAACGATCATTAGTTAGACTAGACGGAAATTCGGAAGGCTGTAGTCTGCTAGCGTTTGCGTCGAGAGAGACAGATAGAGAGAGCAAGGCAGCGTACAACATTGCCACATCGTACTTCACGCGCACGTGCAATAAAATAGCGCAGGAGAGAATTTAAATTATCAAAAGACAATAATGACCTTAGCCGTTGATTACTGTAACCATGATACCAAACAAACCCTCCTTCCTTCATTAACAATATTTTTGCACTGTTCTCAATCCCACATCACATGCTTCTGCAGTCTTTTTTTCGCGTTGACAACGTTGCAGCCAGCTTCAAGATGGCCGGCAGCGTTCTGCTCGTCAACGTTTTTATAGTACATTATGCAATGAACCTATAATGGTAGTAATTAAGACGCGAGTATTTTCATACGAGAGTCTTAATTACCAATATAGGCAAGTTTCATACGACTTTTTATGTTCGACCATATTGATTTTTTCCGTCACTTGGTGAAATGAATTTGCGGGAATGTGCTTTGTGAAAGGCTGGAAGATGACGGTGAATTGATGTTAATTTGTGTGTTGTTTTTTTCGACTGAGTTTAATATTGTCTAATCTCGCGCTAGTTGTCTTTCGATTGCATATCCGAGAATAATCGATACTTGCGCTTTCATATTGCTACAATGGTATTTTCTGATTGGTGGAGCACCTGAACTTTAATGAATAGGTGTACTTTAATGAGGTCAATTCAAGGACTGCTACCAGGTGTATGATTACTACATTTCGACATGGTCGAGCATAAAAATAATTATACACCTTAAACACTATTTTCCGTGCCTGCTTGTGCAGTATTTGTATTTTTACAGTCTCTTCTTTCATTTATTTATCTTACGCACGCACACACACATAGAAAATGTTAGTTTTACTTATTCAATCTATTGAAACACTCACACGTGAACAAACTCGGGAAGTACTTGTTAGAGACCGATTCCGATTGGTTCTAGTGTACAAGCTTGTGACGTCACATACCAGAAATGCTACGGCGCATATAGCTGCTGACCGCCTTCCGAAATGCCGTCTAGTCCACTGCAAGTGATTCATAGTATTCATATTTTTTATTTTTATTTATTTATTTTATTGCTAGTAAGTTCTAAGTGACTAGGAGTTAATACAGTATAATATAAACTAGCCCACTCCTGAATGAGTATATATTTTTGAATATATTAATATATTTTTGATTTGTCACTGTACCCGATAATTCGTCCTCACTTATGTTAATAGTGGACGTACACACAAAACCAGCACCAATGTTATCAGAGGAGTATATGTTGCACCACTTATAATACATGTTTGCTCAAGCAACTGATCTAATAAAAGCAAAAACTTCAAAAACAATAATTACTTTTATTGGTCACAGAAAAAGAAAAACCTTATGACAGTATATCTTTAATAAAATTATGCTGTACATTTCAAACCACAGGCATTAACAAAATAATTGAAAGAAAATTCATTTGTAAATATTTCAAATAAGATGTTTTTAGGCATCTCAAAAACGAAACGCTCTGTACATAATAATTGGACGGAGTTACATCAGCTACTTGTTTATGTGGATGTCGTGAATATGTTAGGAGAAAATACAGTACACGCATTAAAAGGGAAAACATAAAAATTCTAATTTCCGCAAGTAATGAGTTAGGTTTGGAAGTAAATCCGGAAAAACAAAGTATATGATTATGTCTCGTGACCACAACATAGTACGAAAAGGAATTATACAAATTGTAAAGTCATGCTTTGAAAAGGTGGAAAATTTCAAATACCTCAGAGGAACGGTAACAAATGCAGTATAAATGACACTCGGTAGAAAACTAAAGCAGAATAAATTTGAGATATGCCAGCAGTTAATCGGTTGAGAAGCTTTCATCAACCATTCTGCTTTAAAAAAACTGAAAGTTAGAATTTATAATATAGTCATATTACCGGTTGTTGTATATTACTTGGACTCTCATTTTGAGAGAGGAACAGAGATTAAGGGTATTTGAGAATAAGGTGCTTAGGAAAATATTTGTGAGTAAGATTAAGTTACAGGAGAACGGAGGAAGTTACACAACGCAGAACTGCCGGCATTTTATTCTTCATCTAACATAATTAATAATAATAATAATAATAATAATAATAATAATAATAATAATAATAATAATCCGTGGCGCTACAGCCCGTGAAGGGCCTAGACCGACCAGCCGGCTGCTGGCCTCACGCCCACATGTCGAAGCAGAGGTGGACGATCATCCAAACAGAATGGAGGTATCGTGTGGTTAGCACGATGATCCCCCCAGCCGTTATAGCTGGCATTCGCAACCGGATTTCGCTACCTATCGTAGCTCCCCAAGTGCATCACGATGCTCGGTAGGCACCGGTCCCATACACTGGCCAAAATTTCATGAGAAAATTTCTTCCCCCATGAGGATTCGAACCAGCGCGCATTCCGTAACGCGAGTCCTAGGCAGGATGCCTTAGACCGCAACACCACGGCGCGGGACTCCTAACATAATTAGGAACATTAAATTCAGACATTTGAGATGGGCAGGGCATGTAGCACGTATGAGTGAATCCAGAAATGCATATAGAGTATTAGTTAGGAGGCCTGAGGAAAATGACCTTTGGGGTGGCCGAGACGTAGATCGGAGGATAATATTAAAATGGATTTGAGAGAGATGGGATGACGGTAGGAATTGGATTAATCTTGATTATGATAGGGACGGACGGCGGGCTTATGTGAGGGCGGCAATGAATCTCTGGGTTCCTAGAAAGCCCTAAGTAAGTAAGCAACAGTACTTTTAGAAATGACTGGCTAAAGGATAAGTTATTGTTTAGGCTGGCTGCTATTGTTACTGATGTTACTATTACTAGATATAAAACTGAAGTTCGATGTTAATGCTATGTTGCAAAATTCTCTCAAAATTTTGACTTTGGAAACACGTTATAGAAGTGGATGGCTTATTCACATTATTTGTTTTGCCTTGTATTAATTTTACGAATTACTCCGGTTTACTGTAATACCATATACAATCTTTTCTAGTCTTGGTAATATGTGTATTCAATTTGCACAATTTAACATTTTCAATTGCATATATCTAATTTTAATAAACGCATATCTACCTTACAAGTAATTTCTTACTAATTTCCGCTTTAGAATATGTGTAGTGAACAGCAGATACCATGTGACTCAGAAATATATTCTATTATCTTTCTTAATTAAATAAAAAATGATGAAATTGTGAATACTGAGTGTATTGATTTATATTTTCACCGAATTATTCGTCTCTCTCTAGTACTGTTATTAGCGCTCAGGGATGCAGTTTGATGACATATTTCCCAAGAGATTAGTAATATATAATGAAAAGTGGTTTATATCATTCAACTGATTTCGTAATAAATATTTTATAATAGTCTACTAGAGGACGAGAGGTCGTATGCCTATACCACGGAGGGCAACTTTTAGTGTAAAAACTGTGATGATAGAAGTTCCTTCAGAAAACCTCATTTTACCTGATATTCCACCATTTTTGTAATTTAGAACTATCCATTTTTAGTAATAGTAATTAAAATAGTTTAAACATTTATTATTTTAGAGTCAACAGCCATTTATATCTTAGAAATTCTTAGACATTGTTGAACATGACAAGGCATCCGAAGGAAAGGTGTACGTCGAAATCTTTATTCAAAATATATATTACTGTCAGGGGCGTACACAAGGAGAGGTTACCGGGTGTTAACACACCCTTCCCTGAACTTTTTGAAAAGAAAATAAAACATATTTATATTCGAATATTTTTTGTATCCATAATCGTTTTCCCTTCTCTAATTTTTTATTGTCAGAGCAACAAAATCTACATAGAGAAGGCTTAATCCTCCACCCCTTCTTCAAAATAATCCGTGTGTTTGGTGCTGTAGAAAATTCGAATTATAACAATGTAATCTTTATTATAGAGAGACCTACCGTCTAGTACCGAACTTGTAATAAAATGAAGCTGACACAATATACAGGGTGTTAAAAAGTATACAATATTTTAGGAGTGATAGTATGCGTCAAAATAAGAAAATAATGTCTAATAAACATAGGGCCTACGACACATACTTCCTGAGATCTGAACATTTGTTCATAGGAGGTGCTCAATGTGACTGCACTTTCATTGGAACCTTAGAAAGAGGTACATTGTGAGACAAAATGTAGTGTAATGCCGTGTTTCGCATTTCAAAAGAATTTTTACGGTACTGATATGAAGGCTTCACTTAAATTAAATAATTTCATTACTGTCCATATTATATTCCATCTAGTAAAATAATATCTCTGATTGAGTTTCTGACTGGTATGTACAGTAAATCTATTATCAGACAGTACATCTCACTCGATGATATGTGTCAGAGGAAGTAGAAATGTTTGTATTTATACATCTAAAGTCTGATTAGTGTAATATGTTACTAGTCAGCAAAGTATACAATGGAGGGGGGGGGGATAGGAACTGGTCATCATACCCCATTATCTCATGAATTATGTCTTGGTATCACTTATGAGGTTCAAACATGTCTTCGGACATTTGACTAAAAAACAACTAAATAACAACAATAGTGAAATAGACGATATCATTAGCTTACAATACTTAAGATAATAATAATATTTATTTATTTATTCTTCCACTTAGCCAGAAACAACAGAAGCTGATACAATTTTACAGACTAATATTTAAAGAACACTAATAAAATTTTATAAAGTTATACAAGCACAAGTCGAGTAAAATAATGCGAACATACTAAATAATAATTACAAAATAATATAAGGCTAGAATATCTCCATTGGAATTTTACTACAAAGCTTTCCTTTCAATTTAATGAGATTTAGGCAATTTCATAATTCAATTGCAGATTGTTTTTTCATAGTTCATCCCCGGTCTCATATACTATAACAAATAGTATCAAATTTTAGGGCATAATCCGTTGTATATTAGTATGTGCACATATGCATTGCCTAGCCCTATATCTGTTGGAGGGATCACTGCGTGTCTGCAGGCTTACACTTGGATTATCGAGGTCACCCCTCACAGATTACATGGCCTTAACTGTTGCCACCAGAATACTATCTGCTACCTATTCCGCTTACTATAGGCGGAAGCACACACATACTGATGACCTAGTAAATTTAATTGTGCATTATATGTAAGAAAAGATTTAATACCATTTTCATTTTTGGTCATATGTGCTAGGAATCATAAATAAATTAGTTCTTGATTCAGGAAGAATAGTATTTTAGGGGCTGGTAGCATGGACTATTCTGAGTAAAAATGTGCACATAAACATGCGTCCAATTTTCAGTGAGTGTGGAGATGTAGCTATGATAAGAAGGAACGATAAATAACTACATGCAAAGAAAGAGATCATCTGAGGGCAGCAATGTTCATAATGGGTGAAGAGAATCTGATGTTTGTAGTTCCCTACAAGGATGGGTATGTTTTTCCAGCATGACAGAGCCCCTGTACATTTTATTCGTCAGGTGAGACATCATCTAAAGCAGGCCTGCACAAGGTTTGCGCTCTCCGAGTCGGCTCACAGCTCGAGAGCGGAATGCAGATATTGGCTGCGCTCTGTATAAGGATTGACTGGAATAAGGGGTGATCTCGTACAAAATGTACACAAAAGTACTGGTACTAATGTTCATGAAGTGAATTCTCGTTCAGTGTTTACAAAACTATCTTTTGCTACAATAGAAGCAATATAATACAGTTATATGAACAAAAAAAGTGTTCATATAACTGTATTATATTACTTCTATTGTATATAACTATCTCACTCATGAACACTGTTGCATCTGACCTAACTTATGTAATTTTATCTTTTACTATTATTAATTAATAAAGAATTATTTATTCTACGAAATAATAGAACCTCTATAGCTACTTAAATATACAATATCATTCTGTTATATTTTTATTTATTTTTACATCAAAACGGGGTTTTATGCTGCTGGCAGCTGAAAGGAACAGTACTGATCGTAATGAAACATGTTACAGATGTTCGATGTCTGCCTGTATTAAACTTCATAATATAAAACAGTTGCTCACAAATATAAATGTTGAGCCAAACATAGCAGTTATTTTCACAGCCAGCCTGTGTAGTCGTGGATATTATTGCTGAGGTTTAGTCTTGTAAAACTCAACAACACTAGTAGTATTATTCAAACGGTCTTTAGCCCTTAGGCCACATTGAAGATCAATAAGTTCAAGCTGTAAATCGTATGACACTGTTTCAACTGGTGTTGAAGGAATTTATTATGGTAACTTCAAACTTCTTTCCAATTAAGACAAGATTTTGGAACCTAGAATTAAATTCTTTTTGAATTTAAATTAATATTTGCACATAATCGTTTAACATGACTTCATCACGAGCAATTTCTATCGTTGGAAGGTGAGCCATATTACCTTCCCGAAACTGACTTACGAAAAGTGTAAGTTTACGACTAAATCCCGTAATTTATTCAACATTTCAACAATGAGCTGGCCTTTTCCCTGAAGAGAGGTTTTTAATTGTTGAAGATTAATCAATTCTAACGTACCCTATCTCATGTAATAATGCAACTTTCAACTCCTGAACCTTTTTACTGCGATCTTCACCAACAAAACCATCGTATCTTTATGTGTGGACTAGTATTGATAGTATGGTAGTAGCCATAATTATATCTCTACTTCTAAATGTCTTTTTTTGCAACAAGAGAAAGCAAGCTTTATATTCATGAATTGTATGAAGTGATAACTTAAAGTCAAGAAAACATATTACATCTTTATTATTATTATTATTATTATTATTATTATTATTATTATTATTATTATTATTATTATTATTTAAATGATACTCGGGAGGAAATTAAACACAGAATAAAATGGGAAATGCCTGTTATTATTCGGTTGAAAAGCTTTTATCATCCAGTCTGCTGTCAAAAAATCTGAAAGTTAGAATTTATAAAACAGTTATATTACCGGTTGTTCTTTATGGTTGTGAAACTTGGACTCTCACTTTGAGAGAGGATCATAGGTTAAGGGTGTTTGAGAATAAGGTGCTTAGGAAAATATTTGGGGCTGAGAGGGATGAAGTTACAGGATAATGGAGAAAGTTACACAACACGGAACTGTGCGCATTGTATTCTTCACCTGACATAATAAGGAATATTAAATCCAGACGTTTGAGGTGGGCCGGGCATGTAGCACGTATGGGCGAATCCAGAAATGCATATAGAGTGTTAGTTGGGAGGTCGGAGGGAAAAAGACCTTTGGGAAGGCCGAGACGTAAATGGAAGGATAATATTAAAATTGATTTGAGGGAGGTGGGATATGATGATAGAGAATGGATTAATCTTGTTGAGGATAGGGACCAATGGCGGGCTTATGTGAGGGCGGCAATGAACTTCCGGGTTCCTTAAAAGCCAGTAAGTAAATAAATAAGTAATTATTATTATTATTATTTTTTTTTTATATACTAATGTTACCTCTCCTGTTCTATAAAGACTAGTTACGTTCCAAGTGCCAAATCTCAAAACCTTGTTCCTTTGCTGTGGTCGTGCCAGAGAATCAGTCCTATTCCGAGGCTTATTGTAGGGATTCGTAACAAGCTGTTTTTTACGGGCTACATCAGCTGCTTGTCTATGAGGATGACGTGAATATGTTAGGAGAAAATCCACAAACGATTAGGGAAAACACGGAAATTTTACTTGAAGCAAGTAAAGCGATTGGTTTGGAAGTAAATCCCGGAAAGACAAAGTATATGATTATGTCTCGTGACCAGAATATTGTACGAAATGGAAATATAAAAATTGGAGATTTATCCTTCGAAGAGCTGGAAAAATTCAAATATCTTGGAGCAACAGTAACAAATATAAATGACACTCGGGAGGAAATTAAACGCAGAATAAATATGGGAAATGCGTGTTATTATTCGGTTGAGAAGCTCTTATCATCCAGTCTGCTGTCCAAAAAATGAGAAAGTTAGAATTTATAAAATAGTTATATTACCGGTTGTTTTGTATGGTTGTGAAACTTGGACTCTCACTCTGAGGAGGAACATAGGTTAAGGGTGTTTGAGAATAAGGTGCTTAGGAAAATATTTGGGGCTAAGCGGGATGAAGTTACAAGAGAATGGAGAAAGTTACACAACACAGAACTGCACGCATTGTATTCTTCACCTGACATAATTAGGAACATTAAATCCAGACGTTTGAGATGGGCAGGGCATGTAGCACGTATGGGCGAATCCAGAAGTGCATATAGAGTGTTAGTTGGGAGACCGGAGGGAAAAAGACCTTTAGGGAGGCAGAGACGTAGATGGGAGGATAATATGAAAATGGATTTGAGGGAGGTGGGATATGATGATAGAGACTGGATTATTCTTGCACAGGATAGGGACCGATGGCGGGCTTATGTGAGGGCGGCAATGAACCTTCGGGTTCCTTAAAAGCCATTTGTAAGTAAGTAATTATTATTATTATTATTATTATTATTATTATTATTATTATTATTATTATTATTACATTTTTAATGAGTAATGACAACCTAAGTTTATACTGAAGACAAATTGATGGTTACTATTATCTTGCCCGAAATGGGCCAAATTTACATAATGCTATCTTTACATCAAACAGCATTACGACAAATTGTAACTGAGAACCCACATCCATAGATAAACCATTCCTAGAAATTAATTGTTTGAAGTAGGCCCTACCTACGCCTCGCTATCACCAACTACATCTAGATATAATACTATAGTAGCACAACGTATTTCCTCGTTTCATAAAATCGACAGTCCAGTAAATATGTGTTTTAAATTTTTACTCAAATAAATAAGAACATAAAGCTAGCATATCTTATTTCCTTCAATTTCAGGTTTCTGAAACATTATATTTTTCTCCATGTGTTACTTAATGACTGCAATTCATACTTATTGTCGTTACAGTAATTGTAATAAAAGTAAAAAAAAATAGCATCTAGAATAAAAAACATACGGACTGGTTTATGAAATGAATTGAATCACGATAATTAGTTATTCTCTTTATGTACTGTATGTTCATCTCAGTTACTTGGATATAGGTCTATTGTACACGGAACGCCTAGAATATAGTAGAGGAAATGAATACGTAGATAAAAATTATGCAATGAATTGTAGAAAATAATGGAAGTGTATAGATATTTGATTTTTATATTTATTTGTCAGACAACTTTACATTTCATAGTTACGGTGGAACTTTACATTTCTGCTTTTCGATCCACCATCTCTTTAATACATGTAACCCTTTTATATTAATACATTCATTTGCGAAGTATTTTCCTGATTCCTTTATATTCTTATGTTTTAACTAAATTTCCATCTATCCTTCCATATCTACCCTCTTCTATTATCTCTCATATGTAGACTGTATCCGTTCCATTTCTGGCATTCCTATTAAATATGGCATATTTCTTTCCTTAATAATTTATATTATTTATTTAAGTTAATTATTTATTTATATTTATTTATTTATTTATTATTTCCAAATCTACCTACTCTTTATCATTCTTTTCCAGCTATGGTAGTGTATAAAATGGACATAGAGTTCCGAAAAAAGTTCTTAATTGTAGACAAAAATGAAACGGACCTGGCACAATCAATGACACTATTTTAAGGAACAACAGTTTTAATGTTTAGGAAAATAATGTTGAAGATAAAGAGACATAGAAGTTTTTTTAATAATTAACTTGATATTGACAATGTGTTGAAGTTAATATCGAAGTTTATATCGAAGTTCAGACGAAGCTGATATCGAAATTCAGACTAAGTCGATATAGAAGTTCAGACAAAGTTTATATCGAAGTTCAGACGAAGTTGATATTAAAGGTGAGACGAAAATGGTGTCGAAGATAAGACGTAGTTGGTGTCGAAGGTGAGGCAAAGTTGATGTTGAAAGTGAGACGTAGTTGATATTGAAAGGGGGGCGAAGTTGGTGTTGAAGGTGAGGCGAAATTGATGTTGGAGATGAGACAAGTTTATGTTGGATTTGAGACGAAATTGATTTTCAAGGTGAGGCGAAGCTTATGCTGAAGGTGGGAAGTTTATGTTAAAGATGAGGCGTAGCTGACAACGAAGGTGAGGCGTAGCTGACATTAAATATGTGACGTAGCTGACATCGAAGGGGAGGAATAATTGATGTCGAAGATGAGGCGACATTAATATCGAAGTTGATACGAAGTTGATATCGGTGAGACGAAGTTGATTCTGAAGGCGAGAAGTTGATATTGGAGATTTTGTGTGTGGTGGAAATGTTACATATGAACGAAAGTATGCAAACGATACAATTATATTCATTTCTATATGGATATCTTTTAGGTAAAAGAAGTAAAATATAATTATTTGAAAAAATGTCCAACCAAAATGAAACGGTTATCTTTATATATATTCAGTTTATTGCTGCTTCTGCATATCGCCCAGTAGAGATCACACTTTTTCTCACATTGTGGAGGACATATAAGTGTTCCGCAAAATTCATTTCCCGCGATAATAGGATAATAGGCAACATTGTGATTAGCGGAGTAAATATAGAGGGAACAAATTTCGTTACAACACTACGTGAAAGCTTCTCCATTAGAGAGCACACTGAAACAAGTGGCGTACAACAACGAACATTCTTTTTCGCTCTGTATAGTGTGGTTATAAAAGGACATGTGCGATTGTGTTGATTTACGAGTCAAAAACAAATTTATTCGTAGAGAAACAACAAAGTTTCATTCAGCGTGCAAATAATTGGAGCAATAACAGACAATTACAAATAATTATAAAGTACTTCCGTGAAGATTAGAGAATTACATTTGTCCCTGATTGTGAATGTGTATTTGAGGTGGGAATGACACTAGATAGATCTATAAAACGAAAGGTAGTAGGTAAGGATTGCCGCACCCTGAAGTAAAGCTGTGCCACGCTTCAATCAGGCTTTTAACGAGTTCGGGTGTGCTGAAGGTGCTAAAGTTTCTAACAGCTCTAGACTTCGTTATAGGGGAGTAAATTACAAACACCAAACCGACTACACAATTCGGATGTGATCTGCAGTTTAAATGTTGTATATAAGAAACCTTTGTATCCTAACTTCTTTGTAGCTATTTTACAGGGCGTTACTACGTGACAAATAAGCAACTTTAGGATTACAGAATTTCATAACTTAAATTTTGTGGTAATAAGTTTTGTATTTTTAGTAAAACTTGAAAAATATATAGACCTATTCGTATTCTCAGATAAATTCAATACATTTTTCATTACATTCGTATGTAATATAGTATATTACAGGGACGGGGAATAGCCTCTCTCAGAGAGCTTAACTTCTCCCGCTACCTTAGTTGCTGTAGTAGGCTACATCCGTAGCCTACTCATACTTCTGCTCTGTTTACAATAAGAGTTCCCCATCCCTGGTATACTGTCTATTCAATTATGTATATATGTATGTATATATATATATATATATATATATATATATATATATATATATATATATATACAGGGTGTACCAAAAATACGTGTACAAACTTCAGGCATGGGTTCCTTACACCAAAAGAAGGAAAAAAGTTCATATGAACATATGTCCCATAATCCTTTGTTTCCCCGTTATTCATTTATTACTAAAAGTTTGCGTTCAACGGCCTTCGAGGTCCAACCTCAAAACTTCATTTCTTTATGCACTCATTCATAGAAGGCTGTGACTCGTTGTATCAGAAATGGACTGCAGATGGCGAAGTGTTGCCATGGAGACTTGTTTACATATGTCATTTGTCATTAGTCTGTCTTCAACGTTGCAATTGTGAACGTGGAGTGAGTTAACGTGTTTCGTTCAACCATGGCAGGACGATATTCATTTCGTGAGCAGGCTGACATCATTTTTATGTATGGTCGCGCGAATGGTAATGGACGCGAGGCTGTACGGCTGTATCAGATGGCGTTTCCAGACCGAAGACAACCGAATCATCAAACCTTTGTTGCTGTGTATTGTCGCGTTGCTGAGACAGGAACCGTTGCACCAGACTGGTGATCGAGGAAGACCAAGAATTGTTCGTACGCCGAACCTCGAAGAAGACATTTTACACTGTGCCGACGACGATCCAGGTATCAGTACAAGACAATTGGCTGTGGCAACTGGTACATCACACAGTACAGCATGGAGGGTGCTTCACGAGCAGCTCTTGTATCCGTATCATATGCAACGTGTGCAGGGCCTTTCGCCTGCCGATTATCCACCACGGGAGAACTTTTGCCGATGGTTTCTAGCACAAATAGCCAATCCATTGTTTGTCTCATCAGTTTTGTTTGCAGATGAGGCAACGTTTGGGAGAGATGGAATTACCAAATTTCCACAATGAACACGTATTGGCAGATCGTAATCCTCGTGCTGTATTTCAGGCTAGATATCAGCAACAATTTAGGATTAATGTGTGGGCTGGAATTGTAGGTGACTCTCTGGTAGGTCCATACGTTCTACCAGCACGTCTTACAGGTGCTATCTACAGGGACTTTATCCAAAACACTCTTCCAAAATTACTGCACGAAGATGTGCCTCTGAACATAAGACAAAACATGTGGTTCATGCATGATGGCGCTCCAGCACATTTTAGTCGCCTTGTTCGAGATACACTGACTGGTGTCTACCATGACAGATGGATAGGCAGAGGAGGACTAGTTCAATGGCCAGCACGTTCTCTCGACCTCAATCCTTTGGATTTTTATCTTTGGGGGCACCTTAAACAATTGGTTTATGGAGCAGACATCCCGGATCAAGAAACTCTTCATCGACGTGTCATGGAAGCCTGCGAAACCATTCGACATCATCCCGGAGTATGTGAAAGGGTGCGATAGTCCATTATTCGACGAGTGCATGCATGTCTAGAAGCAAGAGGAGGACATTTCGAGCATTGGTTATGAGTTTTGTGTGTTGGCACATTATGAGTGTACCAATGTGTTGAACAGTTCCTAACGGGGAAACAAAGGATTATGGGACATATGTTCATATGAACTTTTTTCCTTCTTTTGGTGTAAGGAACCCATGCCTGAAGTTTGTACACGTATTTTTGATACACCCTGTATATATATATATATATATATATATATATATATATATATATATATTGTATATGTGTATGTGTGTGGCTTTCTCTTTCAGTGATTTCTAATCTTCTTGTACATATTTCTGCATATAATTTTGCAACCTGTATTTTCCCTATTTTCTTTCTCTCTTTACTTTTTTCTCCATTTATTCGTTTCCTCCTTCAAATCATTTTCTTCTTCAACATTCAATCAGTTTTAAAATATATTAGTCTTTTATCTTTGTTGCTGTACTCATTCTGTTTGCTTAATCTTTCCTTTTCCCTCTTTATTTTCTTTTCCCTGTATTTCTCGTTCTCTCTATTTTCCTCTTACTGTTATTTGTTCTATTATCTACTTTCTTCTCCCCTTCTTTTTTTTAGTAGGTTATTTTACGACTCTTTATCAACAGCTTAGGTTATTTAGCGTCTGAATCATATGAAGGTGATAATGCCGGTGAAATGAGGCCGGGGTCCAACACCGAAAGTTACCCAGCATTTTCTCATATTGGGTTGAGGGAAAACCCCGAAAAAAAACCTCAACCAGGTAACTTGTCCCTACCGGGAATTGAACCCGGGCCACCTGGTTTCGCAGCTAGACGCGCTAACCGTTTCTCCACAGGTGTGGACTCCCCTTGTTTTCTAATGTTGATGGATTTGTTTTTTTTCTTGTTTTTGTTTATTTTTTTGTCGCTATGTGCATTCTTCTTCTTGTATTGCGTGTTATTCTTGCTGTTTTGCCTTTTATTCTCGCTGTTTCCGTCTTTTATTCTCGTTGTTTCCGTCTTTTATTCTTGTTGTTTTGCCTTTTATTCTTGCTGGTTTGTCTTTCATTATTGTTATTTTTTCTTTTGTACTTGTTTCGCGTGATAATCTCGTTTTTTCGTATTATTCTTGTTGTTTTACTGTTATTCTCGTTTTTTCATTCGCGAATTTTGCGTGTTATTTTCGCTTCTTTGCCTGTTATAGTTTCTTTGCGTGTTATTTGAGTTTTTTTGCATGTTGTTATCGTTTCTTCAGCTATTGCTCTCGTTTCCTTGCATGTTATTCTCGTTTCTTTGCTCGTCATTCTCGTCCCTTTGCGCTTTATTCTCGTATCTTTGCGCGTTATTCTCGTATCTTTAAGTGTTGTTCTAGTTTCTTTGCTTGTTATTCTCATTTCTTTGTGTGTTAATCTCGTTTCTTTATGTGTTATTCTCGTTATTTTGTTGTTTGTTGTATTCTTGTTGTTTGACATGTTATTCTTGTTGTTTCGAGTGTTATTCTTGTTGTTTTGCGCGTTGCTATTGTTTTGACTGTTATTGTTGTTGTTTTGCATAGTAATGTTGTTGTTTTGTTATTACTGTTTTCCTTGTTATTCCTGTTTTTAGTGTTCTTTTGAGTGTTATTCTTGTTGCCTTGCGTGTTGTTCTTGTCATGCGTGTTATTGTTGTTTTGTGTGTTAGTCTGTTGGTTTCCATGTTATTATTTTTGTTTTGAGTGATGTTCTTATTATTAAGCGTGTCATTTTTGCGCTTTTTCTTCCTCTAGTTTTATCATTGTTTTGTATATTTTTCTTCTTGTTCTGTCTTTTGTCTTCTGTGTTCTTCTTATTGATATGCTTTCTTTCCAAATCTTCCTTTGTATGTTGGTGTTTCTATGTCCATCTTGTTAGCTTGCATGTTCTTATTTTGTATGTTTATATTACTGTTTTGTGTGTTCTCTGTGTTCATCCGCAATATGCTGAATCCGAATCAAGCAAGTGAAGTGGATAGGAGTTGGACACACACACATTATTGTTTTACGTGTTCGTATTTATTTATTATTTATTTATTTATTTATTTATTTATTTATTTATTTATTTATTTATGTCCATAACAGGGCAAAGCCCCAATTACAATAGATAGTACAGATAAAAAAAACATAGAATTGCATACAACACGAAAAAAGAGGTAAAACAGATACAAGTGTAATTACAAATTAAAAATGGAAAAGAGAAGAAAAAAAAACAAATAGATACCACCTAAATAAAAGACACAGATACAGATATAAATGGAAAAAAAAAACACCAAATAAAAACAAATCAAAAAGAGTCAAGTACAGACATCACAGCCAAAAATGCAAAATGTAGGCGTAGCTATAATTGGCAAATTGCAGAGCAAATACAACACCATGTTAATAAATTCAATATACAGCACTACACAGCAGGCCCAATAGACTCCATTAATTTATTAAAAAAAATCACCAACACAGAACATGTGTTTCAAGTAATGCTTTACATAACTTTATGCTCGACCATGCCGAAATGTAGTAATTATACACCTGGTAGCAGACCTTTAATGCATGTCATTAAAGTACACCTACTCATTAAAGGTCAGGTCTTTCAGCCAATGACGACTCAGGTTACAACTGTTCAGCCAATGACAGGTCAGCTTTCTACCGTTATAAAACCGCAAGTATCGATTATTCTCGGATATGCAATCGAAAGAGAATTAGCGAAAAGTCACGGAGGCTGGAAATCCAATACCGTCGCAGAAGGTTATGTTCTGTTACTATAATAATTAGCGTTAATTGTAAATAATATTCAAATAAATTCAATTTTTCATCTCGTTTTTCAATGTCTAATTTAATTTCAATGTTATCTCTGTAGGTTCTTATGGCCTAGCAAGGTCAATGTGCACATCTGTTCCTCGGAAAAAATCAATACTTTCGCGTCTGCGCACATCTCACAACATACGGGACATTACTCCAGGTCAGATACAATAAAATTAATAATATCAAGTTAGAAATATGGTCGAGCATAAAAAGTCGTATGAAACTCGCCTATAAAGGCCTCCCCAAACAGACGCGATACGGAATGCGTTACGATAGCGTTACGATTTTGCGATAAATGTTTTCATTGCGTTCAATGATTGTGTTCACACACACGCGATTATCGCAATATGCATTATTATCGCAGCAAGTAGAACGCGACGATTTTGCGTTCTATTCTCCCGGAGATGTAGATCGCGAGAACGCCACGCGTTTATTTTGATGCTGGGTTGAAGTGTGTCATTTATGGATTCATCTTCAAAGAAAGAGGAACTTCTCTGTCTTGGATGAGAATCGTCGCAGGCAAAGCAGGTGCAGGTAAGTCCATGGTAGTCATGTACGGTTAAGATAAACAATATAAAAAGGTATAAAGTGATGATTTAGCTTTTCTTTGCCAAGAACGTGAAATAAATAACAAGTACGCCTACCCGATTATAAACTTTATTTTTTTTTAATTTGCTCTTTTTGTTGCAGGAGGTTGTGGATTCACGAGTTAAATGCCACAAGGGAAGAAAAAGATTAATTTTATACCTTAGTTCAACAACTAACCTTAGCACTCTGCTAACCTTGAAGAGCCTACTAGTAAAGAATTTCAATGTTTAGAGTACCCATAAAATAACGAATTTTAATGTGAAGTAAATTCAGTAGTAATTTATTCTAAACATACCTACGTCTAATGATTTACTTACATAATTATATCTAGAGTGTGGTAAGATATTGAAAGTAATAAAACTCCGACAAACAATTTACATAACTTTTTGTTTCCACATACTTTATTAATTTTATATTTCTGCACAATTATTTATAATATTGTACAAGCATTTTGCAATTTGCACAAATAAATGTTTTTTCATTTGTGCATTTTTGCGACAGTTATTTATTTTCTAGCTCAAACCCCGCGTCAGTCTACAAGCCAGTACGACATCAAATTATAAATAAATAATTGCACTTATTGTTTACATCTAACTTTGTAGCTATCTCCTTCCATTTCTTCTCCTTTTCCATGCCACGGATTTTTCTTTACGAACTCAATAAAAAATTCCACGTTCGTTTACAAGTAATCCGAAATCGCAATCTGTGAGCACAAGTGATACACACCTGCTGAAGGTAACTGGTCTTTGCGGTGTGGCTGGAAAACTAAAATCCGCATATGTAGTCACCCATTACGATACTCTGATTGGCTGGGGAGTTAGAATATCGTATATCGCGGACGCGCCAGTTTGGGCACCTCTTCGCGATAGTGCGATATTGCGTTATCGCGAAATCGTAACGCTATCGTAACGCATTCCGTATCGCGTCTGTTTGGGGAGGCCTTAATGGTAATTAAGAAGCTCGTATCAAAATTATGAAACTCGCTTGCGGTCGTTTCATAAATATCCATACTCACTTCTTAATTACCTTCATTATAGGCTCGTTGCATAATGTACTGTTTTCTTGTAACGAAAAATCTAAATCCTGTTTATTTAATAGATGATTGTAAGTTCGAAGCATTAATGAAAGTGGAGACATTTTATGAGATAGTGTTTTTGTTGTCTGTAAATAAAAGAGAGATCGCTTTCTCAAATTTGATTGAAACGAATTAGCTGTAGAAGCTCAGGGTTGTCTATTAAGCCATTTATGGTTTTGAACAAATACAGTTGTTGTGCTCTTATCCTGCGACTACTGAGATATGGTACATTAAATTCAACCAGCATGGATTCATAAGATTGGAATATGTTGTAATATGAATGTTTTTTCATTCTGTGCGCTCATGTTTTTTCTCATTTGTCCTTGTTATCTGCGTTCATCTTCTTGCTCAATGTACTCATTCCATTAACTCTTTGAGATTCGTTGTTCTCGCCGGCTTATATGTAGCCTATGGGTGCGTTAGAGAAATAACGTTGGCCTAACTTACGTTGTAACTTTTAGTTAATTAATTGTGTCATCGAGAGAAATGGAAGTCCCCGAATAAAATCTTAGCCAACATCGAACTTGTATAACATTAATTAAATCCGGTTTCACTCCGTACATCGATGGACTGCTGTTCAACTAACGCTGCTTCTGTCTGCGCTGCGTGTACGGGTTGTAGAGCACCTCGTGGTCCAAACATTATTCAACATTGCATATTCATGCGACGGCACGTCTCTAGAGGCGGGATCACAAGACGGGTTTGAGTCCTACAATCTATTTGTCCCGTTGGGACTGTGAGCTCTCTCTCTCTCTCTCTCTCTCTCTCTCTCTCTCTCTCTCTCTCTTGAATCTGCAGGGACCAGTTAGAAGGGATAAAGTACATTGATTTGATTCTCTTCCATTGATTGGCAATAATACTGGGATAGAAGCCAAACCAGTTATATTCTCTTTCAGCTCATGAATGTCAGCTACTCCGATTCCGAAGTGCATTGATTAGTATTTGTATTACAGGCTTGGGATTGTTTTATAAGCGTATTAAATTTCAATAAAATATTGATATGATTGCGGTATATGATGAGGATTGCGATTTCCAATTTTTGTTTCTCTATGAATGTAGAATAGATCGAAATAATCCCTTATTTTTCCATTAAATGTAATTGAATATCAACGGATGCATGACATAAAAGTCAACAGTGATTACAAAATTCGAAGTTTGTTGCTTGAACTGAAAAAGACTGTTATTATTATGGAACGGATTTCATAACATTCTAATTTTTTTGTAAACCAATGAAAAGATTATATCCTATAAGGGATTGAAAAATCGTTTCACATTAGTAATAATCTACCCGACATTTTATAGTTCATGCATTATTAACGTTGTTAACATATTACACGTGTATTTATCAAATAATTAAACGATTACAAATAATCTACTTGGTCTACTTGGTTATCAGTCACTAAGATTTCTAACTCTGTGAAACAGGGGCTTAGCTTGTATGAAATAAAATATAACGAAACTTTCTTTAAGAAAATTTATCTTTCCATGTTCTATTAAAGATATTTTTATTAATTTGTCCTACAGAATAATATATGTAATATTGACAATTAATATTTGAGGAGAAAAATTCGCTTCGGCGCCGGGGATCAGGCCAAAAGGGAAACATTCAAGGAGGAGGGTTCGGTCCGGTGCTGTGGATTGAATTCGGCGTAGCTCAGTGGTCAGAGCGCTTGGTACAAGGACCCGGGTTCGATCCGCGGCGCCGGAGCGAATCTTTCTCCTCAAATATTAATTTCCATGTTCTTTCAATAAGAATAAGATTTTACTTATATTTTTATTTACACATTTCTCACTGTTTTTTTCTCTTCTATCATATTTACTTTTATTTTATTGCCTTATTCTTATTACTGGTTTACTTCTTCCACTATTCCTAAATTTTCTTTCCCTTCTACGTCTCCATTATTCATGTTGCTGTACCTCTACAATTACATTTCTCTTCTTGCTCTTATCCCATCTCTGTAACGTAATTCTCTTTCTTCCATCATCTCAGCTTTATTTCCTCCTCAACTTTATCTTAATTCCCTCTTCATCTTTATCTTAATCTCCCTCTATCATCTTCATCTTCCGTCGGCCTGGTTGGCGCAGTTGGTATAGCAATGGCCTTCTGAGCCCGAGGTTGCGGGTTCGATCTCGGCCCAGGTCGATGGTATTTAAGTGTGCTTAAGTACGACAGGCTCATGTCGGTAGATTTACTGCCATGTAAAAGAACTCCTGAGGGACAAAAATTCCGGCACACCGACGACGCTGATATAACCTCGGCAGTTGCGAGCGTCCTTAAATAAAACACAACATTTTTTTCTTCATTTTTCTCAATCTCTATCATCTTTATCTTCCTCAACTATGTTCCTCTCTCTCTCCTGCCTTTATTTTCCTCCCTGTCTGTCCTCTTTATCTTACTCTCTACCAGCTTAATCACCATGTCTACTGGGTGTTCATTTGAAAGTGTCATGACGTCACTGTTGATGAGTCAGCGATTTGAAGCGAGTTTCAGCTTTTGTGTCAGAGAAGTTGCCTATTAATCAAGGCTTCAATCTGAACTTGAGAACGTATACGGTATAACTTGAACGTCGTAGCAACAGATGGCGGTCTGTACGGTCTGTGTGCTACCATAACCTCTTTCGAACTGTGTTTTGCGCGGCCAAGTCGTACGCAGGGTATTTGTTATCATCGGTTGCGTACGGCAGCATTCCACAACACAAATCAAATGCTCCGTGTCCATGTTGATCATCCAAGTTAATGTCAAGAAATACGTAAGTAATCGTCTTAATCCTCTCCCCATATCCCGACAGTAAGAAAAAACTCACCTCAGTCCATGTTTCCAAACAGTTCACATTCCTGCCACTACCGGCGTTGCCGTACGTATCAGTAAGTACTCTTCTGAATGAACACCGTACTTGCTAGGCAACTTCTCTGGCACATAAGTAATACACCCCTGCGGAAGTGTATGAAGATTGAATTCTCTAGGCTCATCGACTAGCAACATGACGACATACAGCGAGCCATGACACACTTTGTACTGAACACTCAGTATAACTCATCTATCTCCCTTTCTGTCTATTTTTATCTCTCTCTCCCTCTATCATCTTTGTCTTCCCTTCATTCTAATATCTTTATTCTACCTTCCTTCCATCATATTCATCTTCTCCATCTAACATCTTTATCTCGTCATTTCTCTATCTTTATCTTCCATTCTATCAGCTATATCTTCCTATCTCTCTATCATATTTATGTTCCTTTCTCTTTAGTTCTTTATCTTCCTGTCCCTGTTATATTCATTACGGATGTGGTCATCTACATTAATTTGAGAAGATTTGAGTGGACTAGACATATATACTGTACTCCAACCACGAGAAAGTCTTTCCGGAATGAGACGCAGCGGGGTAATGCCACAGTCTACTATATACAGTCACGAAGCTTGAGTTTTGAGGGTGCTAGAAACAATAGACTGCGACGGTACTATTTTGCATTGCCTGTAATGAGGCAATATTAGCAATCCTAGTGGTGAGCAACTATCTAATGTTTGCATATTTACTACGTATTGAGCTTCGCGACTGTATATACTAGACTGTGGTAATGCTGTGAATGAATATTGATGTCATAAGGTCACACATGTGGGTACTCGTATCTCTATTTGCTAGCTCTGACAGCAAAAAAGCCATAACATTGATACACACATATTTATACAACCCTAGTTATAAAATCAGATCACTGTTAATTTCCTGGTCTTTTAATCCCTTCACAGAGGAAATGACATATGCAGGAGAGCGCATGGTTTTTAAACTGACGTTATAACGATAATATTATCTATCTACTTCGCTCCAATAGATGATGCAATAGTAAGCACATTTCTTTCACGGTTGATCTCCTGGTTGGGGAACAGTATAAGATGGAGGATCACAGAATACCAAGGAAATTATGGAGGATAAATTATTTGATTGGAAACCAGTTGGAAGACCTAAGAATAGATGGATAGATGCTGTGACGAATGACTCCAAAAAATTGTTCGGTACTACAGCATGGAGGACGATGGTTTTGGATAGAGAAGGATGAAGGAAGAGGATAAAGGATGTTAATGCCCGATTTTGGGCGTGATGCCATTGTAGAGAGAGAGAGGTGTATAATATATCGCTATTTCCTCTCTTTGACATTACCACAGTGTAGTATATACAGTCACGAAGCTCAATACGTAGTAAATATGCATCCATAGATAGTTGCTATCCACTAGGATCGCTAATATCGCCTCATTACAGACAATGCGAAATAGTACCGGCACAGTCTATTGTTCTTAGTACCCTCATAACTCAAGCTTCGTGACTATATATACTAGACTATTGATGTCAAAGCAAGCGCATTTTTCTGACCTTGACGTCGTGCGCGGGCATCAAGCGCTAGGTATGGAATGCGAAAGGATTATGTATTTGAATAAGGACCCTGTTGGATTAAGAAAACAGTGGTGTACAAACTTCAAACAGAACGTGAACTTTTATGTCGTTATTTTATATGGCTATTTGCTGGTTGATATTATCTATATTATCCTTAAAACAAAATACTAACACCAGTTTCTTAATATTGCAGTTAATAACACAATAAAGAGTTAAGAAGGAATATTCACATAAATTTCATAGTAGTAAAACTATATTATATTAAATGACTGAAACATCATTCATAAAGAAAGTGATATCTCAAAGAAAGAGATTAAGTAGGCTATGACATGGTAAGTTGGAATTATTGATATTGATGGTATATTTAGCCTTTTAAAAGTAGGCCTAATCAATAAACCAATCAAAACAATATTACAATACAAAGCAAAGTTACCTAGGTATATGTTTCAACTGTAACTAATATTATGTAACAAAACCCTTATCGCATTATGCTTTTAAAGTGATAATGGTGCGCAACTTCCTATCATCAGAATATTAAATTATTTTCTCGAAATCTGCTGAAGCTATAGAACTGACGTTTTTACAACACATGGGCACATATCTTTGTTTATGATGTAACAGTAGTTGCTTTGTTAATTCATTTTCTTACGAACATTTTTCTTGCGAATATTTCCAAAATTTTCAATACGTATCTTCAGTAATGTACATATTTACTATATATTAGATTTACGAAAACATTGTTTCAGTACCTGTAAGGCTACTAAATAAACATATCTGAAAATTTTAACTTTCTGTAAAAATTTGAGAAAATACTGTTTTTGAATAAAAAGGAAACTCGTGAAAAATGAGCATTAAAGTTGAAACTTAAATTCTTATAATGCACTTAAACTTCTCAGACAAATCTAAAAATTAACATGGATACACTTTTAATAAGTTTTCTTCCCTTTATCTATTGAATCAGTGCTGGCCATTCCTGTATATAGCTCGACCAAGCGGCATATACTGTCTTCGCGCTATGAGTTGGCGCGGGGAGTAGAAAGGCGGGTCGGAGGAACTTTACGCTACACTCTGACCTGAAAGCTTCAGTCCACTTACTTGGCTACAAGGGAACGAAGTCAGACATAAAAGATTCCGCATCTTCGGTGTTGTCGCTATGACTATCATTATCACATTTCAAAATTTCTGGAGTATGATCTGTCCATGATAATCGTCTGTTTATGTTCCAGCCATGTATATTAATTCGAATCTCTCAACAAAGCCATTAGCCCCACCGCCCCCATCCTGATGGACACATTTATGGTAGTCAAAACTCCCGTAACATTTTTATCCTGCCAGCACTTGGGAAACATTAAGCATCTCGTCCAGATACAAAATCGGATTTTCCACTTTCCTAAGCTTTCTTATTTGCTGTAGATATCTTCACGTATTCTAATTTACAGTATTTTCCTCAAAAAAAAAAAAAAAAATTTTTTTGCTGCACACTTCTTCCACCTGAAATCCTTTTTCTTCAGTATTCGTATTAATGTTGTCTTTCATTTCAAATCAGTTTTCTCTTGTAAAAGGACAGAAGTTTGTTGCAGCTTGGTACTATTTTTTTTCTTGTTATTTAACGACACTGTAATAACTACTAGCTTCATTGATGATTGCGAGATGGTATTTGGCGAAATGAAACCAAGGATTCGCCATAGATTACCTGACATTCGCCTTCCTCTTGGGATAATCTCGGAAAAAAACCCGACCAGGTAGTCAGCGCAAGCAGGAATCGAACTCACTCCCGAGCGCAACTACAGATCAGCAGGCAAACGCGCTACCTCCTAAGCTACGCCGGTGGCCCTCTTTCTTTTTCAAATAAAAATTCTTAAGTATACCTTTTTTGTCAATTTCCCGTCAAAGTCATCTACATTTGCGTTTCGGTAATCTGGAAGTTTCCGTTTTTTTTTCTTCTCAGGTGTCCACAACGCACTTTCTTCTGTGCAGTCTTTCATTTCATTCCTTATACGCTGTATTGTTCTTGTGGATAGATTAGAGTACTTTTCTACCTTTGCTGTAGGTTTCGTAAGAGGAATGCAAAGGCACTGTTGTTCTTTTTCTTCATCACACAATTATTTTGCACTTCTAATAATATTCCTTTCTTCGCTAATGATTGTCAATCCTTGTTTCTTCTTTGTCGACATATTTACAATAAACAAAAGACTGTTATAAACCTAAATAACAGTATACAATAACATAAATCTATTAACTATATTATTATCAACACTATTAACACGAAAAGCAAAGGATAATTAAAGCAATACAAAGATTTGCGGAATACTGAAAACAATTGTCTTGTATTATTTTCACAAAGTCGCAAAGACTCACAGACAGGTGTAGTAGATGTTTGTGAAACAGGAATATTGCAGTGAACAGCGCGGTGCGCATGCGGGACTGTTTCCCCTCCGCCCCGTCTAAGTACTTCAGGCGACTTCTCCTGACGTGACAACAGTACTACCTCACTCGTCTGTCTCTTTCCTTTCCACTGTAAAGCGCTCAGGCTCTCCTGAGCTCTAAAGCGCGCGCTTGCCCATATGGGCATAAATTGACATGACTGTACTAGACTGTCGTATAGTTGTATCTACAAATTCTCTGGTGCTCTACAGATATATGTCCCAAGTTTAGTAGCATTATAGCAGTATTTGACAAGCAGAGAATTAAATTATTAAAGCTTATAAAGGACAGTTTAAACACCTGTGTCCCCTTAACTTGACCCGTTATTTTTATTTCCTGAATCACAGAGTGATTGTGAACTACAGTACGTAGGAGGAGATGACATGCATTCAGCATATTTATCGAAGCAAATAATTACAAGTCGGATCAAAGATGAAAAGAGATGCGCCATTCGGATTATCAAAAGTCCTCAAATTTCAAAACGAATTACAGTTTTACGTGTGAATAAATCTTTTTGACGTGATGCGAAGGTGTCTGATATCCGAGTATTTGAAAACATTTGATTTGAAGCTAGAATTGGGAGCGATCGGTTTTTTTAACCTTTAACAGAAAGCTGAATTTCAAGATGATGAAGTCAGCAAATGGTTAATCAACTGCTTTACACACACACACACACAAAAAATCATTGATGATCAGTCAGGGTGACAAAAAAAAATCAGTTTTAATGATGACGTAGCAAGGGACTGAACGTACAGGAAACGAATCACATTACCGTTTCTAGTTCAAGCCTCATCCCCCCTCCCGCGACCCTTTTTCAGAGCCTCATTCCGCACTCTTCATGCAACATATATATACTATATTGGGACGAGAATCAATCCGCGGCAATCCCGTTTCGCCACCGCACCCTCGACAAGTTACATCCCCTCCGGCCCTTGTCACTTCCCGCTGATTCGCTTTTCTGCCCGCCCCCTCCACAACCCTTCATGTCCATGCAATATCCCGCCCGCCAGCCCGCTCTATTTAGCTAGGCCACATGCTAATAGACGAGTTCGCTATGCGATGCAGTGTAACGGCAATTTAGTAGCCAATATTGCGTTTGTGTACCTCCTCGCAGAGGTGTGGTATTCACTCCATTGCCGCATTCTAATCATTCTTCTCGACTGATGTGCTGCGTTTAAAAATTCATATTTGAGACTTCACAAGTATCGGGATAACCCGAATTTGTGGGACAAATGTAGGCCTATATTATTTTTAATGTTTCTTTGCGTATTCAGAATGATACCCATGAAACAGTAATATTATTTTATTTTGCAATTCATTTTGAATAATTTTTCAGAAAAGTCTATTTTTTATTGGGTTATTTTACGACGCTGTATCACCATCTAAGTTATTTAGCGTCTGAATGATATGAAGGTGATAATGCCGGTGAAATGAGTCCGGGATCCAGCACCGAAAGTTACCCAGCATTTGCTCGTATTGGGTTGAGGGAAAACCCCGGAAAAAACCTCAACCAGGTAACTTGCCCCGACTGGGATTCGAACCCGGGCCACCTGGTTTCGCGGCCACACGCGCAGAAAAGTCTATGATATACAATACAAAGATTTATTTTCAGTCAGTGACTTTACTTTCTATATGTGTAAGGTACAAGTCCTTATATTACATAATTTAATACTGTATTAACGTTTTCGTCGGTCATGCCGACATCATCAGATACAACTTTTTATGCTGCAATATCATCTCTAAATAAGTACACGTGCCTCTATGATCAAAAATGCAACACACATTGATAAACACAAAACATAGTAAAATCAACATAATTTGGGGACATCAATATTTCTATTCTTATTTAAATGTACCCTTATTGTCAATTAGTTAAAAACACAATAGTAATATGCGTTACAAGAGCGGTATGTTGAAGCTTTCATGTTCGAGGAAAAGTTTGAAAAAGCGAAACGTAGTTGAGCTTTTTTAATTTCCGAGAAATGAAAGAAAATATACCGCTCGTGTATCATACATTATTTTGTGCGAAGATCGTTTATTACATACCTGAAAGAGGAATTTCTAATTAGTTGCAATGAAATCTCCATCTTGGTTTCTGTTTAATGGCGGCAATTTTGGAAAACAAAAATATCTAACTTCAACATTGTTGCTTTAAAATGTTTTCTGTGTTTACTATACTCCAGCAAGCCGTGATATACGTCTGTCTTTTTTCCCCCCAGTCTATAAATGCGAACTTAAAACAAACTGCTTCCTTAATGTTACATGCATCATGAAATGCAGTAACTTTAGTGGAGTTGTAGAGTTTACTTAATTTTTGCAAATATTTAAAAACAATAATTAACAGTGCAATTTAGGTGAAATTGCAGTGGTAAGTTTCTAATTTATAATTATTACTATATTGAACGTCTCTAAAAATAATATGTTAAAAGCCTAAAGCAGTAAAATGAATATGTCACTTAAGCGGTAAGAAGAGGGAAATTGTTATGTGTTCGGTTGGGAATACTGAATGTGGAATTTTAGACTTTCCGCGGATTGGTTTTGTGCGGAAACCAAGCAAATACGCACGATCTCGCACAAACGTATATGCAATGTAATCACACGTTTGTGTTTTTAACTAATTTACAATAAGGGTACATTTACATGAGAAAAGAAATATTGATGTCCCCAAACTATGTTGATTTTAATATGTTTTATGTTTATCAATGTGTATTGTATTTTGATCGTAGAGGCACATGCACTTATTTAGAGATGATATTGCAGCATAAAAAGTTGTATCTGATGATGTCGGCATGACCGACGAAAACGTTAATACAGTATTAAATTATGTAATATAAGGACTTGTATCTTACACATATAGCAAGTAAAGACATTGACTGAAAATAAATCTTTCTATTGAATATTTTTTAGTTAAAAATTTACATCATTGATTATCGTAAAGTAGGCTTTATTGCTCAGTCTTCCAAGCTTATTGGGATAAATCTAGCTGTCGACTGGATAAGCCACCAGCTCTCAGATAATAAGCTCAGCCATGCTTCCTATAGGACAATTATCGGAGGAAGCTCAGGAGGCTCGCAACAAAGACATTAAAAGGTTCCGAGAACATCATACAAGAAAAAACTCTCGTATCAATACAGTGACGGATTTAGTAAACAATCTGTTAGTGTCGTCGGATCCTCTCATTTCTAGTTTAAGAAGGTCACATGAAAAGCCTTCCAGTACTCTCCCTGACGAGGCGAAAAGCTTACTGCAGTCTCGAAGTGGTGGAAATGGAAATGAAGAAGAGGAAGAGCAAATTGCAGAGGCAGAGGTACTGGAGGAGGAGCAGCAGCAGTCAACCAGTGCAGATGAATGTGACAGTGAATAGCAAGATGGTTTCGTACAGGTAAAATAACTAAAATGTGTAATTATTAGCTTTTCCTGTAAGAAATTTATCTTATTTTAAGTATGGATATGAATTTTACCTTTCATCCATGTCAGAAAGCTGACGAAATACTTTTGTCCCATTTTAACCGCAGTCTGGCTCTCTGTGCAGCGGTATGGTAATACATCATATGCAATACATTCGGACTCCAAAGCAGCTCTTCTTGCAATAGCAAATAAAAGGACAAATCATCCACTAGCCGTCGATGCTAGGAACAAGCTATTTAACCTCATCAACCTCCACTGGGTGAAAGGCCATGCCGGCCTTCAGGGTAACGAAAGAGCTGACCACCTCGCGAAGATTGATGCCAGCCACAGAACCACCATCGACTACAAGGGAATCCTACTCGCCCGGTGCAAGCAGCTGTTGACAAATCACTACAGAATAATTTGGAATTCATCGTATGTCAATTCCGAGCAAGGACTCCACACCAAGACCTTCATACCCAATATACCCCATAGGCTTTCCTTATCCCTAGGTCCAAGCTACATAACCACTCAATCCTTGACCAATCATGGCCGCTTCAGATCATACCTGTACAAAATGAACAAATACCCTTCAGCACTCTGCAACTGTCCCGAAAATTCTCCGCAAACAGCCCTTCACCTGATAATGGAATGCTCATAATTCGAAGAATCTCGACCTAAAGCACTACGGAATACTCCTCCGCATATGGTACTCAAACTCCACTTCAACGCCGTTGAGATCGCTGCCTTCCTCAAGCTTACCTTCCGCATTCTGCAAGAATAATCTTATTACTACTGTATACTACAATGTAAATTTCGCACGTGATATGCCTCAGGCGAAAGACGGGTTGTAACCAATTTCTTGAAAAAAAAAATGTTAAGAGTAGTTCCTCTGATACAGTAATACAGGGACATCATTTTATTTTTACTTGCATTTTTATTGTACCTGCATTTCTGAATGTACTTCACTCCCACCCCTTCACTAATGTCCTTGCTCCCTTCAGACACACAAACTTACGGCCGCTGTTGCATTCGAAGTCTTCAAGCAGTGAAGTAAACACTGCAGTGTATAGTGTGTTTCATAAATATGATTGCGTTTTCTATAGAAGAAAGAACCTATATTAATAATATTGTACTAAAAAATTATATTCAAGAAACGATAAATTCAATTTCATAGAATATGCTTCAAAATGTTTTTAATAATATGCGTACTGAATTGAAGCCTGCATTGTAATGAACGGCAACCATTTTCAGCAACTTGTTTAAAAATTCAGATTAGCTTTTTTTAAATTGAGGTGGCTAGAAGCAAAGGAATGCTAGTGACATTTGTAATAACATGAGTTAAGTGCATCCAATGTAAGAAAAAGTATCTAAAATTTTAGTGGCAAAGGGATATTTTAATCGCATCACACATTAAAATTTAAATAAAAATTTCACCGGTTTTACGAAAGCTTAAATATTTAAACCCCATTTTCTCAAAAGTAACTTAAGTGCACTTACAGCCCTTTACTTATGACCCCCTCAATTTAAATGCACTCTCTATATTGTATGTTAACATCAATAATTAATATGCTAAATAAAGTAGACATTACATAACGAACATAGCCGCCCGAAAAGTTGAGTTTTTGAAAAAAAAAAAAATGTTACTACTCTACTGTATTTTGATAAATTCCGTAAAAGTGATGATCAAACTGAAAATCGTAATATCGTATTTCCCTACAACATAAATGGATACACTACTTTTCTCTCCTCCTATACCTAGTAAAATGATTTGTTTACATATTGCACTAGTAACATCAAACTCCTGTAATGGAAGGGGGCAACAGTGTTTCCGAGTATAGCCAGGTTAATGTTAAAAATGTTGGTAAAAATAAAGTGATGTCCCTGTATTTTAAGTTAAAATTTGACATCAGAGATTGTTGTAATAGTTCATAGTTACCAGCTTCGTATTTAGGGTTGGAAAGTGAATGGAAAGGGCATATTTTTCTTAAGGGATGAAATGTCTTATACGTGTTCTTTTATTCTGGTCAACAGATTGTCAAGTAAGGAGTTGATACTTACTGGTTTTAAATGGAAATGTACAGTGCGTTCGTTTCCCCCTGCGGCCGGGCGATGAACAGCAAGCACGCGGAGCAGCAATAATGTAGCCTACCAACGTGCTGCCACCCGTGCTTAAGAATCACTCAACAGCTGTCAATCATTTTGCAGTCAGCTGACCTAATTGCGTTCTGTTTCAACAATCAGTTTGCTTTACTGAAGCGCTTTATAAAAAACGCCTCAAGGCCACGCGTGGTGGTTTCCGTGAGCAATCAGTTTACGCTTGTCAGTATCAAGAATGCATCAATGCAGATGGACACCACTTTCAGCATCTTTTGTAACAAGGTTAGTACTCAAGTGATAACAATAATTGAGTAGGATAAGCTTGAGGATTGATGCACGTCGCTAACTAATGCTCCGCGCTTGCTGGCCGGCCACAGGGGGAAGCGATCGCACTGTATTTACTGAAATTGTAAATATAAATGAAACCTAACGAGTTTATTATTAATACGTAGTAGTGTGTGTGTTATTGTGTTACATAAAAGTCAGTCCGTTTCATCCTACTGACGTGATATGATGGAGACAAGTACATATCATCCCATGTATTTATTTCATTGGGTTATTTTACGACGCTGTATCAACATCTAGGTTATTTAGCGTCTGAATGAAATGAAGGTGATAATGCCGGTGAAATGAGTCCGAGGTCCAGCACCGAAAGTTACCCAGCATTTTCTAGTATTGGGTTGAGGGAAAACCCCGGAAAAAACCTCGACCAGGTAACTTGCCCCGACCGGGATTCGAACCCGGGCCACCTGGTTTCGCGGCCAGACGCACTGACCATTACTCCACAGGTGTGGACCTTCCCATGTATGCATAGCTTTAATTGACTTTGAAGAACTGTGGAAAAACCCGATATACATGGGAGGGGAAGTATAGGATAGAAAAACGAAGTTTTATGATTTAGTTTTCCTGTTACTTACAGGAGTTCAAAAACAGAATGAAAGTTCTGTTCGCTCATCAGGCCAGTTTCGCCACCCTGCTTGTTGGAACAAAGGAGTTTCGAGCAAATGAAAGTAATTATGAAGGTATTTTAGTACGATAATTAGAACGTTCTTACGAAGAGTTTCTTAGAATTTTGTTGAACGCTTTTCTTCATTCTTCCTTCGGATATGTATTGAATAACAATAGCTTCGATACAATGACAGAAGATCGATGTTAGAGGAGGCCGTTATAAGCTACATTCGCACGACTTTAAGTACTCCCCCGTTATTCATTTGTCTATACAAAAAGTGAGCAACGACTAATGAGCTGAGAAGCGTTTCGACATTGTTTTCTTTTTCGAGTGCGAATGAGAAAGCCGTCGTCAATCAGAACAGCAACCGAGAGTGGGAAGTGAGAAAATGAATTTTGCGGAGAATGAAATAATGGATAAGGAAGCGTTTCTGATGTTTCCTTTACCATTTTGACTTAAAAAAGAGCAGAATAGAATTTAATTTATCGTGTTGTACGAATATTGTTTACAGAATGTATGTTAAACTTTCAAGATGTAATTTTCGATATTGACAAGCGTCATAAATTTAGTGGTGGTGTACTGGATACCATGCGAATTGTTGGATTCGAGGATGGAGGATTCAAATTCGATGGGGGGAAATTGGTTTTGAAGGACGACAAAAATGTTGGCGTGGTTTTATTTGAGAGGGTAACAAAACTTTTGGCCCAGTGTCTATATTTAAGGCGTGTAAAAGAACCCCGCCCCTCCACGGATACAATGATTCATGAAAAATTTGCCGCCTATTCCTTGACGTTGTTTAATTTCAAGTCGGAAAACTTCTGCAGTCAAATGTTACATTAGATAAAATTCTACTACTGCTACTACTTCTATTGCTACTGCTTCAACTACAGTACAACTACAGGGACATCATTTTATTTTTACTTCAATTTTTCTTGTACCTGAGTTTTTGAATATACTTCACTCCCACCCCCCTCTACTAATGAAGTTCAACCGTTCTCCACACAGATCCAAGACCGCATATACTGTCATAGTAGCCTTACGGTCATAGTAAACATTACGTTCCAAAAATATGTTCGCGTTTTCCAGTGACGAAAGAACTTTCAATATTGAATCATTTTCGCTAAGGTACTGTCGTCCATTTGCCTACGTCGTATCCTGGTTTCCCCCACCAGCTTTTATTCGCCAGCTAGTGGCTGGGCTGTCTTAGCTCTTTTCTGAGAACATTAATTTCTGTTAGGAATTGGACGTCTACGTAATATTATACAACTGTTTAAAATAACTTAAATAAAAGGGCCTCGTTAAGTAATTAATTGTCACGTGATTTCTTCCCTTTCTACGACCCTACGACATAACCACTTGGACGGACAGTAGTTAATATGTGTGAGTAATTTTATCTTTTCGAATCGGGCAGAAGTGAAGATTGAATTTATAGTACGTAAGGTACTCTTTTATAGAGTAGGTACAGAATTATTTCAACATGAGTTACTAGTACTAAGGACGAAACTGGCAATTGGGATTAGGTACAATAGTCTACAGTGCGATAATATGCACATTAGAACTGAAGCCTGTATCGAAATGAAAGGCCACAATTTTAAAAAATGTGTTTAGATATCCATATTATGATTATTTTTCAATTGAACTTCATTCTCTATATTATTTTAATGTACCGAAGTACATATGATATTTCCATGCATATATTCTGCGTCATCATACGATGAAAGAGTAATGGAACGGAGAAAAATTCTCTCCGGCGCCGGGATTTGAACCCGGATTTTCAGCTCTACGTTCTGATGCTTTATCCACTAAGCCACACCGGATATCCACCCCGGCGTCGGACAGAATTGTCTCAGATTAAGTTCCAACTCTTGGGTTCCCTCTAGTGGCCGCCCTCTGCACCACGTCATAGATGTCTATGAACGTAGGACCGAAATCACATGTGCTGAGGTGCACTCGTTACTCGTATGTACTTCGGTACATTAAAATAATATATATGATATGCGTAAATCACGAAGTGATTTAAGACGGCGCTTATTCCGTCGGATCCCGGCCAACTAGTCACTCATAACGAGTGCACCTCAGCACATGTGATTTCGGTCCTACGTTCATAGACATCTATGACGTGGTGCAGAGGGCGGCCACTAGAGGGAACCCAAGAGTTGAAACTTAATCTGAGACAATTCTGTCCGACGCCGGGGTGGGTATCCGGTGTGGCTTAGTGGATAAAGCATCAGCACGTAGAACTGAAAACCCGGGTTCAAATCCCGGCGCCGGAGAGAATTTTTCTCCGTTCCATTACTCTTCCATCGTATTCATTCTCTATGTTGTACGCTAATGTGCTGTAGACAAATATACACTGCATAATGAATACGTATACATGGAAAGCTCAGTTCGTGAGTAAAAACACCCATTGTTAATAGTGTACTGTATTTTGATAAAACAAAACCCTAATGGAAATAATCAAACTCAAAAGTGCAATATTTCCTAGTTTACGTAAATGGATGAACTACTTTTCTTCCCTCCTATACCTAGTAAAGTGGTTTGTAGACTATATTACGCCAGTATCATCGAACTCCAGTCGTGGAAGGGGGTAGTAAACGGCGTTGATACAGAGGTATAGGCAAGTTAGTATTAAAAATGTTAGTAAAATTAAAATGATGTCCCTGTACTAGTTGCATTATGAATACACGTCTGTTTTTCTGATACGTAACAATTGCAGAACCACATAATAATTATAGTTCATAGTTAATTTTCGAAGTATAAAATCATATCAAAATATCCCCAGGTGTGGGGTAATGATGAAAACTATGTAACTCTGTGCCTTGATTTAAGTTCATTATTAAATTTTGCCGCTAGCGTGTGTCATTGCAATCGGTACATACTGACATTTGAAATTGAGCTGCTATTTCCGTTATTGATATTAATAGCGCTGGATGCCGATTTCGTAAAAAAATTAGAGTATTGTATTTATTAAAATGTTCAGAGTTATGCGATAGAACTGTAACGAGGTTTAAAAAATCACCTTAATTTGTTGCTTGAATGCATAGAAGTAATAGTCTGACGACACATTTTAAGAACCTCTTCCTTGAAAGAAAATAGCTATGTTTCCATTAAATAAGTGAAATGTAGGAAACAATCTACACACTTTATAATACAGAGAATTTTGTAGAAATTGGTTTCTTTTTCCTGTTCATTGTGGTGGATTGGCGAAAATAATTGTGTAACGCTCAACTTCAGTGCAAAAAAGCAGAAAATTAGCCTATAATTAAGATTTTGTATACACACGAAGACTTACACTGCAGCCTGAGGCTTATTGTGTTTACCACTCCTATTCTGTGAATGATTGGTTAGCCGAACGACCGCTCTCTTGTACAAGTACAGCACGCCGCACAGTGAACGTAACCCGGGCTGTTGTATGAATGATGATGATAATGATATGTGAATTAATGATGGAGAAATGAGTCCGAGATCTGCTTCAATTGGTTGCGGGAAAACCCCGGAAAAACCCCAACTAGGTAATTTGTCCCAACCAGTATTTGAACCCGGGCCCGCTCGTTTCATAGTCGGACGTGCTGGCCATTACTCCAACAGCGGTGGACATGAAACCTCTTAAGCCTATATCTCAAAAACTGTATTGTTATTAAACACATTCGCTATAGCTCAAAATAAAAAGTAAAAGAAATAAAGTTTTCCACTTAAGTTGATAAAGTAATAGGTTTAGGTATTTCTCTTTTTTCACTAAAAGTACATACAGGGTGGAAGGTAACGTAGTGCATTAATTGACAGGAGCCATAGGTCTCATTATTTAGAGTACGTTTTGTCAAATAAAACAAATTATAGGACTTACCGATAGTGAGATAATTACAAGTGTTTCGAAAGCGCTGACGGCAACTGCAAGATGGCTCAACGCCGCATAAGTACTATCCCACGCCCTATGCGGTAAGCGACTTGAAGTTCAACTACCTTTCACCGTGTACCTTGCAAAATGACCTACGTAAACTCCGAATAGGGACGTAACTATTATTTGTTTAGTTTGTGTAATTTAATGTCAGAAAATGTAAATTAATAACCCGAATGAACAAAATAGCTCGTGTCCGGGCGCAGTTCAACAATGAATGCAGAATTATCAACTTACAATGCAATACACTAACAATTCAATACTAAGTATGACGTAATAATTTTAATGTAAGCAAGAAATACGTACAGCAATAACAAGAAATAACGTGAAAATCAAGAAATTATGTCCAAATTAGTGAAAACACTTAGGATTGAAGTGCCATTTACATTAATTACTAATGAAGAAAGAAAACTGAAGTAACTTTGTGAACAAGGTGTAATTAAAATACAGTTTGTTTTACGAGTCGCTAATTATTCTGGTCGTTAATTAAGAAATAAAAAGTAATAAACTCTTTTAACCACATTCCATTCACATCTTACAGATACTGTTCAAAATGTCCACCATCAGCGTGCAGCTTTTACATCTTCTAGTTCAATTATGACGAACTCTGGCCAGTAGTTCTTCACTGTTCCGAATTTCTTCCGCGGCCTGGATCATGTCTAAGTACTCACGATTTGTGAACTCTGGCATCTCGTAGTTTTGAAATAAACTAAACTGTACCGCTGTACGTCCAACTGCACACTAATGTAATGTAAACATCACAACAGCGATGCCAGATTTTTAGACCTTCTGTACGTGACTCGACAGTCAATGTTTCCAATGTTTCTTCATTCGATTAATTCGAAATCTGTGAATTTTCTAATTAAAATACTGCTGCAACATGAACATAATAAACGTTCTCTTCGTTGTTATACAAGAAATAAAACCGGTTTTTAAATAGTATTAGTAAAATTCGCGAACGAAATGTTGGCATAAAAGTATTATTTCTTCAAAAACCTCGCAAAAGCGAGCAAAATGGTATTAGACTTTTATGTGCGTTATATTTTAAAGAATCACATCCAACAATTACTGTATTACCTTACGTTCCACTCCGTATTTTCTCGGAAATAAGTTAAATTCTGAAATAAATGTCAGGATAAAAAATCTGTAAATCAATTCAGAATTATACAAATACCTTTTAAAAATGGTTTTTGTTATTGTACACAACTTTATTTTTATTCTATAACAATAGAAACTCTTGCCTCTAGTTACAACAACTTTGAGTATTGATTTAATGTTGCAACGTGGCGGGCCAAAGATACAGTTACTCTTTAATCCCGGCCGTCTGCCGGCGTGCGTATGCTCAACTCCGCGTTCATTTGCTGGAAATTTTGGTACCTTCCATTTCCTCTCCCGTCCCCACTTAATGCATTTTATTTGAGACTTGTCTTTCGTAATCAGTGGAGCGTTTTTATGTTCCAAGCAGCTCTGATTGTAGATGAGGATTTTTCCAACCAAACTTAAGAAGTTAAAGCAATTTAACCTCATAAAGAAAAGAAGGGGACCCTCGGAAGAAATAAGGGAAGTGAATAATTCTCTCTCAACTTCTTTTTTAATACTGTGGATTTAAAGAGAACTTCTCCAGTTTCTTCCACCCCCGAAGTTCATGCTCCTTGCATCTGTCTCTAAAGCGACTTGAACTTTGTTCCTTTTTAATATGACTAGTTTGAAATAATTAAATAATGCCTTATAGTTACTTTTTCTTCCGCGTGTTTGTTGCTAGTTGTGAGTTGCTGCTACAAATGCAATTTTATCCGTAGGGTGGACTGACCTCACTTACGTCACACTTCTTTCTCAGTCTACTTAATTTAATACAGAAGGCTACATTATTAATTTGCCTTGTCACATTTCAAATTATTTGAATTACTTGATACAAAAAAAATTTAATGCACTTCATTCGTCTGATTATCGAACATTTGGTACAATCCATATCGTCTCATGGCAGTAATAGCATTTGGTACAAACAGCAAAATCCAGTGATATTTGGTACAATTCATATGGTGTAATGTAGAAAAAGGTCCAGGATATTTGCATCGATGGTTATATTTGATACAGTCCACATGTTCTATTGTTGAAAAACGTTCAAGATATGCGGTTTATGTTTTTATTTTTACAAATATATGTTACATGTGTACTCATTGTTGCATTTTCTCCAATTGACTGTAAATCAGTAACAAATGCATAACATATATAAATTTGCAGTTTGAGTTTCACAAACGAAATTTTAAGTTATAGATAACACGACAGATATTTTTTTCACAGAAACAGAGTCCAATGTTACATCATAATGGGTATTGTTATTTTGTCATTTAATTGGGCCTATATTAAAAATAAAATTGGCCCAAAAAGAGTACATTTTGAATATTATTAAATTGAATGACTAACTCCGTGGTCTGTTGGTCAGCATGTTGGCTTGCAGATCCGGAGGTCCTGGGTTCGATTTCCGGGCTCGACTCCCGGTGAATTTTTCTTGAAGAAGAAAGAATTACCTGAGTATCTAGAGTCTGTAAATTTGTATGAATGTGAGTGTGCCGGGTTAATATTAATTAACCAATCATCAAAATATAAAATACATCAGGACTGTCGCTGGGCAGTAACCTGAACACACGTTTCAGCGTCACATTCTTGACAAGTAACTCAATCTGTTAGCACAAACATAAAGCATCTAATAGATGCTATAGAGTTACCAACAACGAAAAAAAAAATTGAATAACAATTTTATTTACCTGGGTTCTATTACTTAACTATGATTTAAATAAATTTATACATAATATAAGTTTCAAATCAGTGTGTGTTAATTGGATTTTTCACAGCAACATGGAGCTTTAAAATGCAGTTTTCTCAAAACTTTATATTTTGTGTTCTCTCCCTTTTCAATTGGCTCGTATATTATATGTACTGCAAACAATGTCTTTGGAATTTTTTATTGGACCAAATCCATTATACCAAATGTCTCTGGACGTTTCTTAGCATTGCACCATATACACTGTACCAAATGTATTTTAATGCATTCGTCTCACTCATAATTTTGTCAGGTTTTTCATTGTAAACCCAGCATTCTCCATTTTCCCTATTTCCCGTCTTCCTCATAGCATCCGCATGCGATCGATAAATCTCAATGTTGTCTATCATCCGATATCTTCTTCTGCCTCGAACTTTTCTTGCGTTCACCATTCCTTTCAATATATCCTTCAGTGGCCAGTTTCTTCTTAGCTAGTGACCCAGCCATTTCCCCCCCCCTTCCTTATCACTTCTAGCATTATCCTTTCTTCACCCACTCTTCCCAAAACAGCTTCATTTCTACTCGATTTGTCTATTTCACATGCTCCAGTCTTCTCTCTTTCCACATTTCAATTGCTTCTTTGTAACGTCCATGTTTCTCTCATACAGTACTACACTTCACACAAAGCACTTCGCTACTCTCTTCTTTAGCTCTTTTTCCAGAGGTACGCAAGAATACTTCCTTTTCCATTAAGTCTCCCCTTCGCCATTTTTAACCTCCTTTTGATTTCATGACAGCAGCTCATGTTACTGCGTATAGTACTCTCCAAGTATTTGATGCTGTCCACTTGCTCTACTGCCTCATTACGAATTCTCATGTTTACCTTCTTTATTTTCTTCCGATAACCATGGTTTTCAAATTGTTTGCATTTATCCAGTCATACTGCTCACAGCTGTCATTTAACTCCATTAACACATCCCTTAATATCATCTCTTCTGCTAACAATGCCATATCATCAGCAAAATTTTATACATTTTATTCTTTTTCCTCCAACTATCACCCCTTTCATGTTCGGAAAACAGTTCTTTACTAAATTCTCCAAGTAGATATTGAACCGGGTAGGTGATAAAGACATCTTTATCGTACTCCTTTCCCTATTCCACTTCCTTTAGATATTTCTTTTCCTGTCCTGATTTTGACTGATTTTTTCATACAAAGATTACTGATTTGATTAGTCTCCTCAATGCACTTTATTGAGAGAATGTTGAAAACGCATAGAAAATATACAGTATTATTCACTTTTCACTATACTGTAATGCACAATATTTTACACATGTAATGCATATCATGTATTACATATATAGATTGCAAAATCTCACTCTGAATTACGTTATGGATATAACATAATGCGTCATTTTTGTATAACTTACATAAATTATTACCGCTATTGATGTTCTGGCTGATATGTACATCATTATCAGTCAGTACATCCACTGCCATCGTGATCTAATACAGGCCGTGAGGCAGACCACGTGACTCGCTTAACAGCTGATCGCGAAAGGCGGTCTTTCAACCATATGAATTAGTTGCAGTGCATGAAGAATAACATATATTTCTCTGAAAGGCAGTGTAATTGCGTCAGTAAAATTTTAAACAGTGATTGTGAGACACTTGAGACACAATTTACTTGCAATTTAAGGTATAATATTATTTTTGGTGTGAAAATTACGTTGTTGCAGGCAAAGTTCGTATGTGTAATACCTGCCTTTATTTCGATTAAATATTGCGCCCTTATGTGGTTAAGTGAAATTTTGGTCTTATAAACAGTAGGCTAAATATGTGTAATAATATATACGTGAAAGTGAAACATTGACTGGCATGTAAAGTAAGTTGTGAGCAGCGTTACCGATGTTACTCTTGTCTAATCCATTATTGTTAGTTTACCGTATTTGTCTTATTAAATTTAAATTATTGCGCCCTTTTTATTTGTGAATAACCTACATTATACGAGTAAATAATACGACGTTTGATAATATACACAATTTGAACTAAAAACGAGATACATATGGTATATTACGAAAAATTATACCCTATAGTTTTCATTACTGTTACAGTATCTAGAATTGTAATTAGTTGAAATAAAGCATTCATGCTTCATTACGAAATTCTTGCACATTCATTTATGCACGTTTCAACAATTTTCAGTTGCATCGCACGCATATTTTAATGTGTTGAAGTTATAGGTTATGTTTATTCTATCAGTACTTGCCTTATTTCCATATTCGCAATTATGCATTATAATTAAGCATAACGCTACGTATGACTTATAAATGCAATTTGTCTACACTTCAATTGTATTTATTCGTTTCAGACGGTACTCCAGTCTGAAGTCTGATTAGTTTAATATGTTACTAGGGCTAAACTAGCGTTGAGGTAGTTCCCTTCGTATTCATACATCTTGCATATACAAATTAGTTCGGTTCGTTCAGGATTTTAATATGCCTTGCTTAGAGGATCAAATGCATCTCCACAAAAAATAAATTCAACTGTTTTCATTTCAGAAATTACCGGAACTATACCTCAGCGCTACTAAGTAATATAACGTATGTACATTTCATAGGAGGGACTGGTGAATTTTCTACCTATAAGTAAGGACGGTAACCGTGTTCTGAAGTTTATCCTAAAACTATATTCTTCTTTAGTAAATCTCAAAACAGTTTTCGTTCTCAACTTAAGCCTAAAATGTTGACGCAGATAGGTTATGTTAACATGGTAAATTCTCTTCACATAAAAATAACACAGTTTTATTTATTATTCCTGCCACATTATGCAATACATAAATGGAACTTATGCACATATTACATTGAATAAAAATTTAATTGTATTATTTATTTGTTCCCTACTACTGGGTTGTAATGAATTGTATTTATCTAACCTACCAGATTAACACACAACTGTACATACACTAATTTCATAGGAGGGACTGTGGTAAACTTTGTACCTACAAGTAAGGAAGGTAGATGTGCTAAATTAAAATCAGAATATAAATAATTCTTCTTTATTAAATCTAAAAATAGCTTCCATTCCAAACTTAAAATGTTGATGCAACCAGGTTATGTTAACATGTAAAACTCCGTTCACATTAAAATAACACAGTTTTGTAATTATTTCTGCAACATATTATGCAATAAGAAGTGTGAAGGGATCTTATACACACATTACACTAAATAAAATTGAGCGCCGACACGCTATAAAGTAATATATTTCACTCAGCTCCGTATAGGCAAATGGAAAAGCCCGACTCATCGAGTGACGTCACACAACCTGCATTACGGCCTGGTCTAGATCACGATGGCAGTGGTACATCTCACTTGACAATATGTGTCAGAGAGAGAACAATTATTTGTAAACATCTGTATAGCCTGATAAGTGTAATATGTTACTTGTCGGCGATGTATGCAATGGAGGGAAAAGGAACTGGCCACTCTACCCCATTATGTCCTTAGTTACCTCATGAGTGATTCGATATTGTTGTCACTTCTGAAGTTCAGACCTGTTTTCGGACAGTTGAATAAATAGCAACATATAAATTACAATATGTGAGCGTTATCTATTTAACCCTCAAATTGACAATGTATCCTATAGGATGCAACAGGTTAATAGGCTATGTGCTGTAATTTTAATAGAACAATAGAAGAAAAATTGGTAGGAAAATTGAATTTCACAATACTATAATACTGTACAACATATAAAATATGGACATTTTGATGATAGTTGTTTTCTTTACAGTCCGACAAGGTTTAATAATCTAGTGTGAGAAATGAAATTTTGCCAATTTAAGTGTTAAAAAGGACGAAATGCGTTTTCCCATCCCAATCCATCTAGAATATCATTACGATAACTCTACGGTAAATCTTTCACGAATAAAGTAACTTAATGCAAGGAACTATCAAACCTGGAGCCGATGATTTACAGCCCCTGACGCTAGGCCTATGTTCTATCACGGGTATCTTTCTGTGTAGTATTATAATTTATATTTTCTACGTCTACACTGAAGTCGCATGTGATGCATCACAACACACGTTTTGTCATATTTCGTTTTATATATCGCATTGTATCTCATCTTACGTTATTAGAATTGAATTTCCCAATGAAGCGACAAAATTTCACCGCGCCTTTGATTAACATTCAAAATCAGATAAGTTTGAGACAATAGAGCCACCGGCGTAGCTCAATCAGCAAAGTTGGTTGTCTTCTGTTCGGACGTGAGTATGATTCCCTCTTAGGCTGATTACCTAGTTGTTTTTTTCATCCTAGGTTTTCCCCAACCCTAAGCTAATATAATGGTGAATCACCAATCTCATTTCGCCAAATATCATTTTTCACAAATTCCATCGACGCTAAATAACCTAATAGCGTCGTCAAATAACCAACTAAAAATTAAGAAAAGAGAACTTAAGAAATACGACGTATGTAAAATACTCTATTGGAGGTCTTAATACAAGTTAATAGTGCATATTTACAATCCATAGCAAAATCACGTATTGATCTAGCGGCAACACAGCTCAGTACATCACAGATACGTCATTGACAGAGGCTGAGCAAACACTAGAGTTACTGATAAACAACAAATTGATTTCGGACACGATTTCCTATATCCCGACAGCAGTAAGCCATTTGTTCAGTGATGCAATAAAATTAGTATAATAACAACACTATTATAAACAGACAGGTTTATAACTTCATTCGTCAGATTAAGCATATCATGACTGTAAAATTCATAAGTTGAGTTCATCAAAATATAGAAGCATCTGATTCTGCTTTGAATTGAATCAAAGCGACTGAACTTTACTGATATGGGTTAGTTAGGCTTGAATAAACTTGGCTAGGTTTCTGTAGGTTTTGCTAGGTTTGTCTGGCCACCTCCTATGAACAAGTGTTCAGATCTCATAAAGTATGTGTTGTAGAACCCACGTTTCTTAGACATTTTTTCTTGTTTTGATGCATACTAACACCTCCTAAAATATTGGGTACTTTTTTTTAACACCCTGTATATGCCGACCCGAACTTTAAAATAAACCTAGCACAAAATGAACTAAGGAATTGATATTTTTAAGTAGTGAATTTTCGGGAAATTTTTAAATCTAAGAAATTTTCTCTTATTTAGGCTTCTTTTCAAAGTTTAAAAATTGTACTTATAATGTCAAAAAATGATACTCGGCAACGCTTTTTCCTTAGTCAGTAGGCCTATTAATATTATGGTAGAATACACGTGACAACGGAGTTTTGTATAGTGTTTCCTTATGGTGGTAACATGAAACCCTGTAAGTAGTTTAGAACATAACAAACATATTACATTTTCTTCCTGTGAACAAAAGAATTTCTCTTCCCATTTTTCTACAAATATTCGTTTTGCTCCATTCTTTACGTTTAAAGGATTGTAAACAGAGTGCTGATCGCCAGTTACGTATGTATTCTGCCTGTCCTACATGGAGTGAATGCGTGTAGAGCAGTGATGTCAAAGCAAGCGCATTTTTCTGACCTTGACGTCGTGCGCGGGCATAAAGCGCTTAGTATAGAAAGAGGAAGGGTTGTGTATATGAATAAGCAGTCTGTTGGATTAAGAAAACAGTGGTGCACAAACTTCAAACGGAACGTGAAATATTATGTCGTTATTTTTATATGGCTTCTTTCTGTTTGATAGTATCTATATTGTCCGTAAAACAAAAGTACTAATACCAATTTCTTAATATTGCAATTGTTTTAAACGTTAAAACATAATAAAGAATTAAGAAGGAATATTCACATAAATTCCATAGTAGTGCAACTATACTGTACTAAATGGATGAAACAAATCATTCATAAAGAAAGTGATATCCCAATAAAAGAGATTGAGTATAACATGATAAGTTGGAATTGATATTGATGGTACCTTTAGCCTTATAAAAGTAATCAATAAACTAATCAAAACAATATCACAGTACAAAGCAAAGTTACCTAGGTGCTGCATATGCGTTAAGTGTAACTAATATTCCATAACAAAACTCTTATCGCATTATGCTTTTAAGGTGATATTGGTGAGCAACTTCCTATCATCAGAATATTAAATTATTTTCTCGAAATGTGCTGAAGCTATAGAGCTGACAATTTTACAACACATGGGCACATCTTTTGCTTATGATGTAACAGTATTTACTTTGTTAATTCATTTCCTTACAAACAATTTCCATGCGAATATTTTCAAAATTTTCAATACACTATCTTCAGTAATACATTTTTACGGTGTGTTAGATTTACGAAAACATTCTGTAAGGCTATTAAATAAATATTCCTATATCTGAAAATTTCACTTTTCTATAAAACAAGTTGAGAAAATATTTCTTTTGAATAAAAATAACAAACTTGTAAAAAATGAGTATTAAAATTAAAACTTACATTCTTATAATGCACTAATACTTCTCAGACAAATCTAAAAATTAACATGGATACAGTTTTAATAAGTTCTCTTCCCTTTATCTATTGAATCAGTGCTGGCCATCCCAGAATATAGCTCCACCAAGCGACATATACTACCTCTTTCGTCTGTCTCTTTCCTTTCCGCTGTAAAGCGCTCAGGATCTCCTGAGCTCTAAAGCGCGCGCTTGCTCCTATGGACATCAATTGACATGACTGGTGTATAGGGATGCATTAGTGAACTGCCCCTGCATAAGTATGACGTAAGATGCGGTTTTCCGCTTGAAATGCCGACCGTTTCCCTAAAATTGTTTATAATTGCAGGTAATGGATGAAATAGGGTATGTGGAGAATGTTAGTTGAATGGTAGAGGGGAAACGGGAGTACCCAAGAAAGAAAGTCTCCAACGTCTTTGTTCACCACAAATTCCGTCACCACCTGATCTGGGATCTAACCCGGACCGCCTGGATGGAAGACCATTGCTCTGGCATTTCAGCCACAGACGCGACTAACATCCTTAGGAAGTCATTATAGAGACGGATACCGGATGATTTGCAGTGAGCCAATTGTTAAGAAATTGCTGCAGAAACTCAGCGTAAGAAGAAAAGAATGCTTTCTTAGATTATCAATATTTATTTAGAAGTTTTGTTTCCTCTGTCCTTGATATCAAACTTATGTAATTTGTGAAGTATGGCCGATCCCCAGGAGTATGACACAGGCGAGAAGAGCTGCTGCATTAATGGGGAACACTTCCATCCGAGAAGCCATCCATCCGTCAATTCCTTTCCCTCTGGCGATTTTGTTTAAGAAAAAATAGGAAAAAGTAGAAATACAAAAGTTGTTTGAAACTTGAGCAGAAGAAGAAAAAAAAAAGGGGATTCTGGACAGTTCTCTATACCCATTTCTTCAATTCCCACTCACGTATTTGATCGCGCTGGACATATAAATTGAAAGAAAGATCCAAAGAATTCTTGCAGAGGTTAACTTTTCCTCGCTTCTCGTGTACCATTCCTTTCCTCTCTATTTTCTTTCTGTGCTCTTCTTTTCAAAGTACGCCAAAGTTTTCTCTTCTCCCCAAAAGTGACACTGAAGTTGATATAGTTATATTTTATAATATGTAGAACTCGGTGTTGTAAAATAATGCAAACAATGCATGGGAGATAAATTTTGATTCCTTGGCACGCGTCATTTCCTTGGTCCGAAACTTCCATTAGCGATGTATTGATCTGCCGTCACATAACTCCTGAAAGCCTCACTGTTCCTCCCCTGCCACAAATTCGACCCTCGGCATACAAAGTACTTATTTAACAGAAGTGCCGTCATATATCGGAACTTTTATCACAATCTTTATCCCCCACAGATTTGTGATTTTCCTTTATGCTTTGTGTCATGTCAGTTTAATGGTACTTTTAGAGGTCATTTATGTACTTTCGAGCCAAAAAGCGTTTCAAGAGAACCGGAGAGTTTTGTAGTATTCCAGCTTTTGATTTATAGTTTTGTTGAGATGCCTGATTTGAAGGTCCAGGTCCAGAAGATTATCCAGAAGAATAAATTAATAAATTCGTAAAGGTTGATGAAAGACCAGAATTCAGTTCCCCAGAGTTCAATGAGCAACGCAGGCAGTGAATTATGTTGTGACTTCGAAAATACGTTTGTAAGTGGCGTTGGATTTGTGAGAAAGTGAAGTACTTGATTGTTTTATAGGTTATGTTATTATGAAGGAAAAGATAACATATAGCAGGTATGGGATCACAGTACAATATTAAACAAAAAGAAATAATTGTGACTGGGAATATTGTGGGAGAAAATTCCCGTAATACATACATACATACATACATAACTTACATACACACATACACACATACATACATACATACATACATACATACATACATACATACATACTGTAACCTATATACATAACGTACTATGACATATGCATTCATAATATATATATATATATATATATATATATATATATATATATACACACAGGGTGATACATGAGGATTTACCGCTACTTATGGAGCTTATTTCCGAAGACATTCTGTCATATAACCATGTGTCCTCAATATTTTCAGAGTTACACTAATTTGAAATCATTTGTAAAATACCATTTTTCTTTAGTTTAATGGTAAAAAAATATTACAGATAAAGAATGAACTATTCAGAAGTATCATTTCTTTAATTAGCTAGTATTCTGAAGTTAAAAATATGTTGTGGATTTTCATAGTTGCTTCGTAAAGAATTTTTTTTTTTTTATTTTTAAGTACAAAATTGCATTTTGCATATGCATTTATCACAACAATTATTACAAATCTCATCATTCTTGTGAAACTTCTTCAAGACTATACATTAGGATGCATAATTAAACTGTAAAGAATTAAGTTCCTAAATTTGTATGATTTGTAAGAATTTTTGTGATAAGTGCCTAAGAATGATGTGAGTTTTAGCTAAAAATTGAAATACAAAATCTGTACAAAACAATTAACAACATATTTTTAGCTTCAGAACACAAGCCAATTAAAGAAATGATACTTCTGAAAAGTTCATTCTCTATTTGTAAAATTCTTTTACCCTTGAAACTAAAGAAAATTGGTACTTTACTTACAACTTCAAAATTATATATATATATATATATATATATATATATATATATATATATATATATGCCTACTTATACAACATTGTTTGGGGGGGGAAGGAACTGGACACTATACGTCATTATCTCCTGATTTAATTGCCGCATGAGTGAGGGCTTATTGATACTGCTTATGAGGTTCCGACCTGTCTTCGAACAATAATTCACTAAACACAACAAAATCAACAACATCATCATCATTGTTAACTTATAATATATTCAAACAGTAGCTATATTCCTCCATACTCACACTTCGTACATCGTGAATTATCTGGAAGTCGCTATGTGTACAATTACAGAAGCGTTCTGAGTATTTCCTTTCCCTTCTCTTAGCATGGAGTACGTTTACAATTTTATACATAACATTTTTCCGAGATCGTTTTATGAGACCTTCTGCCTGGGCTGTCACTGCCATTAAAGCCAGGCGCTTCTACAGTTTTTATAAGAAACTTCAGCTGTGAAGGCGATCAATAAGAATCGTCGACTAACGGTCTCCTGGGAGACATTATGTTAAAAATGACAGCTGAAGGGAGAAAATGCAATAAGGACTGCAGAACGTACAAATTGTAATGATTACAGAAGAAACTCCATTCGTTGACGATTTCCGAAGTATGTTGATAAGCAATAAGTTACAAATAGTCTAATGTATGAACTGTATGTTGTTATGAAGCAAATCGCGGAGCTAAGATTAGCATTAGATTTTATTACATTGAGTTCTGTTTTTCCTGTACCAGTAATAATTTGTTACTGTCCTTCTTATGGAGTTGGGTAAAAAAATAGTGCAGAAGTTATTTTGGAACAACTACTTGCTTTGAATTGTTCTGAAAAGTAACAGCATATTAGGATACTACGCATCATGTATTTAATATCAAACAGAATGTACAGTAGTGGCAAAAAAATCGGACCGATCCTTGTAGCTGATTTCAGAGCCTTGTTCACACCAGAGCACGATAGACTGGTAACTAAGACTTTCGTGGTTCGAATCCTGCCTGGGAAGGAAACTTTTTTTTTGTTCCTTATTCAAATTTATTCCCAATACTTTTCGATTACAGCGATATTTTACTACTTAATTAACTTATTATGCCCAGAACATGAATTTTACCAGCAATCGAAAAGTATTGGGAATAGATTTGAATAGGGAACAAAAAAAGTTTCCTTCCCAGGCACGATTCGAACCACGAAAGTCTTAATTACCAGTCTATCATGCTCTGGATTTAATAAGGCTCTGAAATCAGTTACAAGGGTCGGTCCGTTTTTTATGCCACTACAGTACATTATTTGGCTAAGTAAGAAGGAAGAAGTGTTATTATCAGTAGGGCTGATTTTTAGGTATTAAAAACCGAGAAAATATTTATTTTTTTATGTACTAAAAATCTGAGAAAATAGGTGACAAAAAACGAAAAACATTTAATCATGTTTCAACTATTTTATGTGAATATAAACCTCCATTATTACTTTTTTCTCACTATTTTATTTTCATTAATTGAGTTCTCTACTATGTGTCATGTGAATTTTAGTATTATGGGTCACAGTGAGACACTCGCACTCGGTGGGACGCCATTTTCAGTCTCGTGGTTACTACGAGTATATTGGCCCCTGGATTCAAGATTAGCGGTTTCATATCAGGTACAGGGCGATGGGCTTTAATGAACAATAGAATCCCTAGCACGACTTCCTCCGTAGGGTATCCTCGTGTTGTACATTTATGACACAAAAACTCCTCTCTCTTATAGAGGAATCCAAGAAATATTGTCGGTCACTCCTCACCCGAGTTGAATGTCGACTTTGAAAAATTACTGAAGTTGAAAATACATATAATTAAATAAATTATATTGTATTGTGTTTATTTACATTCCGTGGTATTGGTACATCGCTTTACAGCTGGAATATTTTATTTTATTCTATTTATTTAGCTAGCAAAGTGAGTACAAATTAAATTTATAAAACAACAATGTTTCTAGCCACTACCGTAAGAGCCAGGCTCGTGTACGGTGTGGTCTTAGCCAGTAATATAACATAAAATTTACAAAGACAGTTTACTAAATACACTAATTAACTTAATTCAAACCGATAAATAACACACAAGAGCAAAAAAGAAGAAGGAGAAAAAGAGGGAAAAACACATTTAATATATATTGATAATCGGACAGAAGCCAGTGATATTCAATAAAAAAACATGAATACAGTCGACAGATATAAAAAGGTAAAAAATACACAATACCATGAATAATTTTATAAATTTCTTTTCTAAAAGGTTAAATTTTAAAATATTTCAAATTTAGAAAATGGTTTGTAATTTTATTATAAAGTTTTGGTCGAAACTAGCAACATGGTGCACTTGTATGTCATTCAGGCTCAATTAATGGAAAAGTAGACTTTTGTCTTCGAGTACGGTATTCATGTCGATTGGATTTATGTTTTATTTGATTTCTGTGGTAGTAAGTTAGTAAACTATATTTATAAATTTCTTCAATAGTTAATACTTTATAATCTGTATAAATTAAATTTGCTGGGTAATTCATATTTTTGGTTAGACAAATTTTTATTAATCTTCTGTGTAATAAAATTAATGGATTAAGTACAGATGCAACGTGTTAAAAAAATCTTAATACTACAAACTCTTAAGTATAGCCACAGTCGAGTTGAAATATATACAGAGAAGTTTTACAATATACTAGTGCAGCACAAGGAGTTAGTATCGATATTTAATACAAGACAAATATTCATACAGCGTTGTTGTTGTTATTATTATTATTATTATTATTATTATTATTATTATTATTATTATTCATTATTGTTAGTATTAATTATTAGTATTATTAATTGTATTTTTAATTAATAAGTTTATTATCGTCATTATTGAGTGTAATTAGTTACCACTGGCACCGGGTATATACACACTGCAGTGTGAATAAATACATACATTTATACGCATAAATTTACCTACAGAATAGAAGGCGTGAGGAATTAGGAACTTCGTTAATTTGACCCCAAAATAGTCGTATGTTTGGAGTTTGATCTTTTATATCAATAGGGAGGCTATTAAAAATTCTTACTGCCATATAACCCACTCCCTTCTGATAGGACGATAAGTATGGAGTATAAGTAATTTTTTGACGATTATTTATGGTATGAACTGTTGCATTCCATGTATTGTGGGTCCCTATCACCACGGCATGGTGCGTCCTCAGGTTGCGGATCGAGGAGACGGCCTCCAGATATGGAGGGTAGCGGTGAATATATTGAATAAGCAGTCGCGGACAGCCGATGAGGGGTGGTCCTCCAGGTTAGGGGTTGGGCGAAGGGCTAACAACCCATCACCGTAAAAAACAGCTTGTTACGAATCCTTCAAATAACCCTCGGAATGGATATGGGCGAATCCAGAAATGCATATAGAATGTTAGTTGGGAGGCCGGAGGGAAAAAGATCTTTAGGGAGGCCGAGACGTAGATGGGAAGATAATATTCAAATGGATTTGAGGGAGGTGGGATATGATGATAGAGAATGGATTAAGCTTGCTCAGGATAGGGACCAATGGCGGGCTTATGTGAGGGCGGCAATGAACCTCCGGGTTCCTTAAAAGCCAGTAAGTAAGTAAGTAAGTAAGTAAGTAAGTAAGTACTGTTGCATTAGTTACAATTGCTGCTACAGATAGATGTTTCTACTTTAAATTAAATTAAATGAAATTTATAAAATTGGCACTTAGGACATTTAGAATATTAGGTCTTCAATGATACTTATCTGAAACAACAAACATGAATTGTAAACTAAATTTATTACCCTTCTTCGTGAATCACCGTATATATTTCAGTACGATATGTAAAGACGACTTTGCATATTTATTGCTTAGGAAAAGAAAACAATTGCATCAACGACGGCTGGAACTTCTTGCCGTAATTTTAGATCCTTCATAAAAGAGATTCTGACTGAAAACTCGGAGGATTGTGATATACTCATAAAATTTTGTATGGATTCTCTCATAGGATACGCACTTGTGTGCACGTCTGTCCGTCCTCGCGTTTTGAACTGTTTTATTGGCTCCTCTGTCGTCGCCGGCACGACTTTGATTACCCATAATTCAGTCGTCCAAACGAGCGACAGTTTGTCAGGGAGACATATCCATACATTGAGACAGATAGTAATCGATTTTGACGAAGACAATGAACCCATCACTACGAATTTCAAAGGCCTCGCAAACCAACAGTAAGCGTTGTTAACGTTTCTAGTATCTGCCTGTGGAACATTTAAAGCTTTAATATGAAAACTTGAAATATTTTAGCTAGCTGTTTTAAAAATAAATAAACGAGCTACTGACATGAAACATATTACTTTACATTGTATTTACGTATAAATGCGTTACTTTCCTCTGTAGGTATGATAGATAAGTGAGAAATTATCTATAGTAATGTCACGAGAGGTCTGAGATCTGCCGATAAATCCACGAGCGAAGCGAGTGGATTTATGTGGGAAATCGCAGACCTCGAGTGACATTTATTAGGACTATTTCGTGAATAAAATAAAAATGTAAATAATATATCCCTAAAATTCGATCACAAAATATTAATAATTGTATATTTACGAATACTTAACCTATTCAGACATTGTGAAGTTGAAGTAGATGAATATCGATTACTGCAATAAAGAAATTCGATGTTATTATTCAGTAATGCCAATTGCGAAAAGCGAAATACAGGTTTAACAATGTTAATTACATGTACTGAATTTTTCTCTTATTATTATAATATAAATACATTTTCATTATCTGCTGAAATCATGATATAATTTAAAATTTTATAATAAGTTATAATTACGTTACAGTAACCTGATTAATACATTAATTAAATGAAGAATTGTTGAAAACGCAGTTATCTAATCTGAATGAAGGAATGTAATTTTTTTTCAGATAGCCTACAATGGACATGGAATTAGAACATGAAGATGTATTTTATAGGCTACAGTTATAGGTTAGATTACCTGTGTGAGCACGACCAGTGTCAGCTGTGCCTTATTTCGACCGTTACTACGTGCTACATGAAAGCATTTTTATAGCTCGACAAACGCATTCTCGCTGTAGTGTGTAACGGAACTAAAGCTGCATCTACACAGTTCAATATTCCAATCGCATATGCGTGCAATCTGGGAAGAATATTGAAAGAATCAAGTTTAAAACGTACGTTAAATTAAGATGCATGAAGATTTTGTGTCTATATTGTGCCCCGTTTTGAACGTCGTCTTCACTGCGTAAATATATTAATTAATATTAAATATTAATCTTGCATTCATTTCTTTAAAGTTGAAAGAAAAATTTAACCATGTAGTTGCATCTTAATGTATTCGAGCATCGATTTACGGGGGAACAGTTGGCGACAATGACTAAACAAAAGAACAACCATGCGATAAATTGATAGCGATAAATCTAACTGCAAAAATTATCGAAAAGTCTGACTGTGATTGGTAGGAATTCAAAATTTCATTACACTTCATTGGTCGAAAATGGAATGACGTCATATAAACGAAATAGTCGTCATATAAAAATGCAAACCCCTCATTATCTCTCCCTTGTTCACCTTGCATTTTCCTTACTCATATTTTCTTACCATTTTCTCCTTGTATTTTCCTTGTTCTCCTCTATTCTTTGTTCTCCTAATAAGTTATCTCTCTTCTTCTCCTTGTATTCCCAGGAATTTTCTTTGTAAAAATATAATGTAATCTCCAGACTATGAATTTATTCATACCAAGTAAATTTGAATATTTTTGCTTCATTTTCAAGGTTAACTCCTTCGTAAATTTAAATTTTATAGAATGCCTATATTAAGAAATGCACTACAATGAATATTTGCTGTGAGTTTGAATTAATTCCGAAGGGGTAGAAACTGAGAAAAGGTACATTATGTGCAGAAAACATAAACTTACTGAAAATTACCTTCAAAAAGTTTAGTATATTCCAGTTAGATGTGACGGATTGTTAATACTTTAAAATCTGTATGAATTAAATTTGTTGGATATCCATATTTTTGGTTAGACAAATTTTTATTAATTTCCTGTGTAATAAAATTAATGGATTAAGTAAAGATGATAATACTACACCCCAATTTATTATACCATATTGTATTAATGATTGTACTAAAGCTAAAAATATTATTCTCAATGCCTCCTTAGTGATAAAATTTGACTTCATCCACGGGCCTTAATACTTAATATTTCTACGTGTGAATTACGCGTTAACAAGAACGACACAACAATTAAACAAATTCATAATACAGGAGAGCTACCATTTTCCGTGTCAAAAGGTGTCCATATATAGGCTCATATATAAAGGAAAGGATTGTCACGTGTACATTCAATCATTTTACTATCAATTTCTTTAATTATGGTATAATTGAATCTATAATTCTGTAGATCTCTGCTTTCTAATTTCGTAGCATTTTTAATACAGAAATAAATTCAGCACAGTAATAAATCCCGGGTCCAGAAGTATAAAGTACGAAGGTTGTTACAGAATTTCCAGTTCACTTACAATGTTGGTGAAATCCACTTTACCAACAAGTAATAGTGTTTGTGCTAAGTTTACTTTCGGTATACTTGAGAGACCTTCAGTGTTAGTCTAACAAGGGAGGGTAGGAAGCCTCCTAGCCCCTTTCCAACTTGTTTTTAATAACTTCGTAACTCTTTAACATCCCCGAGATCGTCGAAAAAGCTCTATAGGATTTTTTTTTTGTTTCAAAAGACGGCTTTGTTTCTACTCAGCTTCGTTAAGTGAAGTACGCAAAGTACATTCCTTTGTCTATTCAAAGAAATTGTCTTCTACTTTATGTTTTTTAAATGTTTTGCAAGGAATATTAATAATAACCTAGCTCTTTACTGAAGTGCGCCGTATACTATCTTCATCCTGTTTGTATTTTCTGTGTTGCAACGTTTGTGAAAATTAAAAGGAGGACCAAATTAAAGAATATATTGTATATATAAATTGTACGAGGGAAGATCGAAAAAAAGTACACAACAACATTTTGTGGCAACGTATTTATTAGTTAAGCAAAACGAAATAATGCAGAAAAAACTACTGGTTTTACCTTTTTTCAACATAGAAACCACGTCTCTCGACACATTTCCCCCATCGTGACACCATATTCAATACATCTCGTTCATAAAACTCCGTTTTCTGGCCGTATAACCACCTCTGCACAACTGATTTCAGTTCTTCATCCGAACTAAAGCCTCCTAGGAATTTTTTTCATTGGCCCGAAGAGATGAAACTCAGACAATGCGAGTTCTGGGCTATAGGATGGGTGACTGCCGCCTCAATGCCTCTGACATTGGGTGGAGTTGCAGCGGTCACTGGTCGGCCGGAACGTGCTTCGTCGGCCTTCTTCGGCTCACAAGATCTGACCATCCTCGATTTTTTTTCTGTAGGGGTTCTTGTACTTTTATCAGATTTTTGCTCAGGACATAATTTATAAATTATTTTCTACAAATATTATTGAAAATTTAAATCATTTAGTAGTGCCACGAGGTTCAAACCTGTCTTCGGACTGTTGCCTAAATAACAAAGTAATAAAATGAACGTTGTTTTGATATGAATCCATTTATAATTGGAGGTTTAAAAGAAATTATTTCGTAAGACTATTACTTTTTAAGAGTTTAATCTGTGTGTTTACATAAAAAAAAACATTGTAAATCTCCGAAATAAAATATGAAACCAAACTATTTCTTACTTTCACCACTGTTAGTTTATCAGGCGTGTTCCAGGGTTTATTATACATACATACATATATATATATACATATATATATATATATATATATATATATACACACACACACACACACACACACACACACACACAAATGCGAGGAAAGCGACCAGACTGTTCATCACCTTCTATTTGATTGCCCAATTTTCGAAAGAACTCACCTGTAATAATCACAATAATAATAGCTATAATATCACTGTTTCATTACATATATGTTTTTATGTAATTTTCCTTTTTATTTGTCTTTTCTGTATATTGTATATAATATGTCTATGTCTTATGTGTTGAACATACACTTACATGTCATGTCTATTTCATGTCATCTTTATGTCATATACGCCCTTAAAAGTAATATGTATATTTCTACGAAATCCTTACTTACTATTATTATTATTATTATTATTATTATTATTATTATTATTATTATTACTATTACTATTATTATTACTACTACTACTATTATTATGATTATTACTATTACTATTATTATTACTACTATTATTATTATTATTATTATTATTATTATTATTATTATTATTACTACTATTATTATTATTTATTTTTTTTTTGTAAGTAACAAGTCTGGGTGTGATATGTCCTGGAAAAGTACTGTATGTAATATGCCTGCATTTCATATATTGTGCATCTATTTCTATATATTATATCTATTTTATCTTATATCTTTGTATTTGTATAATATAAATATGATTTTCATTGTCATACACATTTAATGTAATATGTGTATTTTATGTCATAATTATGTATATATATTTGTAGGCCTAACTATTTGTACAGGGCTATAATATGTATGATTAAATTAGAGCCCTAATATACCTTCGGGTAAAATAGGGTTCTATAAACTTGGAAATTTCAATAATAATAATAATAATAATAATAATAATATTTTTTTTTCTATTTTTAATAATGACATAAATACATATCTTGAAACTTAACCTTAATTCCCATCCTATGGCATCCATTTACATGTTTTCTTCTGGGTTTTCTCTTCTCCTATACCCTTTAATAGGGATGCACCAAATTACTCATCTGTATTCCATTATGGGAGGACGTTTAAAAATACATGCTTGCCCGTCCGTACCCTGCCTGATTCAGAGTTGTTGCCAAATTCATGGCTGGCCATTGACTACGTGTCTCGTAGGAAATTCAAATAGGCCTAATTTTATTGTCTGGAGCTTCATAGTAAAATAATTGTGCTGAGCTTTCTGTAACACTCTCTGAGCTCTAACAGTAAGTTACAAAAACTTGAATTTATGAAGGATAAGTACAAATGAGCTGCTAAAGCTTGCCCCGATGTCATCTCTGTTCACCAAATAATTCCTCAGGTCTGGCCTTATCACAGATATCTGAGGTTGGTCGTCAAGAAAATCCGAGTTTAAGGTTTCATATATATTATTGTCGTCTAGTTTTGTAGTGAATGAAACTGTTGTGGAACTGGAATTCTTCCAATATATCTGCAATCTCTATCGTTACCATTTTACCAAACATTTCTATCATTTTATAATCTCAGGACAGTCTCCATATTTCTAAAAGAGAAGTAAAATATACAGAGTCATTCAAAAGGTTTTTGCAAATGTTAGTCGGTGTAAGATATGGCTATTTGAAACAGAAAATATAAGTAACTTCTTTTTTAATGTGACATCGTTTCAGAGATACAACCTTATTTTGTTGTAATTTGAAACATAGTGATATTATACCCATAATGCGATTTTCTATTACATAGGGTTGCTATTACCCTAGATCATATATACCCAGATAGGTCGGCCTTATAGGCTTTGACGTTAACAACTTTTGTCAGGTTTACTACGCTGCCATTTAGTTGTTACATAAGGAGTCACGTCATAATTCCCATTTGAATTGCATTAGCGACTGTACTGCCATCTCGTGTTCGTTTACGGCGGACGGGTGGCGATCCTGGCGGTTGTTCTCTTCAAAGTGCTGCCGATTTTAACATAGCGATGAGTTATCTGTTACATATATGATCTAGGCTATTACTTAATTGAAATTTTAATAACATCACAACATTAATATATCGTTAATTAACTACTAGCACTTTGTAACTGTTATTTATAAAATACCTGTTGTCTACCTCTATGGAGTAACGGTTAGCATGACTGACCTTGAAACGAGCAGGCCCGGATTCATATCCTGGCTGAAAAAGTTACCTGGCTGAGGTTTTCCCTCGATCCATTAAGAGCAACTGCTGAGTAACTTTCGGCGCTGGACCCTGGACCCATTTCTCTGGCATTATCACTTTCATCTCATTCAGACGCTAGATAACCGCAGCAGTTGATAAAACATCGCAAAGTAACTCAATAAAAATACCCGTTCCTACCAGCAATATTGTAATATCAACATTTACCTTTGTTGTTCCAAGTTTTTTCCGTACAAAAAGAAATCGGACATATTCTTTCATTTAATGTTCTGCCCAAGGACAGATCTTTCACTGCAAATCCACGTTTCTCCAATCTTTCCTATTTTTTTGTCTTCCTCTTCGTCTCCTCATATGATCCACATATCTTAATGTCATTTATCATCTGATATCTTCTTCTGGCCCGAACTCTTCTCCCGTTCACCATTCCTTCCAGTGCATCCTTCACTACGCAGTATCTTCTCAACCACTGACACAACCAATTCCTTTTCCTCTTCCTGACCAGTTTCAGCATTATTCTTTCTTCACCCATTCTTTCCAGTACAGCTTCATTTCTTATTCTGTCTGTTCTCTTAAGACGTTCCATTGTTCTCCAAATTCACATTTCAAATCCTTCTATTCGCTTCGTTGTAATGTTCACGTTTCTGTCCCATACAATACCACACTCCATGCAAAGCACTTCATTAGTATCTTCCTTAGTTCTTTTTCCAGAAATCCGCAGATGATGCTCCTTTTTCTATTATAAGCTTCCTTTGCCATTGCTATTCTTCTTTTGACTTCTTGACATCAGCTCATGTTACTGCTTATAGTACACCCCAAGTATTTGAAGCTGTGGACTTGCTCAACTGTCTCATTTAGAATTCGCAAGTTTACCTTCTTTATTTTTCTTCCCATGACCATGGTCTTCTATATAATACCATTTAAACATGCTCAATAACAGGACCTACAATCGATTCTGTACCAGGTAATGGCAATTGTTCGTACGGTTGATGTCTTTTCGTATGCTTCTGTGACGTCTCTGATATTTTGCATCATGAATTCTTCATTACCTAGAGTGCAAGTTTAATAATATTATTATTATTAAATTCTGATTTATTCACTATTCAGAAGAGCTATTGGCATTCTTAAGGTTAGTGACCTAACTGTCTGTTACAGATCTGACAATCACAGAGAGGTGTTTGTTTACAAACATAACTCCCTCCAGAGTCATGACGTATGAACAGGTAAAAAATGCTGCTATACAGGATAAAAATTTACATCGTGTGTTAGAATATTTTAATTGTAATTATTTTGGAAGCTACTGCAACTAATGCATTTCTTTATTTACATTTTTTATCTAAATCATATTATTTTTCATTACCTATCCTTTCACAAATACCTTTAGATCACTCGGCATAAACATTTTGTTCTTGTTACTTATTTCTTGGAATAAGACCAATTTTAATCAATGATATTATATTATTGTGAGTAGATTCAGAACTGTTTACATTTTTGACTCGACGTTATTTTTAATTATACTTAAACATAAATTATGTGTGTAGATTTTCTTTTTCACAACAACATATTAATTATTGTAGATTACCTTTAGGTGTCATATATATTTTAATATACCGAAGTACATATGATATTTCCATGCAAATATTCTGCGTCGTCATACGATGAAAGAGTAATGGAACGGAGAAAAATTATCTCCGGTACCGGGATTTGAACCCGGTTTTTCAGCTCTACGTGCTGATGCTTTATCCACTAAGCCACACCGGATACCCATCCCGGTGTCGGAGAGAATTTTTCTCCTTTCCATTACTCTTTCATCGTATGATGACGTAGAATATATGCATGGAAATATCATATGTACTTCGGTATATTAAAATATATATGATATGCGTAAAATCACTTCGTGATTTAAGACGGCACTTATTCAGCGTATTCCGAATCTCACCGGTCCGGTGGCATCAATGACGTCACGTTGCAGCGAAATAAGGAACAAAACTGCTGGAAGGATCGATGGCTGTCATGGCGACTGTACAAGTTGTCTGTGCTACGCTAGCAAAATTTTGCGAAATTTTCGTACTCCCATCTCGTTCAAAGAAAAGAGAGCATAAACAACTTATTTCTTGAACCGGTAGTAATAACTGGTCCGTTGACATGTTCGCTCATAAGCCATTAACATATTGTTTTTACGTTGTGCTCATTACAAACAATACAGGAGAACTAAAGCAGAACACACCGCCATGACACAACAGTGCACGATGTCATTCGTCTGCTAATTCCCGCCCTATACAAGAACCAATCAGATTCATGACGGCGGCTGATGGAGACTGCCACCACCTCTGCAAGTTGATGGTACCGGTGCGACACCGGTGGAGCATCAATGACGTCATCGGTGGAATTCGGAACACCGTGATGCCATCGGATTGCTCACCGGTGAGATTCGGAATACGCTCATTCCGTCGGATCCCGGCCAACTAGTCACTCATAACGAGTGTACCTCAGCACATGTGTGGACTTCAGTCCTACATTCATAGACATCTATGACGTAGTGTAGAGGGCGGCCACTAGAGGGAACCCAAGATTTGGAACTTAAACTGAGATGATTCTGTCCGACACTGGGATGGGTATCCGGTGTGGCTTAGTGGATAAAGCATCAGCACGTAGAGCTGAAAACCCGAGTTCAAATCCCGGTGCCGGAGAGAATTTTTCTCCGTTCCATTACTCTTTCATCGTATTTAGGTGTCGTACCTGAATCTTGATAAAATATCACAGACACTAATAAATCACCAATCTTGTAGTGATTACACTTTCCTCTTTAGAGTTATGTAGCTACTTTATTTTCACCTCCATTGCATTTGCCTTTTGTTCGTCTGCCTGACTTAGCCTATCTACGATTCTTCATAAAGACTTTATCAGAAACTTTGGCCTGAGAATCCGCCGGGTGAAGCGATCGTCCATAGAGATCAACTGCGAACCTGTAAATGAATCCTCAGCCTTATTTCATATTCAGTCAGCCTTTATGTTAAACTCAAAATTTACAGTCTCATCCGTTCGCTGTCAGTATTCTAATTTGTTGGAAATTGTTACATTTTATTCGTCGTTATTGTTAATTACGTGAACATTTCACTAAATGTTAACATTATTATTTCATTCTGGATGCGCTAATATATTTTGTCATATTTGCTACGCTGTATTAATTCCGTTATTCATATTGTATTAATATATTACAGTATATTATATGTACATTAAATTGTGAGGTTAAACAATTTACTCTGATATTGGAAGTTACAACTATTGAACTCCTGGTAGCTGTCTAATGGACTCATTACTCGCCCCATATTATTGTGTGGAATATTGCAATGTTTATGACTTCATATTACCAAAAGACGCAGATATGTGACTGTAGGCTAATATGCGTTGCAGTGATATTTTTTCATCGTAAGGATCACTCCAGTTAATGCTGAAAAACGAAGAAACCGTGTAGTTCTTTGTGTGAAAATAAGTGAAGTGTAGAAATTTGAAGTTGAATTTGCTGTTTTTTTCGTACCTCGTTTAATTTTGTATCGTGTTTCTTTTAACTAGAACATTTCTACTTCGAAGATTTATTTAGTGTGTTCGTTTGTTGAATAGCAGTTCCCTTAACAGACCAGGACTAGATGTCACTGGTAGAGTACACATATTGCTATTTCTCTGTGCACAGGTGTCTCGCGCAGATGGAATGGCCGTATCTTCAGCCCCCGAGTCACTTTGTTTGCTTCATGGAGTAAGAGATCTCCTCAATGGTACAACAATCGAACCGCATGAGGCAGCATTGCAGAGAAGTTCTCTACGTCAAAGGTAAGTGCTTTTTATTATTATTATTATTAAAATGTAATTACGATTCAATTTTCTTCAAAGAATGCAAAGAGGGAATGATGTAACATATTAAGAAGGATGGTTAAATATAGCAATTTGTGATCACAGTTACCCGTCTCCCATGTTTGCTAAGAATTTAAATTTTTAAAATGCAGAAAAATTTCGAGGAAAAAAAGATTTATGATATATCTCTTTTCGCGACTATATTCTTAAATAAATCACTTCCTTAGTCAAGTGCAAGGTTTACTGTATGTAGTTCAGCGGCGATGTTTTGAATGTATTAAAACAAAAATGCAGATTTAGTAAGATTTTAAAGTAGGTTATCACAATGAAATGAAGAGGAAAAAGGATGTGTTACACGAAATATCATTCAAATGACAAAAAGTGAATTTCCGGTTAATGTTCGCCAAAGCGTTAAGTACGTAATTATGACCGCGTTGCGGTTTTATTTGGGCCTAGGCAAAAATACCCAGCCTTTTACGAAAAAGAAATTTTAGGGGCCATGAAATAATTCACCGCTTTCATTATATTATTGTTTATCAATATTACGAAACAAAAACTGTCATAAAGGCCATGACCAACTAGAAACATTGATACCAAAGAGATAAACCAATTCGATCGTGATGAAAAAAAAAAATGCGACAGATATCTTAGTTCGAGATAAAATGAACACTTCACAAGACATAGTGAAACGTTTCCAGAAATAAATGACAGAAAAGTACAATTCTTGCCTGTCTGCTCATGCGCGGACTTGGTTAATAAAAACCTAAACTAACCAAACCTAACCTTCGTACATGCAAGGTGTGTAACCGGAACAAGAAGGGAACTTCTTCATTTGATCTGCAATGTACACGCGAAAATAAAATTCAAGTAAGGATCACGCTCCCACTACATGAGATGTCCGCGCATGCGCTACAGCAAAACTCTTTGTCCCGAGCCTCTCATCTAAGCCACATAATCTACTCGCAATATTTGCGAAAATACACCTTGTCGCTAAGAGTGGTGCTCTCTCTCTCAGTAATGTTCAGGACGAAGGAGGTAGAGAGAGAGAGAGAGAGAAAAAAAAACAGATTTCTCCTTCTAACGACGCCACACACCAAAATCATGTTCTTATGTTGGCGGCATTGTGTATTTAGTTAAATTTGGTGGTAAACGTAACGGCACGGTTCAAAGCAACCGTGCTAATTCTCCAGTTTAGCGCTTCGTTATAAATAAAAGCGAAAGCGATTGTACTGTTTGATAAACAGTTACTTTGTTCAATGTTAAAATGTTTATCCTGTTCTGTATTGTTGAATTTTAAAGATATGTCGGATAAAAATGCCAATTTCAATGAAATTGAGCATCAGTAAATGGAAAAGCATCTATTTTCGAAAGGATTGTGCGGGAAAGAAATTTATGCGTCTATGTTGGATAAAATTAGCGATCATTGTCCTTCATACGTCACCATAAAAATTGAGTTGTTGAATTTAAGAGACGAAAAATGGAGCTCAAAGATGAACATCGTTTCTGTGACCATTTCAGGAAATATCGATACCATACGTGACATGACTTTTAAGGAGCGACTAATTCAGAGATTTCCAAAATATCCTGTGATTACCACCTGTACTTTGGATTTGGTCCGGAAGTTTCGGGGTTAATTTATACTTAGTTTTTTGTTTCCTCTGTAAATTTAACTTTTTGTTAGTTAGCAGGTTTGCAATCTATACAGGGACATCATTTTATCTTTATTAACATTTCTAATATAAATCTGGCTTTACCTTTGGAGTAACGGTTAAGAACCGGAAACACCGTTTGCTACCCCCTTCTACGACTGGAGTTCGATGATATTGGCATAAAATACAAACAAATTACTTTACTAGGTATAGGAGGGAAGAAAAGTAGTTCATCCATTTACGTAATCTAGGAAATATCGCGATTTTGAGTTCCATAATTTTCATGAGGTCTTTGTTTCATCAAAATACAATACAGTATTAACAATAAGTGTTTTTACTCACGAACTGAGTTATCCATGCGAACGTATTCATTATGTAGTGTATATTATACTGTCTATAGTACATTAGCGTACAATATAGAGAATCAAGTTAAATTCAAAAATAATCATAATATGTATATTTAAATACATTTTTGAAAATGGTGGCCGTTCATTTCGATACAGGCTTCAGTTCTTTTGTGCATATTATCGCTCTATAGACTATTGCATCTAATTCCAATTACCAGTTTCATCCTTCGTATAGTAACTCATGTTGAAATAATTCTGTACCTACTCTATAAAAGAGTAGCTTACGTACTTTATATTCAGTCTTCACTTCCGCCCAATTCCAAAACATAAAATTACTCAGACATGCTATCTACTTTCCGTCCAAGTGCTTATATCGCAGGATCGTAGAAGGGGGGCAATCACGTGACAGTTAATTACTTAACGAGGCCCTTTTATTTAAGTTATTTTAAACAGTTGTGTAATATTACGTAGACGTCCAATTCCTAACAGAAATTAATGTTTTCAGAAAAGAGTTAAGACAGCCTAGCCACTATCCTTTACAGAGGGGCGAGCAGAAGCAGGTGGGGGAAATCGGGATGCGACGTAGGCAAACGGATGACAGTACCTGTGCGAAAATATGATTCAATATTGAAAGCTCTTTCGTCACTGGAAAACGCGAACATATTTCTGGAACGTACTATACTCACTAACTCGGTACTGTTTACTATATGCGGCCTTGGTTCTGTGTAGAGGACAGTTGGAACTTCATTAGTAGAAGGGGTGGGAGTCAATATATTTTACACTCTTGCAACTTCTACATTGATTCATCTGAATATTGGCCTGAGATTTTAAGTTCCCTTAATAAATGCAGAAACCAAACAACAGTACGTACGCTATAATCCTCCAGGACTTGTGGATAAATGCACATTGACTGCGGAGAGAGAATTTTGAAAACGATGTGCACGAAATACCATAAATTCGCAGTAGCCTCATTCTACGAAATAATAGACTACCGCGTACGCGGCATACTTGATTTGAATACACACAAAAATAAATACAAGTACAATTATTACAGTAGAACCCAGATGGGAAACGTTTGAAGAATCTGGTATGAATAAAATAGAGAAAGTAAGTGCAATTTTCCGTTGTGCTTTTTTATTTTAGAGTGTGAGTATTAAAACATCACGTCGGGAATTTGATCTCTCGCCTGCTTTTAATACAGTCGAATCGTTGTGGAGTTCTGTGCATTTTAACAAAACGTGATATGAATTTGTAATGAATACCCAGTTGTTACACAGTGCTTTTTGTCTCTTTTTAGAGAAATATCTAGTAATAAAGTAGGTTAATGGTGTAAGAAGAGTTACTTGCACGTATATTTTCACATTATACTTCGCCTTAAGTTTCCTATTAAAAAATAGAACTTTGTTTCATGTAATTCCTACGTTATTAACTCTAAAAATGGTTTTGAAAGAGTGTTGTAAGATTCAAAATCTAGACCTAATGTTTAATCTAATTTATCAGGTAGACCTACTTTTCACTTCATGTATGATTTCTTTCTTTTTTTCTCTTCCAGGTTTTTGTTACTATTCATCTCTCTATCAATTTATTTACTTTCTCCTTTCTTTGCCTTTATTTTTATCTCATTATCTATTGTATACCTTTCTGTTGTTCCCCTCTGATTTCATTTTATATTCTTTCATTACCTTTCTGTCTCCTGTTGATGTATTTTTGACGTGCAGTACTTCACTTTTGTCTTTTATTGCTTGTCCGTTTTGTATTCATTTGTCCTTATTCCGCTTTATCTCCGGTTGCCTTCCTCTCTATTTATTTTCGTTTGTCTGTATTCAATTTTTTCTCCGTTTGCCTTTTTCTTTATCTTTCTTTGCTTTTTTTTTCATATTTACACACACAATAATAAATTTTACAGGAGAAAGAGTTCGTCCAAAGGGCTGGATTCAGGAAGAGTATCCAAAACGCTCATTGAATTTCCGCGTCGAATAGCAATACTTATGCGTTGACGCAAATAAATAATGCAACGACGATCACCAGTAATGGAGATCAAAATTTGGCCGATTTGAGATACCAAAACTTTAGCGTCATGACTCCAAGGACCGAAGGTCTCCACAGCAAAGGGGACAAAGATATAATTGTCTAAAAGATGAGTATTTTTGCTTATGCTCCTATTTTATCTCAGTTTGCATTCTTCATCTTTATCTTCGTTTCCAGATATTCCATTTTATCTCATTGTGACTTCCTCTCTTTTTGTCTTACTTTACTGCTATTCCATTTTATCTCCGACTTTCTTTTCGTACCTTGCCTAAAGAAGCTAAACTTCAATAACTGAAGACAGGAGAAAATGTAGTAGATTCCTAGCGTCGGAATTAACAATAAGCCTAAGGGACAAACATCCACAAATAATGAGTGAACGGAATAGAATCTTGTTTGATTACCGATTGATTTTGGAAGACTTTGTGGTGGTATCGTAACACTGCTAACCAATTTATTTATTTAGCTTTACTTACTTACTTACTGAATCCGGAGGTTCATTGCCGCCCTCACATAAGCCCGCCATTGATCCCTATCCTGACCAAGATTAATTCAGTCTCTATCATCATATCCAACCTCCCTCAAATCCATTTTAATATTTTTCTCCCGTCTACGTCTCGGCCTCCCCAAAGATCTTTTTCCCTCCGCCTCCCAACTACCACTCTATATGCATCTTATTTTGATAAATATAGGTTAAATGTGTAGTCTTAATTATTAACTATGTCACATTTATTGAATGGATTAACGTTTTCGGCAATTATTTGCCATCATCAGATCAACATAAGTGTCTAATTATACATACTGAATACTGGTTACGAAAATTAAGTAGAATGAAGTAATATTCGGACAAGCAACATGGTTCCTAGTAGACAGAATAGATGTTACATTATAATTAGTTGTGCACCGACTCAACTGTTTACATAATGTTCATATTAGAGACAGATAAAATTATAACTTGCAATAATTATATTATTAAATTTTCACGTAGAAGTATTGTTTATAGTGAAAATTTAATAATATAATTATTGAAAGTTATAATTTTATGTGCCTAATATGAACATTATGTAAACAGTTGAGTCAATACACGACTCATTATAATGTAACATCTATTCTGTCTATTAGGAACCATGTTGCTTGTCCGAATATTACTTTATTCTACTTAATTTTCGTAACCAGTATTCAGTATGTATAATTAGACACTTATGTTGATCTGATGATGGCAAATAATTTCCGAAAATGTTAATCCATTCAATAAATGTGACATAGTTGATAATTAAGACTACACATTACCTGATAAGCAAGAAGACGGACCCTATTTAACCTATATTCATCTAATTTAATTGCTTATCGGTCTATACCTTTTCAAAATGAAAATATCTTATTTTGAGGTTTCGTAACAAGCTGTTTTTTACGGTGATGGGTTGTTACCCCTTCGCCCAACCCCCAAGCTGGAAGACCACCCCTCATCGGCTATCCGCGACTGCTTATTCAATATAGTCACAGCTACTCTCCATATCTCGAGGCCGTCTCCTCGATCCGCAACCTGAGGACGCGCCATGCCGTGGTGATAGGGACTCACAATACATGTATTTATTTTAGCCTATAGTATTAGAATATTTATAGTATTATTTTATAATAATTCATTATGCATTTTTACACGGTTTGTTTCCCAAAATGTAGCAGTGTAAATGATATATCAGCGCTTGCTTGTGGAGTTATAGCTACCCCATTTTGGTACGGTTGAAGAATCCCCCTTACAAGGTTGAAAGGTAAGGGAAGGAAGGAGTATAACAACGATATTTCTGTTCCGTATCTTAATGCGTTCAATTGGCCTTGACTAATGCCAGCTTCCAGGTGCGTTCATGTGTTGCTTCATTGTTTCCGTTACGTTCGTCTTGATTCAGTTCCGGTGCGTCACTAGAGGCATTCATTTATTCCACCACGCTAACCGGCTTCCAATCCGCTCATTTGCTGCGAAATTCTGTTTCCTATGCGCTGAAATTAATATATCAGGGTTGCGCAAACTTGTGTATGCGTCGACGTTTCTGGTAATTTGCATATTTATTACTTGTGCAGAATCTCGATACAGCATTGATTTTGATTGCACTGGCTTCTCTAAACACACAAACGTCAATAATTAGTAATAACGCCTCGTTTTATGGCATCGCGAAATTCATGATCTGTGTAATTTTAGCTGGGTATTCGAAGAGGCTAATTTGTATTTAGTTGTATCTCAGGCTTATGATATCTCTGTAGTAAAAGAACCTCGCTTATTTTAAGTGTTAGTTTACAGATTAAGACTCGTATTCAAGAATGTTAATTTTAATCTTGATTTCCTCAACTGAGAAGTTAGGTCATATAAAATTAAGTTCCGGATCCATATCCAGAGATACAGTCCGCGTCATCGTTTTTGGCGTGTGAAATAAGTAATGGGAACGTTAAGTGCTAGTGTCCTACCTTTAGCGTAGTTTTTATTATTTTATTTTATTGGGTTATTTTACGACGCTGTATCAACATCTCCGGTTATTTAGCGTCTGAATGAAATGAAGGTGATAATGCCGGTGAAATGAGTCCGGGGTCCAACACCGAAAGTTACCCAGCGTTTGCTTGTATTCGGTTGAGGGAAAACCCCGGAAAAAACCTCAAACAGGTAACTTGCCCCGACCGGGATTCGAACCCGGGCCACCTGGTTTCGCGGCCAGACGCGCTGACCGGTGCTAGTGTCCTACCTTTAGCGTAGTCAGTGTGACTACTGTGTTTGGCAAATGGGTGATGTGACGTGTATAGGAAGTGGTACCATTCTCAGCTTCACTAGCAACATGTTCACAAACTGGGCACTATACTCTAAGACACACGCCAAAAACGCTGGCGCTACCTGTAATATTCATCTTTCCTTGACAAAGTCAAATGTAGGTAAAAAGGAAATGAACTTATAAGACAACTGTCCCAGGTCGTGGAGTTTGAATTTAATAAAAATGCATGTTTACGTTCTCAATCTGGTGCTCGCGAGCACCATAGTGCTGCTTTAATGACGACATTTGGTGCTCACGTCATGCGAGTAAAAAAGTGCTCGTGAGCACGAACGCCCCTAAACTCTTTTTCAAATTAAAACTTTGTTGTACGGTTCGGAACAAACAGTGTTCCTATCCATCCATTATAATATGTTACAGACCTGATAGGTCTTCTTGTATTTCATGATGTACAACCTCTTTCAATTCCGTGTGGACTTAATCAGAAAAACCAAGATCATTCAAGAAAATTATATCGCTGCTCGTACAGAGCTTCAGTTGATATTCAGTGTTTCTTAGCGTTGAAACATTTCTTCTAAAAGGAGAAATCCATATATCTCAAAAAGAAAGCACGGCCACGATTAACTAATTCACATCCGCAGGACTGATTACATGTAGCTACAAGCGACGTCTTGGGTATCACTGAAATTTTGAGTAATATTGAAGTTCAAGTAAATCATAACTCTTTTGAATGTTTTAAAATATATTTTTGCTCGACCATGTCGAAATGTAGTAATTATACACCTGGTAGCAGCCCTTTAATGGACCTCATTAAAGTACATCCATTCATTAAAGTTCAGGTGTTCCACTAATCAGAAAATACCATTGTAGCAATATGAAAGCGCAAGTATCGATTATTCTCGGATATGCAATCGAAAGACAATAATAAATCAATAAATCACCTATATTTGAAATAAAGTCAGTTCTGCTACTATAATGATTACCGTTAATTGTAAATAATAGTCAAATAAATTCAATTTGTCATCTCGTTTTTCAATGTCTGATTCAATTTCAAGGTTATATCAAGATTAATCTTTATTTTACTCTCTAGATTATATCAAGGTCAATGTCGACATTTGTTTCTCGGAAAGAAATCAATACTTTCGCTTCTGCGCACATCTCACAATTTACGAGGTATTGCACAAGGTCAGATAAGAATAACATGAATACTTATGAATAATTTCAAGTTAGAAATATGGTGGAGCATAAAAAGTCGTATGAAACTTGACTATAATGGTAATTAAGACGCTCGTATGAAAATTATGAAACTCGCTTGCGCTCGTTTCATAAACATACTCGCGTCTTAATTACTACCATTATAGGCTCGTTGCATAATGTACTATTATTTAATTACTTACATATTTTACTTTAATTTTTGTATTTATGTAGGTCTATTAAACCTATTATATTTCATCCTGCTCGCTCGCTTAGTATTACACGTGAGCGATGCTCACAATCTTCAAAGGTTGAGAACCCCTGATTTAAATGAATAATGATACAATCTTTTTAGTGAATGGAGAGTAGAGAATGCCTTCTTGCATGCAATTTTAATATTGTGTATCCCAATTGAGATTAGATTCGAAATGAACTCAGTGCTGTTTTACTGTCGAGCTAAACGGGGGAGGCCTAATAGTTTTATTATACGTTTTGCACCTACCCTACTAAAGTCGGATAAAAGTGAAAGTGAAAGTGAAAAAGGAGTAAGTGACGTTTCTTAATATGGCCCTAAGCATTTTTACATGCAAGAGACTGCGTCTCGACCCGCTATGCACTGCTATGTAGGGGAGAAATGGGTACAGTAAGACAGGGAGAACAGTGAGACATTTTTTTATTAGATGGTAAATTTTGATGTGTTGAGATGTTGGTAATAGTGGAGTTATATGTTGCATGAGTAAAGTAACAGTATTTTCATACTCGATTTGATTCCAATTTTAAAGGTGAGTGATGAAAAAATAATTCGTAATTTTTCACTCTAGAAGTAAAATTTTGGTTTGCGTTTAATGAAGGTTATTTTGGATATACAAAAGAAATAGAAATATGAATGTTTTGTTACCTAATACTATGGTATTTGAGGTTATGTTTGGCAAAGTTTCGTCTTTCTTGTTGTAATTTTGAAGTGATAGCGCCATTTTTAAACGAACTATGCGTAAAAGGAACAGTGAGACATGCCATTGAAGGGTGCACTGAGAGGTCTCACTGTTCCCATGTACCAATGATTTGCAAAACCAAACTGTAATTATATTAAATTTACCAGTAACTAACATTAAAATGAACATACTAGTAACCAATTTAGGAACTATAGCTTACAATAATGGATACATTACGTTTTAATGGTTTCATAAATAAAAAAAAAATATTCACAAAATTTAAGAAAGTGTTAAAAAATAATAAAGAATTACATTAAATTCTTATAATTATAAGCTTTGTTGTCGCCAAAAATTTATTTCATTTTTTCGCAAAAGTTTGAAATGTCATGGAAAATTCACTTTTCCAAATGTTCCAGATGTTTCAATGGTTTCGAAGTCAGACATCAAAATGATTCTAAATAAGCCTACAGAACATGGCAAGATAAAGAGACAGCAAGCTTTCCTTTCTTTTGAAATAAATGTAAATAATTTCAATGTCCGTTAATAGACACTGTGGTGTCTCACTGTACCCTCCTGAATGGGATCAGTGAGATATTTGCATTTTTTTTTACAAACACGTATTGTATATTATGTCCTTTATCCATTAACATTTTTGTTTATGTATTATTGTACTCCATGTTTTAATGTCTATTTCTATTGCACTTGATTTTAAAAATACTTGAATTATCACTTGCATACATATGTCTTAATATTTTGTGTCTCACTGTACCCACTACTCCCCTATTCTGTCTCAATTTATTTCAGTTAAGTCATTTCAAAATTGTTTTCTTCTATCCTCCTGAGCCCTGACACTTTCTGTTTTATTTTTAAAGTTCAGTATAATTCTATATTTAAGAGAAAAAGCCATTGAAATGGGAAAATGCTGAAAAATTCTGCAGATTACATTTAGGGCACAAATGCAGGTATATTATATTATACTTGGGGTTTCTGCACATCTTATATCATAAATTTTTACCCTTAAAATATAACGTTTACTGTGTACTTCGAAAGAATTTCTAACGGTGTCTTGGCGCTGAGTTGCTGGTTGCCACTTTCATTTAGAAATGGTTCGAACATGTGTTGCAGTGATTGAATCGATCTTCTTGTGCTTCCTGTAAGTCTTAGAGATGCCAGGAGTTTGACAAGCACAGAAAATAAGAGATCGATGACGATTCCACCTTGTGTCAAATTTGGAATTACGTGCATGTATGAAGTATAGTATACTATATTTCAGGACACGGGAGGCTATACTCCATACATGGGCACAATTTTCGGTTACGTGAGGCACTCGATTTGAAATAGTGTGTTTACTAGGACAGGAGACTGCAGAGTAGAATGGGAAATATAAACTGCTGTGACCTGCGTCACCTTATCGTAATCGCTAAGGCGGTCAGTGGCGAATTATTAGGAAAGCGCTTGGGTAACGTGAGAAACTCGAAAACTTTTATTCAATTTGGCAAATTAATTCGGCAGCTTTAATCATAAACCTCTTTACTGTTTCTCCGTCGCTGAATTGATTTAAATCTCAGGCGAGAAATTGCGTAACTAGCCAATAATATTCCATTACGTAGACACGTTTATTTTCTTGAATATTCTGGCGTTTATCAAGATTACTTAATAGAGTTGCATGTTCTCGACCTAAAATAATTTCAGAAAATCATATTTCGTTTTCTACGCACATTTGATATTTTTTTTATAAATTCCTTTTGGTAATAATACGTACAAACAACATTTAATTCCTCGTACCTTTTAATGCAGCGTGTTTAAGGTATAATGTCGTATTAAGTATACTATGCAAATGTTAAGATCGTAAATTTTCTTCGGAATAGTACGAAAAATAACATTTAATTTGTCTTACCTTGTAATTCAGCATGTTCTTTATGACATAAGGAGTAATGTCGTTGTATATTAAATTTATTAATGCCTAATAGGATTTTCGATCATAACATACATCCTAAGTTCTCCCCTTCTAAACAGCAAAAAAACTCTTCCTTCCATTTCTCATGAAATAATCGTTTTCTAACGCGTACACACTGCTTTGATAATGCCATTATGCCACCACTGCTATTGCTTATGAAACTGATATAGAACCTCCCACGCCTAGGAGCTACGTGAGGGAGGACCGGGGACTGTGAAGATGATGTCACTCAGAGCGATAAGCTTCTTTGAAGGTCAATGAGGCACTAATTCTCAAGTGAGGCACGATGCCCAAGTATGCTATATTCTTTATAAATGGTACACTTCCTTATTGTAATGTACTGAAATGGAATTTCGGGAGAGGGCTCAACGACCCAGCTTTACGATCTTACAAGAACTATTGCGTTTACCCTGAAGCTAGGCACACACACACACACACACACACACACCGACTGATTATACTAAGATTCGTTGCGTATTTCCGCTTAGAGTATTAGGCAATAGTATTTAGTATGCCGTGATAGATAGTAGTTTGTTTTTGAACTTCATTACAACGAAACATAATAATGTCTTATTGTTGTTTTATAATAATTATTATAATTTACGTAAGTAATTTGATTTTGAAAATTATTTAATTTTATTCGTTGAATAATCTTATTAAATTGCCCTTGTGGTTTTATCTTATTAGTGTAATTTTACTTACTCTTCGGGTTCGTTAAATTGTCAATAAGATAAAACATCACTCGTGAAATTACTACAGATAATTGAAGTCATTTTTCTGTTCGATGGTTTTTCCCACATATGATGATTTTAGCAATTACAGTTTTATTCCACCACTTCAGTTTTACTTGTTGAAATTTTGATACCGTATTCATTAGTATCTAGAAAGGCTTGTCTTTGTACACATTTCTCAACTTCATAGGGTTATCTTATTATTAGTAGCTGAGTGTACTACACATACTTTCTTCATTTTCGTTATAGTTCGTACTTCCTTACACTATAATACAGATGTTATCGAAAAGGATTTTGTTTGCCTATAATTTATAACTGCATATTCTCATTCGTCAGTCAGTAAATAATAACAATACTTACCTACTTACTTACAAATGGCTTTTGAGGAACCCGGAGGTTCATTGCCGCCCTCACATAAGCCCGCCATCTGTCCCTATCCCGAGCAAGATTAATCTAGTCTCTATCATCATATCCCACCTCCCTCAAATCCATTTTTATATTATCTTCCCATCTACGTCTCGGCCTCCCCAAAGATCTTTTTCCTCCGGTATCCCAACTAAGACTCCATGTGCATTTCTGGATTCGCCCATACGTGCTACATGCCCTGACCATCTCAAACGTCTGGATTTAATGTTTCTAATTATGTCAGGTGAAGAATACAATGCGAGCAGTTCTGTGTTGTGTAACTGTCTTAGCCCCAAATATTTTCCTAAGAACCTTATTCTCAAACACCCTTAATCTCTGTTCCTCTCTCAAAGTGAGAGTCCAAGTTTCACAACCGTACAGAACAACCAGTAATCTAACTGTTTTATAAATTCTAACATTAAGATTTTTTGACAGCAGACTAGATGACAAAAGCTTCTCAACCGAATAATAACCTGCAATTCCCATATTTATTCTGCGTTTAATTTCCTTCCGATTGTCATTTATATTTGTTACTGTTGCTTCAAGATATTTGAAATTTTCCACCTCTTCGAAGGATAAATCTCCAATTTTTATATTTTCATCTAGTACAATATTCTGGTCACGAAATAATAATAATAATAATAATAATAATAATAATAATAATAATAATAATAACAATAATAATAATAATAATATAGGCATAATGGAAATCCATTGCACTGTTTTGCACAAAATGTAAAATTATATAACAAAATATTCAACTATAAAATAGCGTACATTACAAAACGAAGGACGATTAATAATTAATAATATAAAAATTCAGGAAATAATCTTAATAGCCCATTTTTCTCTTAGGTAAAATTTTTTGGAAAAAAATGATTTGTACTTTTCCTTTTTAAACACAAAATATTTCATTAATGTTAGTTGAAAATAATTACAGTATTAACGAGAGAATTGTATAATCTTGGGTCAAAATTAGAGCTATGTCTGGGTACTACACTTAAGGAGTTAGGTACAGCTTACAGCAGTAAAATTTTGGAAATATAGAACGTTTTTTCCTCCATTTCTATATCTTATACAATAATGAAATTTAATATGTGTTATACACTGTCCTTCTGTTATATGGAACAAATATTTTTATGATTAAAAAACATATATTTATAGGTTTTTTTTTTCAAAATTAAAATGGTGGCAGTTCACTGTGCAGTGATGAAGTATTTCCCCCATAACTAAAAAAACTATCCAACATTCTGTGATGAAATTTTTTGTGTGTATTTATGCATGTCATGTACAATATGATGCAAACTCACTTCTCTACCTTTGATAGATTGTCTGATAAAAAATAAATTCATTTCAACAAATGGTCAAGTATCAGTATTTTCTTACAACACAAAATAAAAAAAATATATTATTTATTAAGGAATGTAGTTGAGCATGATATTGTAAACATGAGTTTCAGCAATAAAATAAAAGAAAGAGGACATGATAAAGTTAACAAGTTTTATGAGTTACGAGGGAAACGCTTCAGCACTGCACAGTGAACCGCCTTGAATTTATATATATATATATATATATATATATATATATATATATATATATATATATATATATATATATATATAACTTTTTTAAATCGTAAAAATATTTTTTTCTTGTAGCAGAAGGACAGTGTTTTACAAATACCAATTTTCATTATTGTACAATATACAGTAATGGAGAAAAGAAATGTTGAATATTTCCAAAAAAAATACTGCTGTAAGTTGTACCTAACCCCTTAATGGGAGATAAATAGCATATCTTTTTGTACAATATTTATTGTAGTTTGACGAGTACTTAGTTTTATTTTGTGATAATAAATTAATAATATATATTCGTAATTCTTTTTATATGAAAGGTATCCAGGTAAAAGGGCTTACTCCACAAAATAATTTTTTTGAGAAACGGCTATAATTAAAATTTAACACATTATTATTAGTTACTTTATGCCGATATGAAGGAATACAAACATAATTTTCAAAAAAACATATCTTCACGTTTTGTAATTGAATTTTAACTTGAGAGAGAGAGAGAGAGAGAGAAATAACTCGTCCGGCCTTAATTAAAGATGACTACGAGGATCCGGAAATGAATAGTAAATGAATATAATTAATTAAATATGAATATTGTTATAAAATAAAATGCAATAATTAAGCACCATTGATTATCAATTATAAAATAAAATCTTAGAAGATGACTATAAAATTATACTTATAAATAAAAGATTTTATTTAAAATTAGCATATCCTTAATTAAGGCCTTCTGAGTGGTATAAATGAAACGGTATAATCTGCAGGGAATTTTTAAGAATTTGCGAGATGATTTTTTTAATTTCAAAAGATGATATTGATAACTGTTTTAAAAAATTATATGTAAATTTTGGTAAAGAACTCCGAGCACCAAAAAATAAACCTGTCACTGACCAATTGAGGAGAGGGGTGTTATACTTGGTACTACAAGGAATACAAGGTTCATAAATGGCCCTCTTTTCCTGATCAACCTGATGAGCTTGGTTTAGATCTCTCTCAATGCGTATAGTTGGATCTATGATAATAGCCTTTTGTTGATGCCTGTTTATTGCTATTATATCAGCTCTTCTGTGAGAGTCGTCTTCAGAAATGCAGTTAAAGAAAAAAGAAATCACATTTAAAAATGAGGGTTAGGCCCATTTACCTAAACACCGTAGATATCTAAAACTTTGAAATCCCTATTTCATTGCTATAATTTTAAACGTAAACTCAGACATAGAAAACTCAAAGACACAGCCGTTTGACTAACAGAGTGTTTTAACACAATATGACCGAGCTATATTATTCCGTAACATTCTCTGTTAATAATGCATGGTAATGAAGCCGAGAGTGGTGCAGAGATTGGCCACTCCTGTAGCATACGACGCTTCAAGTTACCATATTGATTGGCTTTCAATTTGTTCAGTCATTATGCCTAGTTTCCGATCCATTCACATGACGTCATAATTAGTTTCCGATGCATTAATTTGCCATGGTTATTAGTATATCCGGTCCTCTGGCTGGGAGTGTGATCAATTTCTGGTTCGTTTCCTCGATTTCGTAATCAGAAATTCTTTATTATTGCGCTCAAATCAACGTTTGTTGATTAAAATTTAATGAACATGTCCAGGTTTGTGTGATTACTAGGAACCTCTAAGACCAATCGTTTGGTCACGTGTCTAATCAACACTATGCGTAGCGGTTAATACGGACGTTATCATTTTTATAATGCAATTTGGTGATGAATAAAATTGTACAGGAAAATAACACAAATGAAACAAGAATAAATAGCAATAAAATAACCATAATACAAGAAGATACGTGAAAGATACAAATTGTATAATCAACCAAATTTACTGAAGAAGAAAGTGGTGTTTCAATGTGAGAAAAATATAATGTTATCATATTTATTTATAATCGTAGCGGTTCACCCGAAGAAAATAGTTTCTCAACTTTTACGTTTATCTACTAGTCTAGTCTTAGGCAAAATGTAGTGCACTGTGGGTCGATTTCTAAAACGAGGTCTAGACCACGGCCATGGCTTTAAACCGCGTTTGGATTTCTAAAACGAGGTCTAGACCACGGCCATGGCTTTAAACCGCGATTGGATTTCTAAAACGAGGTCTAGACCACGGCCGTGGCTTTAAACCGCGTTTGGATTTGTAAAACGAGGTCTAGACCACTGCCATGGCTTTAAACCGCGTTTGGATTTCTAAAACGAGGTCTAGACCACGGCCATGGCTTTAAACCGCGTTTGGATTTCTAAAACGAGGTCTAGACCACGGCCATGGCTTTAAACCGCGTTTGGATTTCTAAAACGAGGTCTAGACCACGGCCATGGCTTTAAACCGCGATTGGATTTCTAAAACGAGGTCTAGACCACGGCCATGGCTTTAAACCGCGTTTGGATTTCTAAAACGAGGTCTAGACCACGGTCATGGCTTTAAACCGCGTTTGGATTTCTAAAACGAGGTCTAGACCACGGCCATGGCTTTAAACCGCGTTTGGATTTCTAAAACGAGGTCTAGACCACGGCCATGGCTTTAAACCGCGTTTGGATTTCTAAAACGAGGTCTAGACCACGGCCATGGCTTTAAATCGCGTTTGGATTTCTAAAACGAGGTCTTTTTCATTTTTCTGAGCCATGGCTCGAACCATGGTCTCAAGCAGAGACCACGACTGGGGCAGGTTTAAAACCACGGCTTCATGTATACAAGATGGTGGTAGTAGATCAGCTGGATGATTATCAAAGGAAAATTTGTCTCTACGTTATTAAATCACCAGATTAGAGTGATGAGAGACAGGAATAATCCTTTGTAACTACAGGGACATCATTTTATTTTTACTTCAGTTTTTATTGTACCTGAGTTTTTGAATGTACTTCACTCCCACCCCTTCTCCTAATGAAGTTCAACCGTCCTCCACACAGAAGCAAGGCCGCATATACAGTCATAGTAGTCTTACGGTCACAGTAAATAGTACGTTCCAAAAATATGCTCGCGTTTTCCAGTGACGAAAGAGCTTTCAATATTAAATCATTTTCGCACAGGTACTGTCGTCCATTTGCCTACGTCGCATCCCGGTTTCCCCCACCCGCTTCTATTCGCCTCTTTGTAAAGGCTAGTGGCTGGGCTGTCTTAGCCCTTTTCTGAAAACATTAATTTCTGTTAGGAATTGGACATCTACGTAATATTATACAACTGTTTAAAATAACTTAAATAGAAGGGCCTCGTTAAGTAATTAACTTTCACGTGATTTTCCCCCTTTCTACGACCCTGCGACATAACCACTTGGACGGACAGTAGATTTCGGATCGGGCAGAAGTTAAGATTGAATTTGCAATACGTAAGGTACTCTTTTATAGAGTAGGTACACAATTATTTCAACATGAGTTACTGGTACTAAGGACGAAACTGGTAATTAGAATTAGGTGCAATAGTCTATAGTGCGATAATATGCACATTAGAACTGAAGCCTGTATCGAAATAAACGGCCACCATTTTCAAAAATGTTTTTAAATATCCATACTTGATTATTTTTCAATGTAACTTCATTCTCTATATTGTACGCTAATGTGTTATAGAAAGTGTAATATACACTGCATAATGAATACGTCCGCATGGACAGCTCAGTTCGTGAGTAAAAACACTCATTGTTAATTCTGTACTGTATTTTGATTAAACAAAAACCCAATGAAAATTATCAAACTCAAAATCGCGATATTTCCTATTTTACGTAAATGGATTAATTACTTTTCTTCCCTCCTATACATAGTAAAGTGATTTGTTTGTATATTACGCCAGTATCATCTAACTCCGGTCGTGGAAGGGAGTAGTAACCGTTGATCCAAAGGTATAGCCAGGTTAATATTAGAAATGTTAGTAAAAATAAAATTATGTCTCTGTATATAACGACGATATTTTCAGGCGAATATTTCGATTTTCGAAGGAATCAACGCAAAATTTAGCAAGAATGCTAAATAATAATCTGCAGTGAAATAAAAGAGGTGGCAGGTTGGCACCACCTTGTTGCTTTGAGGGAAGTTAAAATGTTATGTTTTATTTAACGACGCTCGCAACTGCAGAGGTTATATCAGCGTCGCCGGATGTGCCGGAATTTTGTCCCGCAGGAGTTCTTTTACATGCCAGTAAATCTACTGACATGAGCCTGTCGCATTTAAGCACACTTAAATGCCATCGACCTGGCCCGGGATCGAACCCGCAACCTTGGGCATAGAAGGCCAGCGCTATACCAACTAGCCAACCAGGTCGACTTGAGGGAAGTAAGATATAATAATATTCCATATTAATTATACCTTTGTATCTATAAGGCAATATATCTTAATTCTTAGTCTTTACAGTAGTTTTGGACATTTTATTTAATTCTCGAAATTGATGTGGGCCTACAAGAATATGAAGCAAATGTGATTTTGTCTTCTTATTTTAAGTTTCATGCTACTGGGATTTTCTACGTAGTACTAGCTGATTATATATGAAAACAGAATCAAACTACGTTTTAGTTTCAATTGATATTTTAATCCAGTTAATATTTAGGTTATCAATTCCATAGAACCGAGTGTTTGGGTAGTTAATGTTGATACTAGTTATGAACAAATGAAGAGTCCACTACAAGAATGATGGATGTCATTTGGAATACATTCTGCAGGAGAAGCAATTGAAAGTTTGAAATGTTTAGCGCTCAAAGCTTAACTGTGATTTTCCGATCATTACTGGACAATGACTATCAGTGTTAATGCCATATAACTCTGTATGTACATTCTATATGTCTTAAGCTATACATTGACAGTCTTGGTTCATTTTCGACAAGAAAGTGACATCCATCATTCTCGCAGTGGACTCTTCAAATGATAAACTACAACATAAACGCTCGACTTGTGCTGATTTGGTCAATATCATTCTGGTACATAAAAATCGTTCGCTATTAAATACTAAGTAGTGCTAGTATTTTAAAGGCACATAATTATATTCTGTAAATTAGTAAATATAACTTAACAATACCTTAGCTGAGAACAAAAGAATGTGACTTACTGCAATTCAATAAAAATATTAATCCCGATGTTCATTTCTTTCTAATATCGACTGTTTACAGGAATAAAAGTCGATTCTTAGCTGTATTGCCGTATATAAAACCCACAAATCTTAGTTTCTTCTCAAGCCGCGTGTCGACTTCGTTTTAGAAATCGCATAAAGATTCAGACTTCGATCGCGGTTTAAAAGTCTAGTTTTGGAACTATGACTTCGTCCATGTTTTAGAAATCGACCCTGTAAGTGACGATAAATCTTAACATCGTGGACGTAGAGTGTCAACTCTGTAGTTGTAAAAAACAAACATCACAAATCTATATGTAAATGAGTAAGTAGAGTCTTTTATGTAGGCCTATGTAATTTATTTTCTATATTTCTTGTTATCTAAATTACTCTTCATTTCGCCGTCTTTGATCACCTGAACATTGGCTACATCCTTAGTAGTGAATTAAAATTTGATCCACTATAAAACTTCCTAAGTTACTGTCTCTTTCACAATATCTAAACACTTCCATGCATTTATTACATATTCGCAAGCAAGACATTACCAAGAATATGCCTACAAATGTCTTAATCTTCGGCACTTCACACCATATTTTATTGTTAATATCTACATCCATATACTCCGAAAAGTTCCAGTAGGGTAAACTAGGGTCTGTTGGACAGTCGGGCATGTTGGACACTCTGTACTTTAACTTGTTACCTCGCCACTTGTGGGCACCACATTCTGCTAGAAGTCAATGACGGAAGTAGTCCCACTCGTGGCTACTTCCGTCATTGTCTTCTAGCAGAATGTGGTGCCCACAAGTGGCGAGGTAACACGTTAAAGTACAGAGTGTCCAACATGCCCGACTGTCCTACAGACCCTAGTTTACCCTATGATAAATAAGCTATACTTGTTTATCTTAGGTTCCTTTACAATTAGAATTATTATTTCATAATTATATAGATTTATTGATTATTCTTTTGAGATAGGAACAGAGATTAAGGGTGTTTGAGAATAAGGTTCTTAGGAAAATATTTGGGGCTAAGAGGAATGAAGTTACAGGAGAATGGAGAAAGTTACACAACGCAGAACTGCAGGCATTGTATTCTTCACCTGACATAATTAGGAAAATTAAATCCAGACGTTTGAGATGAGCAGGGCATGTAGCACGTATGGGCGAATCCAGAAATGCATAATTATAGAATGTTTGTTGGGAGACCGGAGAGAAAAAGACCTTTGGGGAGTCCGAGACATAGATGGGAGGATAATATTAAAATGGATTTGAGGGAGGTGGGATATGATGATAGAGAATGGATTAATCTTGCACAGGATAGGGATCGATGGAGATAAGTAACTTATAATTACATTGCTGATATAAGGAAGGGGGTTGGTCGGTAGATTGTCTTTCCAAGAGCTTTGCGATACTCAATTTATGTAGATTCGATGTGGTGCGAGGCCAGCTCTTCAAGTGTGGCGTCATTTTTAAAGCCCTGGTGAACAGGGTTTTTAAATGACGCTAAACTTCGATTGCAATTTCCAGTAATTTTAATTTTTTTTTGCATTATTCAGCACAAAAGTTTTATATCTTCCGAACTATTAATGTCACGTGCGAGGTATTTGGTATACATATTCTTCACGCTAATATGAAACTTTTCTCTGGAATAAAAATTTGTTATGTTGTTGTTTTTTTAAAATATACCTCTACATTTTTTCATTCTTAAAATGGAATTGTTTATAATGAAAATCTGAAAGCCAATATCAAAATTGTAGCACTATGGACATTTGACTAAAGGTGCTTCTTGCATAATTGTCTATAGTAATGTCACAAGAGGTCTGACATTCCCCTATAAATCTCAGACCTCGAGTGACTATTCCGTGAATAAAGTAAAAATGTAAATAATATTTTATATTATCTCTAAAATTCACTCAAAATGTTAATAATTGTATATTTATGTGAAGCTGAAATAGATGAATATCGATTACTACAATTAAGAAATTTGATGTTATTCATTAATGCCAATTGAGAAAAGCGAAATACAGGTTCAACAATGTTGATTACATGTACTACGCTTTTCTCTTGTTATTTTAACAAATACATTTTCATTATATGCTGAAATCATAATTTAATATAAACATTTTATAATATAATTTTATTACAAATTACTTAATACATTAATTAAATAAACAGTTATTAAGGAATGTCATTTTCTTTAGATATAATGGACATGGAATTAGAAGATGAAGATGTAGATGTGGAAGTTGACTTTCTCACTTTATTTAGTACAGTGGTTCATAGATTTAAGGGGAAACAGTTGGCAACACCGACTAAAAAAAAAGCACGACAATGCGATAAATTATTAGTGATAAATAGAGCTGCAAAAATTATCGCGATATATGACTGTGATTGGTTGAAATTCAAAATTTCGTTACACTTCATTGGTTGGAAATGGAATGGCGTCATATAAACGAAAGAGTCAATAGAAAATTTTAATTTATCTTTAAAATTAACTGAGATATAGCTATTTCAGGAATTCCTGTATTCTAGTATTTCATTCTAAATTTGAGCCCCATTATTTTCCAAAAGTAATCTCGAATTTAAGTTGTTGCAGCAATGATATTTCTACATACAAAAAATGAAAAATAAAAAAAAAATCAAATTTCGTCATCGCGTCTCCTGAAAAACGAAGAAGCATAGGAACAAAAGATAACGAGAGGAAAGCAAATAGGAAGGAAATAGAGAATACGAAAAGAGGATGTTTGGCTTCTGTATCTATTTGACGTTTGTTAAGTCAGTTTTGGGAGGGAATCTATTCAAGAATTCCTCGACTCAAAGCTCGCTGCAACACTCTCTGTGGAGCAGACACTAGCGGACTACCCTGTCGGGTGACAAAACACATTCCATGTTTAGTGTAACAGTATGTTGATGAGATTAAGATAAGGCGGGGCGAGCAAATGTCTCTCCCAATCATTGGGCAGTAAAGCAAATTGTTTTGTCTCCCCATCTCTCTCGCACGTGCAGCCGATGAAGCAGTCTCCACTTCGACGCATCTCTCCGTCTTTGTCACTCAACTACAATTCCAGCCTGACAGTATTATCCCCTCCCTACTGCGGGGAAGAGCATCTCTTCGACAGGAACTATAGTTCCATCAAAGTCTGAAGCCGATCCGTGTACCACCTCGGGGGATTCATTCCCTCTTTTCCCTTCGCCCCTCCGTCTCACATCTTCCTTCATCAGCATTGCTTACCGTACAAAGCGGCAAGCGGAACTTTGGAAACAATAGAGGAAGCCCAGGATGGAGGACGAAGGGAATCATACATACCAGAACACGCGAAGGAAATTTCCGCGGTTAGTAAAATAACGGTTGAAGCTGCGGGGGTGGGGAAGGGAACGAGGGTAGAGCGGGGTGCAGCTCTTCAAGGAGCTACTGAAGAAACGGTTAATGGTAAATTTATTGAAGCCATATACCTGATTGTAAAATGTCTCTCGCTCTCTCTCGCTTGTATTGTAAACACGAGGAGAGGGAATGAGTCGGGTTCGCAATCTAAAAGCAATTTTCATAGCCTTCTACTGTAGGAAGGTGGAGGAAAAACAACGCTTTAATAAACCTCTTGTCAAAATAGAGTTACAAAGAAACTTCAGCTAACAGCTTTACTGGAACCTATTCGCTTAACTTCCTAACTTCTCTTTTATGTTAAAATATATGAAAACGTTAGGCAAAATCAAGCATTCGCTTGCAAACATTTCCTCAGAAAGCAATTAATTAAATGTTAATTTTGACAAATTCCGTGTTTTATCACTACGATTCTGTTTTTGGGAACTGTATTGATTTCTAAAACATAATTTGTTGTTGATTGAGATTTCTACCTCTAGTGACAGCGGTGGCGGTTGCATTTTTAACTTGTGGATTACATTATAATCGTCATAATAACTTAGAAATCACAAAATCGAAATCATTCTTGAAAAGCCTTAAACAAATAGGACTTGGATTGCGTAACACGTGTTTATTCTTTATTTATACTTTAGGTTAGGTAAGAATGATTTAAGGGTTAAAGAAATATGTCTACTACCAATAAGTAACGAAAATTTATGGAGACTAACAGAAGAAGAACCAATAGAGATTCAAATTAAAAGACGGAAATGGAGATGGATAGGACATACTCTGAGAAAACCTAATGGGGCTATAGAAAGACGAGCGTTGGAATGGAATCCCCAAGGAGCTAGGAAGCTGGGGCGACCAAGAGGGATATGGAGAAGAACGGTTAATGAAGAGGTGGGAAAGTGTGGGAAAGTCTGGAGAGAAGTGAAGGCTACGGCAGCAAATCGTGTCCGTTGGAAGGTTCTCACCGAGGCCCTATGCTTCACATAAGGAGTGAAAGGATATTATACTACTACCACTACCACTACCACTACCACTACCACCACCACTACCACTACCACTACCACTACCACTACCACTACCACTACCACTACCACTACCACTACCACTACCACCACCACCACTACCACCATTACCACCACTACCACCACTACTACTACTACTACTACAGGCAGGATGAGCGTAGTCTATCAACAACTAAAGGAGCGAGACATGCTGTGTACAATGACATAATAAAAGAAGGGTAAATTAGAGAAGACATAATTGAAATATAAGAAGAGTCCACTGCAAGAATGATTTTTTTATTTAATTGCGTTATTTTACGACGCTAGATTATTTAGCGTCTGAATGAAATGAAGGTGATAATGCCGGTGAAATGAGTCCGGGGTGCAACACCGAAAGTTACCCAGCATTTGCTCGTATTGGGTTGAGGGAAAACCCCGGAAAAAACCTCAACCAGGTAACTTGCCCCTACCGGGATTCGAACCCGGGCCACCTGGTTTCGCGGCCAGACGCGCTGACCGTTACTCCACAGGTGTGGACGCAAGAATGATGGATGTCATTTGGAATACATTTTGTAGGAGAAGCAATTGAAAGTTTGAAATGCTTAGCAGCTTAACTGTGATTTACCGATCATTACTGGACAATGACTATCAGTGTTAATGCCATATAACTCTGTATGTACATTCTATATGTCTTAAGCTATGCATTGACAGTCTTGGTTCATTTTCGACAAGAAAGTGACATCCATCATTCTTGCAGTGGACTCTTCATATACGATGGCACATTCTTGCAAGGAGATTTGTGGCGGTGAGGAAAAATTTGTGTGAGCTTCAAGCCTTTCTGTCCACTTGTCTCACTCCGTTTTCATCGTTCCGTTGAGGGAAATTAAGAAAATTTTGTGGGTGTTGTTTTGTTTGTTGTTTAGTCAACTGTCCGAAGACAGGTCTGAACCTCACAAACAATACCAACAAGGCACCACTTATGAAGAAACTAGGCCAGGAGATAATGGGATAGGGTGGCCAGTTCTTTTCCCCCTTCCATTGCATACATCGCCGACTAGCTACATATTACACTAGTCAGACTTCAGATGCATACAAACAATAATTGCTCTACGTAAAGATTAATTTTTGGTCCTAAAGAATATATCTTTATGGTAACAATGATTATTAGAGGGGAAAAAATTCACCCCGCTGTCGGGGATCGAACCCGGGTCCTTGGTTCTACGTACCAAGTGCTCTAACCACTGAGCTACGCCGAAGCTCAATCCGCAGCACAGGATCGAATTCCCCCCTCTAGTGTTTTTCCCTTTGTGACCTGACTCCAAGTTCGACATAGATTAGAGTATATGTTGACATATAATAAGTCAACTGCCATTATACAAGGAGCGCACTCAATTGAGTGACTTGGTGGCCGGGATTCCACAGTAATATGCACTGCTCGGCGAAGAATCTACGTAAAGATTAATTTTAGGTCCTACAGAATACATCTGTTATGGTAACAATGATTATTAGAGGAGAAAAATTCGCCCCGGAGCCGGGGATCGAACCCGGGTCTTTGGTTCTACATACCAAGTGTGGATTGAACTCTAGTGTAGAGTTCCTATCTTCTTGTTTTCAAAATTTATTCGCATATCATCAGCTAAGTACCAGGTCTCATCATAACAATTTACTCATTATACCTTACCATAAGACATCTTTATATTCTTCATCCTATACAGTTTCAGTTGCTAGAAATTTATTTATTTTTTTATTTATTTATTTGTTTATTTATTTGTTTATTTATTTATTTATTTATTTATTTATTTATTTATCCATAAAAGAGTTAAAACCATAGGACTTGTCAAAGAAAAAAAAAAAAAAGAAAACAATAGTTAAAACAGACAACAATAATTAAAATAGATAAAAATGCAATAATGAACGTCAATGTAAGCACACACGTATTTCATCTACATTGTAGGGACTATATTCCGAATGATGTAAGGGGTTGTTGGACAATAACTTCATTTAGGTCAATATTACATAAATTTTTGCTTAACAGATTAATTACTGATTAATATTTGTTACAATGAAACTAACATCTGTCCATTCTTATTATTAGGTGTACCATTAATTTCTCTAAATAGAATTTAAAACTTCTAATGGCAAAATCTCATTAGCCTACATTAATATTATTCTCATTATATAAATATATTTTAGATTTATATTTTGCTCTCTGTAACATAGTTCTAATAAACTTCTATTGAATTAATTCTCATCATTTTAACCAACTAGCTACCTCAACTTAATTATAATTCTTTACATATTGCATATAGACTGAATTGAATTATATTAGCTCATCAATTAAGTTATTATTTTTTCGTAAAGGTTTTATCTCAAATTAAATAAAAATGTAGGCCTACTAGTTGTTAAAACTTAACTGAAGAATATTGCTGGAGAATCTTTAATGTAGTCTATTGTAAATATTCATAATTTATATATGTATGTCGCTATTGTATTGATTAAGGCTGGTTGAGTGGACGAGAAGGCCTTATGGCCTTAACTCTGCCAGCGAAAATAAAACATTCTAGAGCCACCGGCAATGATCGCCAAAAGCTGTGTCGCGACACATGCCCCTGCCTCCACTCAAGCGTAACCATGGCATCATATCCCCACCCTCTGTTTACAGCCTTCACTTCGATATAAGTAAAGACATTTATCAGCAGCGGACTTACGCATGTAATGTTACAAGTGTGTAAGATAATATGTTTCGATGTCTTTTCGAAAACAGATAATAAGCAAAAACTTAATTTTAAGGAGTATTTATTTTGTGCAGATGGCAAAAATATGAGATAATTAATTTGTTGTAAAATTTTAAATGGCGTATAAAAGAACAATGTACGTTAACATTATTCCTCTTATTATGAAGACTACCACGTCCTTACCTGTAACTTGAATATTTCATTAATAAACGAACAATAAAAAGTATCGGCTTCTATGTCTTAATCGGAGTAAATACTTCGACGTTTTTTTAAAGTATGTAGTGTAATTTACAACTTCGTGACCATTCTGGTACGTTTTTCTAATTTCAAACATATGCTGATGTAAAGTACACGTTCTTTTTATGGTAAATAAGAAAATAAATTTATTTTAGTTTATTAATAACACAGAAATAATGAATAGGAGGATAAAAAATTAACGTGGAAAAAAGTGTGTATAGTTAATAAGTAGAAGAATATTATATCGCTTTTGTTTTTTGGTCACAGTCCGTCTCTGCACTGTTATTCACTGCATTACCTGAGGAGATACCTACTCCACCCCTCTCCCTGCGAAAGTGGTGTGCGGGTTGCATTTCTATTACGTCACAATTTCGTGGTGTTTGGCAACCACTGGGCTAAGGGTACGTACAAGATGGAGCCTGGTTGGTAGTTGGTAGCCTGACCGGTTACCTAGTCGGAAGGAATGCCCGAACGTTAAGCAATGGAGACGTGCAAGACGAGGGCTGGTAGGTAGACTGCTAAGTACCAGGCCTCGTCTTGCACGTTTCCATTGCTTAACGTTCAGGCATTCCTTCCGACTAGGTAATCGGTCAGTACCAACCAGGTTCCGTCTTGCACGTACTCTAAGGCGCTTGCCTGCCGATCCGGAGTTGCGTTCAGGCGCGGGTTCGATTTCCGCTTGGGCTGATTATCTTGTTGGGTTTTTCCGAGGTTTTCCCCAACCGTAAGGCGAATGTCAGGTAATCTATGACGAATCTTCGGCCTCATCTCGCCAAATACCATCTCGCTATCACCAATCCTATCGACGCTAAATTACCTCGTAGTTGATATAGCGTCGTTAAATAACCAAGTAAAAACATTCTATTATATTCTGTTCTGTTCTACTCTGTCTACCACTGTTCAATTTCTTTAAGCTCATCCGACGTGTTAATTCTTTAAGAGTCTTCCCGTTTACTTGCTGACATAATCTACTAAACAACCAATGATGAAAAACGATATTACAGTAATCCATATATTATCTCTTTGAGTTAAAAGCAAGTAAATGAAAGGGAAGTAAGCTTTAAGCTATTTAAAAAATCCTTGTAAACATCACACGGTTTTTCGCAGGGCATCCAGGATGTATGTGTCAGTGGATTACCGTGAGTTCCTTTAGATATCTAACAAAAGAGATCGGCTGTGTCGACAACAAAGCACTTGCAAGAAGTGTAATGGAAAGTGAAAAACGTGTTTACTTCCCCATACAAAATAGTTCTCTTATGTCGAATCTCTCTGTCAGAAGATGTTATCGGAGACGTCGCCATAAAAATGGGGTTCACATTAGACTTACAACATCTGTCATGCTGAGCCTTCCGCTGTAGCTCAATGACATCGCATGTGTTTACAGAGACAGGGTTCGATTTCCGGTGAAGGAAGGAGATTTATCCACCTTGCCTAAAAACTACGTTTTATGCTTGTTCAATTCTTCGCGTTTGTCCTTTGTGCGATCTCTCTAGAACTTTCTGACCACGAAGCCAGAAAATCACGTTATTTATGATAGTCATGTCGCGGTTTATAATTTCCATCAGGGACTTGATCTAAAATATTGAAAATCTATGGACTAAAATAAGCAGAAAATTGAAAATGACTTGGGGCATAATGGGCAATTAATTATTACTGTAGAGCTTTCGGAGTATACATAATGCCATTGTGTATATACAATAGATACCTTCTTAGCGGACATCGCCTTCTTTGTAATGTAACTAAAATAAGTTAGTTACATATTTTCCAACGTATACCTACAAAATAACAGAAGTAAATACATATACTTTAAGCAGGCAGTATTTCAAATATAAACGCATTACATTGCTTATAAATAGAGTTATATATTAATTTCTTGTATTTCCCATAAACCACATAAATGAAATAGATTTGCTTCAGCTATTATTTTATATAGGCCCACGTTAGAAAATACAGTGCATAAATAACTTATTTTACTTACGTGTACAAGGTCTAAGGGATATAAGCCGGACGGTGTACAGTCTCTACAAGATAGAAAAGTCCATAAAACATAGGGTAAAAATCTTCGTAGTTTTCCCAGAAAAAATATTTCTTTCCTTATTTTATTTGCTTTATACTGCTTATATCGTAAATAAAATTACGAAAATAATTACATCGTAGGTACATCTAATAAAGAGTTAATATTAATTTAAATAAATATATGTGTGTTCTATTACGTTTTCGTGAAATTAAATAATAATGCATGCTTAAACTTGTTAATATTCTGGCGTGAGAGACGTGGCAGATGTACAGATCAGCTGAGTTCAAATTCCCTGTCCATAGGTCTCCTGCCGAGCGGATGGCACGAGTCATTGACTTCTAGCAGAATGTGGTGCCCACAAGTGGCGAGGTAACATGTTAAAGTATAAAAAGCATATTAAGGTCAATTTATCGTTAAATGAAGGGCATAAAATTTACTTCCGGTAAAAATAGACGATTTTCTAATTAAAATCGAAAATATACAATTACGATCCGATCATAATCAAAATCAACTGCTTTGATAGTGATATTCTGTATAGTTAAGAAAATAATTGTCACATCAGAGACGAAATGAAAATGATATTGAAACATACATAATGAAATAAATTATTTAAGACTCTGTTAAGAATTCAATATAATATCACTATAACTTACCTATCTTGTTTTATAGATGTTATTAATCTTCTGGCGCAGTGTGTTCAATCTTTGAGAATAGATAACGTCACAGGAAAATGGAAGACATAAAATACTTTTATGATATAACTTGTAGTACCCGTACATATTAATAAACCCTGGATAATCAGACAAGTGTATCGTTAAGAACTTCGGTAAAAGACACAAATTATATTACACCGGAGGGATAAAACGAACGAAGTCTGAATGGCATTAAGATAATGCACAATTACACACTGCATGTTTTATCTCTTTCTAAAATAATTAGTGCTTTATTGTGCATTGAATTATGTAAAATATTGGTGGACATCTCTGACACCTAGAAAGAGATTTTGACAAGCATTCTTTTTTCCAGTCTGTATGTTTTTCTGTGTACTGTATGTATCGCAATTTTTCCTACCTTATGGAGCAGATTTTGTACAAATTTAGTATATAGACAGTGATACACCAAGATCATATCATGTTCTTGGAACTGATTCCTGATATAATAAATCATATAGGCCTATAAGCACATGCATCCGATTTTGAATAGTTTTGAAAACAATCGCGGTTTTTGCTTGATAATATAGCTTCTTGTGAACTTCGCTCGAACATATAGATTTATACTGTACTGTAAATAACTCGCACTGCATGGAAAAATGTACAGAGTAGGCCTATTACATAAAAATACACAACGCATTTTATTTATTACATTTTATTTGTTCAGAATGCCTGTTCGGATTAAAAGATGCCCGGTTTAATGGAGTTTTACCACAGTCTAGTATAAAGGGTGTATCTAAATTGGTGTCAAATATTACGGGGACGTGTTCCTAACATCAAAACAATTAAAAAGTTAATAAGAACATAGGTCTGAAAAACCATTCGTTAGGCAGCTATTAAAGGATTTGTCCCTTCATTGACCGCTGATTGTTTGATGGTTTTTTCTTTGCTTGTATTTTGTAGAGCAAAGAAATCGGAAGAAAATGTATTCTGTGAGTGAACAGAACGAAATGATTTGCATCATTTAATTGATGATGTGCTTCTGGACGTCATCCAACGAATGTGTTTTAACACGATGCTGCTCCAGCTCATTTCAGTCTGATAGTTCGTAATTTTTAATGATCGATTTCCCCAAAGATGTATTGGTCGAAGGGGATTCATTGCATGGCCTGCTCGATCGCCTGATTTGAATCCAATGGATTTCTTCGTCTGGGGACATTTAAAGAACCTGGTTTATGCGACTCCTGTACTTAATGTTGATATTCTGAGAGCGTATCCAAACTGGATTTCACGAAATACGAAACACTCCAGGAATTTTCAACAGAATACGCCAGAGCATGTAACGCAGGTTTAGGAGATACATCGAATTAGGAGGAAGCCACTTCGAGCAATTTTTGTAACATTAAATTTTGTCTTGTAACTCTGAAATAAATTATTTTGAGACCAATGTTCATATGAACCTTTTGTAATGTTTTTGTGTTACGAACACATCCCCGAAATATTTGACACCAATTTAGATACACCCTGTATACAATCACGAAACTCAATACGTAGGGAATATGCATCCATAGATAGTTGCTAACCACTAGGTTCGCCTCATAACAGACAATGCAAAATAGTACCGGCACAGTCTATTGTTCCTAGTACCCTCATCAACTCAAGCTTCGTGACTACATACAAGACTGTGGTTTTACTATACGCATTATTTTATTTAATCTGAATGTATGAGATTTTATAAGTGAAAAAATGTATTTTGTATACGCCTATTTGAAAATAAAAAAATACTATTTTAATTTGATTCTCTGTAAATGATTTTGCTTAAGTATAATGAATTAGTCACACAAAACAATCCACAAATAGGAATGTAAATTAGTGTGATGATATAAGAAATTTTTAAGAAATACGTTAAACATAATTAGCGAGGAAGTTTTCATAATCTCCCTGTCACCAACTATTAAAGTTAATATATATTATTATTTTGTTTTATGTACCGAAGTACATATGATATTTCCATGTAGATATTCTGCGTCATCATACGTTCCATTACTCTTTCATCGTATGATGACGCAGAATATCTGCATGGAAATATCATATGTACTTCGGTACATTAAAAAAAAAGTAATAATAATATATATGACATGCGTAAATCACTTCGTGATTTAAGACGGCGCTTATTCCGTCGGATCCCGGCCAACTAGTCACTCATAACAAGTGCACCTCAGCACATGTGTGGACTTCGGTACTACGTTCATAGATATCTATGACGTAGTGCAGAGGGCGGCCACTAGAGGGAACCCAAGAGTTGGAGCTTAATCTGAGACGATTCTGTCCGACGCCGGGGTGGATATCCGGTGTGGCTTAGTGGATAAAGCATCCGCACGTAGAGCTGAAAACCCGGGTTCAAATCCCGGCGCCGGAGAGAATTTTTCTTCGTTCCATTACTCTTTCATCGTATTAAAGTTAAGTTAAAAGCACGTTTTCATTCCACTAATGTAATGGAAATTGTGTGCTATATCGAAATTCGTAGCGACATGCTTCTCTGATTATCTAGAGTTTATTAACGTGTATGATCGAGTTTATGTGGTACAGATACGACAACTTTGGGAATTAAAAGCATTTTATGTCCTCTATTTTCCTAGGACTTTACCTGTGCTCAGAGATTGAACGTGCTGCGTCACAAGTTTAATAACTCCTATAAAACAAGATAGGTACGATGCAGTATAGTAGCATTGCATTGAGTTCTTAATAGAGTCTTGAACAATTTGTTTTATTATGTCTCGAAGGCAACATGTAAAATTTTTCTTAAGGTTCAGCCCGACGCAAAATGCTTTGACAGCAACTGATCCAATATTATGTGATCGTATCGCTGTATCTACAGCACAAAAGATACCCACTAGATGGGGTTACTGGATGCAATAGCTATTTTCAACGTGGTAGGAAAATGGCATCCTCCCATGACAAGGACTTGGATTACATTATATTTCAACAATGACGTCCAATCACCTTCTTCCGGAGAGATGGGCTATAGAAAGGTATTCTACTGAAGGGTTCTATCAAAACGGGCGTAATTATTGCCCATCATCTCTCTTCCTCCAACAGCAGAGAGGGAGTAAAAAGGAACAGATAGTAAATCTAGAGAAAATTATGAATGGGGAAGATGACAATGGAGAGCGACATCTCTCTTGTTCTGCTGCCCTACCTGTTCCGGGTTCAGGGAGAGACAGGAAGAGATATGGGAGAGAGCTAAGTGCTTCGCCCTTACATATCCCTTCCTAGAAGTAAGCAGTATTTTGAGACAAGCTATACACTAAATAACGATATGAGAATAGTACATTATGCAACGAGCCTATAATGATAGTAATTAAGACGCGAGAATGTTTGTTTATGAAACGAGCGCAAGCGAGTTTCATAATTTTCATACGAGCGTATTAATTACCATTATAGGCAAGTTTCATACGACTTTTTATGCTCGACCATATTTCTAACTTGAAATTATTCAGAAGTATTCATTTTATTCGTATCTGACTGAAGATCGGAAGTGACCTTGTGCATAGCTCGTAAATTGTGAGATGTGCGCAGACGCGAAAGTATTGATTTTTTCCGAGGAACAACAATGTCATTGACCTTGATGTAATGTAGAGAATAACATGAACTAATTTTGATATAACCTGGAAATTGATTTAGAATTGAAAAACGAGATGACAAATTGAATTCATTTGAATATTATTTACAATTAACGCTAATTATTATAGTAACAGAACATAACCTTCTGCGACAGTATTGGATTTCCAGCCTCCGTGACGTTTCCCTCGTTGTCTTTCGATTGCATATCCGAGAATAATCGAAAACCTGAACTTTAATGAATAGGTGTACTTTAATGACATGCATTAAAGTACTGCTACCAGGTGTATAATTACTACATTTCGGCATGGCCGAGCATAAAACATATTACAAGTCTTGAAAGATGTAAACCATGCCCGGTAACAGAACAAGGGCGTGAAAAATTCTCATATATTGAATGTCCTGTAAGTCAGTTGACATTATCAGATATAGATGAGGAGGCGAGATCTGGCTTGTGAGCTGTGCGGTAGAGGAAGGAATGAGCTACTAGAAAGATAGTTTGTTTCAGGATAGTTAATATTAGAGTGAATCGGGGGGAGATGACTATCGGGGGAAGATGCTTATTTCTTTGTAGTTTTACATTCTTCCAGGAGAGAACGCCACGCGCATGTCTTCATGATCACTGAGACAGTTGAATGTCTGTAGAGTGGAAGCTAACTCATTTAGCCACGTGTTCTTGTTGTGAAAAGAAGAAAAGCAAGAAAACAGCTCATTTTTCTGCTATAAAATAATTGCAAAGGCATGTTAAAAATACATGTATCAAACCAAGTTCAGGTAAAATACATACATCAGTAAATGTGTTAATTGCATGTGCCATCTTACCCGACTATCGGGGAAAGATGCCTCAGTGCAGGTAAAAATAAAACCTGTGTCTATAAACAAGGTAATTAAAGTTTTCTGTTTTGTACCAAAAATATAGTTTCAAATTACTTTCCAGACTTAGATATTTAAATATGAAATTCAAACCTAAATGAACAGTATCTTGAATTTTCAATCAAAGAAAAAGTAAGGCATCTTCCCCCGACCCACTCTATACGAATCTGCCGACACGGAAGTTCACCTCAGACTAAAACCTATCTTCCCCCATATCCCTTGATGATATAGCCACAGAAAATGATAAGGTCACAGGACAGGTCTTGCCTCCTCTACTATACTTCACCTCTTCACTGACTAGAAGAGAAAGTATTACAAATACGAAATAGGGGTACAAGTATGTGTGTTACACGAACTGAGGCGTGTTGTATTCTAGCGGAAGCCTTCCAAACAGTGTTGCCAACTCAGAATTCCATTTACTGCTTCATAAGCTTAAAAAAAACCGCTAAACTGTACTTGGAAAAACTCCAGATTTTTCTTAACACATCACTTCCAAATTTGAAATACAAGCTATACAGTTTTAGGAACTGGAGAATTTTATAAAAATGTAGACTAAATTATGGAAAGTGTGTATCACTTCGTAGGCTCTATGTTCAATGTAAAATCGTATGGATAATTAAATCTAAATATTTTGCACTCAATATCACCTTACACCATTTACATAGAGTTTTTGAACTATCAACGACAACTTCTTCCACCCAATCTTTCAACACATTATGTCCCCCCACCCTCACACATCTTTAAACTTTTGTACGTGTGGAGTTTTACGCGGCATATTTCTTCAAAATTGAATGAAGTAGATCAAGAATAATATACTGGACACTTCGGAAACAATCACATTCAAAATCACACCAGTCCGTTCGAAATCTGATTTCACACTGAGCTGGACACGTACCTGCCCACAATGAGTCTGGTTTTTAGTTTTAAGTATGTCTGTGTTACATAAACTGCAATGCGGAATGATAAATTAAATAATATATAATATAAGACGACATTAAGGTATATGGATCATATGAGGAGACAAAGAGGAAGGCAGAAAGTAGGAAAGGCTGGAGAATGCTGGGTTTGCAGTGGTAGACCTGCCCTTGGGCAGAACACTGTGAATGAATGAATCATAATATAAGTTGTCATGAATAAAAATAATAATTCAGTTCATTATCTACTCTTTATGATTAAACATATCAATTCATTTACAAAAACAATGCCTACATGATTAGACTAACACTTTAACGAATGTGTACGACAACAATGGATGAGGCAAGAAATGGACGTGGTTGTACAAAATCGAGTTATAAAATATTGATATTTTATACTCGCACAATGAAAAATTGTGATAATACCATATTAATCTCTGGTTTATGATCAACTAATGTTGTTGTCCGCAAGTACACATAAAAACAATATAACATCTTTACAGAAAAAAAGAACTTAAAAATATCATCTCCCCTTGTCAGAATCATCAAAAAACGCCAAATAAATAGCTAGCCTCTGACGGTAAAATTCTGTAGCTGACTATAGTCCTAAAAACATCAGATTTAGCTACAAAACCGCTGACATGGCAACACTGCTTCCAAATTCTACGCACTGATACTCCCTTTCGCGGGAATGTGATTGTTGGCTGTTAGAAGCTGAACTGTTGAAACGTTTATAATTATTTCGTTTTCGAAGAAAGTGGAAATTTTGACTGTAAGTTCTTTTCATGAATATATACTCTTATTCCTCAATAATCAATATCATTAGAAGCATTAATCTTATTATATATAATGTATATATGTGTATACAAAGTGTTTCCGGGCTGGTGTTACAAACTTTCAGGGATGATGGTGAAGGGCACATGTATCAATTTGAGATAACGAACCCTGGTCCGGAAATGTATATAAGTAATAAGCAAAAATAGTTGCGTGGAAATGGAATTGTAATTTGGCACCACGTGCCCTCCTTCCTACATCACACATGTTCAGAAAAGATTAAGAAATGAAGTTCACACCTGTGGAGTAACGGTTAGCGCGTCTGGTCGCGAAACCAGGTGGCCCGGATTCGGATCCCGGTCGAGGCAGTTATCTGATTGAGGTTTATTCCGGGCTTTTCCCTCAACTCAATATAAGCAAATGTTGGGTAACTATCGGTCCTGGATCCCGGACTCATTATCACCTTCATTTCATTCATACGCTAAATAATCTAAGATGTTGATAAAGCGTCGCAAAATAACCTACTGAAATAAAAAAAATAGAAATGAATTTAATGTTCCACGACATGGAAGAATTCCTTCGCGTAACACAATTCTGAAGTTGGTGAGTAAATTCAATGACGCTGGGAATGTTTGTGATAGATTTGCTGGTGGTCCCCGATCAGTCCGTACGCCGGAAAACATCGCCAGATTTAGAGAAACTGTACTTGGAAGTTCGTCTCACTCTGCCATGCGTCAATCAGCAGGGTTGCCATGTGCCATATTTTACACGAAGATCTCAGATTCCATTATATTGTGAACCATCTTTGTGACACTGATAAACCTGCTCGATTAGCGTTTTGTAGAGAGTTCAGTGAAATGTTAAATGCTGATCCGGATATTCTGAACAAACTCATTATGTCGGACGAGACACCTTCCACCTATCTAAGTTCGTTAATAAACAGAATTTCCGGTACTGGAGTGAAGATCAATCCATGCAAGTGCACGAACAACCACTACATAGCGAGAAGGCAACAGTGTGGTGTGGCGTTTCTGCCTGTGGAATTATCGGTCTATACTTCCTTGAAGAACGTAACCGCACTGTGACTGTTAACGTTGATCGGTACCAAGAAATATATGTATATGTATGTGTATATATATATATATATATATATATATATATATATATATACTTACGAATGGCTTTTAAGGAACCCGAAGGTTCATTGCCGCCCTCACATAAGCCCGCCATCGGTCCCTATCCTGTGCAAGATTAATCCAGTCTCTATCATCATATCCCACCTCCCTCAAATCAATTTTAATATTATCCTCCCATCTACGTCTCGGCCTCCCTAAAGGTCTTTTTCCCTCCGGTCTCCCAACTAACACTCTATACGCATTTCTGGATTCGCCCATACGTGCTACATGCCCTGCCCATCTCAAACGTCTGGATTTAATGTTCCTAATTATGTCAGGTGAAGAATACAATGCGTGCAGTTCTGCGTTGTGTAACTTTCTCCATTCTCCTGTAACTTCATCCCGCTTAGCCCCAAATATTTTCCTAAGCATCTTATTCTCAAACACCCTTAACCTATGTTCCTCTCTCAGAGTGAGAGTCCAAGTTTCACAACCATACAGAAGAACCGGTAATACAACTATTTTATAAATTCTAACTTAAAGATTTTTCGACAGCAGACTGGATGACAAGAGCTTCTGAACCGAATAATAACACGCATTTCCCATATTTATTCTGCGTTTAATTTCCTCCCGAGTGTTATTTATATTTGTTACTGTTCCTCCAAGATATTTGAATTTTTCCACCTCTTGGAAGGATAAATCTCCAATTTTTTTTATTTCCATTTCGTACAATATTCTGGTCACGAGACATAATCATATACTTAGTCTTTTCGGGATTTACTTCCAAACCGATCGCTTTACTTGCTTCAAGTAAAATTTCCGTGTTTTTTCCCTAATCGTTATGTATAATTTTATGTTATATTATATAAGCAAAAAAGTGTCTGCGAAAATGAAGACAGTAATACAAAAAGGTTTTATCAGATGACAAGTGCGATTGTTATAAACTACTGGATGTTCATTTCAAAGTATGTCATGACGTCACTGTTGTGAGCCAGAGATTTGAAGCGAGTTTCACCTTTTATGTCAGAGACGTTGCCTATTAATCAAGGCGTTCAATCTGAAATTGAGAACGTGTACGGTGTAACTTGAACGTCGTAACAACAGATGACGGTCTGTAAAGTCTGTGTGCTACCATAACCTCTTTCGAACTGTGTTTTGCGTGGGAAAGTCGTACGCAGGATATTTGTTATCATCGTTTGCGTACTTCCACAATATAAATCAAATGCTCCGTGTTGATGTTGACCATCGAAGTTAATGTCAACAAAGACGTAAGTAATCGTCTTAACCCTCTCACCATATCCCGACAGTAAGAAAAAACTCACCTCAGTACGTTTTTCCAAACAGTTCACATTCCTGCCACTATAGGTGTTACCGTACGTACGTACGGTAAGTACTCTTCAGAATGAACGCCGTACTTGCTAGGCAACTTCTCTGGCACATAGGTAATACACTTCTGTGGAAGTGTAGGAAGATTGAATTCTCTAGGCTCAGCGACTAGCCACATGACGGCATACAGCGAGCCATGACACACTTTGAACTGAACACGCAGTAGATGTAGAAATGAAATTGATGATGTGAAATATTTTACATATGCGCCCTTGGTTTCAGCCGATGTTGAACGCTGTTTTTCCACATACAAGGTTATACTATCCGACACTCGGCGGTCATTTTCATTTGAAACTTTGAAAATGAATGTTATTGTTTATTGCAGCAGGGACGGAAACCAGGCAAGCAACATGCAAGAAAAATAAGATACGGAATAGATGTGATAAGTAAATTATTGTAACAGTTAAATATAGGGAAAGCAAAATTGTACGCCATATGCGTTGTCGGCATTCTGAAACTGTAATGCAAAACTCGAAATGTAAAGAAAAACATCTTTTCAGACTTGTGTTTTACCACACTTGTGACAATTTGAGTATGATTTCCAACAATTATTCTCTACCTCACCAACATTTTAGACCTTTCCGATATTAATCCTTATAGGCTAGCCTATACAATGATTATATTGTCTTGATTTTATAATACGTAATAATCGTATACAAAACACGGAACATGTTTGCTTAGGCGCGTGTCAAATTCGCTTCCGCTGCCTGTACTTGAAACGCCGATTTCATTCTGTCCGGCGTCGTATGTTCATACAAATATACCGATGACACGGCCCTACTCATAACATGTCTTATCTCTGGTCAGTTCTAGGAAGAGCGGTGCTCCATTCATCAATACCTCACCGCACCGCGCCTAATTAAAATACACCTCGCAGAGACTTTCTCGTAAGCTCCCCACAGTAGTGTTTTTTACAACGGAAACCTAAGTTCAGCTTAACTGAAAGTTAATTTCTTTGCCTAATCTCAGATTAATTATTTAAATTTGTTCCTAAGGGAAATTAATTGCCGTATAGGCCTAGATGGAGTAGTTTCTACGTTTGTTTGCAAATTATTTAAAAGCCATGCTTTTGAGTGGGTAAGGAGAAAGGGCGGCATATCTCCCCGTATTGTTAAGGGGATTGCAGTTGCGAGCAGTGAACATGTTACTTATGGGTTCGAGTACCTCGATAGCGAAGTATTAAGGAGGGAAGTATCTTTCTAGAGAGCCTCATTAAAAAAGTACTAATGTATTGTAGCATTCATATCGTTTGAAATGCCGATTTTCATAAAGGATTTGAAATCATTACAACATGTGTCGCTGTTTCATGTAACTTTATGAAAAATTAATTAAACTCACCTATTGAAGACGTGAACTTAGTTTATAAACTAAATATTGAGACTATTTGTGTGAAACTTAAATGAGAGTTCAGGGAAATAAACGGTAATATGGTTCGCAACATGATAAAGAAACTGAAATTTTGCACAACGTATGAAATGAATAAACATATATATGACGCCTTCCTGGTGCTGACGTTTTACAATATTAAATCATTTTATAGGTTATAGTGAATGGTGACATCAATGATGGTGGAATGTTACCAGGAAAAACAAAAACACTCCGAGAAAATCTGCCACAGCAACGTTTCTTTAACCATAAATTTCGCTTTGAATTGCCTAGATATAAAAACGTATGCAGGGTATGGAAAGTTCATACTCCAGAACTGTGTACATAATAAATTGTTGCATTGTACAGTAAAGGAGACAATACCTGTCCCGTTACCTTATCATGTGCCGTGACTAGAGATGAACAACGATCGAGAAAACGAAAATAACAGCGCCCGCAAAGCCGAAAATCCGCACGACAATGTTGTATTACGGCGCGTCCTTGACATAAAGACTGGTTGTGAGTCTTCCGAGACTCGATACTGTATTGTGATCAAGTCCCGAAGTCAGCAGTTGCTTGTACCTGACTGAACTTTTATCTACTTTGGCAACTGTTATACAGGGTGTTTCCGAGATGGTGTTACAAACTTTCAAGGATGATGGCGAAGGGCACATGTATCAATTTGAGATAAGGAACCGTGGTCCGGAAACGACTGAGTCGAAGATTATAAGCAAAAATAGTTGTGTGGAAATGGAATTGTAATTTGGCACTACGTGTCCTTCTTCCCTTAACTTTGGAAAAGTCGTGGAAAAATATGGGCCGGATGTTTCCTACGTGGGTACTTGTAATCCGGATACAATCTGTGAGCTTGTCTGTTGTTCCCATTGGCTCATCCGTATTCGAAAATCAGGTCTGCTTATTCCGCTCTCGTGTACTCCTGCATTTCACTAGGACTGATCGACTGGATACTGCAACTTGTACACATACACTGCTGTCTACAGACGTGCATATCAGGACCGACCATGTCCGTCACACATTACGCTATCTGCATTGCTTTAGTGTAGTTTCCTGTCCCCATCCCTCAGACAGCGCATTGAATGGAATACTGTAAGTAGACAACGTAAACAACGTCAGATGAATACAGTATGTGTAAGATTTACATGTTAATACACATAAATAAGGTTTACAGAGAAATAAAATTATTTCATTTCCACTGAACTATTTTTGCTTGTAACTTTCGACTCTGTCATTTCCGGACCAGGGTTCCTTGTCTCAAATTGATACATGTACATTTCGCCATCATCCCTGAAAGTTTGTAACACCACCTCGGAAACACCCTGTATATTTATAAACAATTAAGTAGCCTATTTGAAACATCTCTACCTTTCAGTGTATAATAATCCGTTCCCCAGTCTTTATTCAATTACTAAGTCCTTATTAAAAGGCTAGAAATTTTCCTTTCATATGTTTCAGATCAAATGTGCAATCTCAAATAAAAATATATTCTCATGTTTTATGTTTCTTGGAAATGCAAATTTATTTGAGAATTGTTTTTTTGTTTACATAACCATAGGTAATATCATATAATAGAACCAGAACATTTTGATAACTAAGATACTGTTCTGTTTTGTCTTTTTGTCGCATTTAAACATTTAAGTTATTTATTTCAATGATGTATGTTATTCAAAGTTACGAAATCTTTCCACGCCGACCAAATGCTATTTCGAGAATGACGAGCGAGACTCGAAAGACAAATGCAGCGAACACAGCGAGCGAGAGCGGCAGTTAGTTTTGTTCATCTCTAGCCGTGACTATATCATCAATGGGTATGAAGGTGGAAGATTTAGTCTGACATAAACTTTCGTGTCGGTAGATCCGTATAATGTTAAGCATCATGAAACAAACTCTTTCAGATAGCTCATTCTTTCCCCTACTCGAAGCTCACATGCCAGGTCTCGCCTTCCCATCTGTACCAATGTTAAGTGAGAAAACTGATCGTTAAGCCTTGAGATTTGGAAATTCAGAGCTCTCTATTAATATAGGAATTACTATGATATTTGGCAGTTTATAATTAAAGACTGAGAGGATTCAATCCGGCATCGGAACTGGAATCCGGTGTGGCTTAGCACGTAGAACTGAAAACCGGGTTCGAGCCCTGGTACCGGAGAGAATTTTTCTTCGTTCTACCCATTCTTCATCATATAAAAATTAAACCACGGACATGCACATAATTTAGATGAAATAAAATATGTTACTTATTTAGTTATTCACACTATAGCTGAATACATGCAAACATTACATTGAACGGAAAATTTTTTGTAATTTGTTCTTTATTTCAGTTCTATTTATTTAAGGAGTGTTTTCAGCACACCGTTTACATTTTTTGCTGCCTGACTTACCATAAACTCTTTAGCCTAAGAAATCACACTAAGCATATGTTTCTAGCATAGCTATTCCTGTACCATAGACACGACGGAAGGTGATTTTTCGCCCTGACACTGGAAAATAACTCTCACACTATATCATCAGTTTCTTCGTTCGCAGTTTTCTTAAATTCTTCTTGTTTTTCTCTATTAGAACAGTTTTTAACAAAACTTCAAAATCTCTGTTTTCTTCTTAGAATCTACCTGTTCTTGAGTTTTACAGAGGTTGAAGATCTTGATAATCTGTTTAACAGACGATTTATTCAGCTAAGGCGCTTGCCTGCCAATTTGGAGTTGAGCTCGGGCGCGAGTTCGATTCCCGCTTGGGCTGATTATCTGGTTGGGTTTTTTCCTGAGATTTTTCTCAACTGTAAGGCGAATTCCAGGTAATCTGTGATCTGCGGTGAATCCTCGGTCTCATCTCGCAATCACCAGTTCCATTAACTCTAAATCGATCAGACTAATCCAATCAAGTGAAAACAAAATTTATCTGCGTTTATTTAGTGCAGTTTTGCACAAGAGGGAAGATATTGTCTACTTACCGTTGTGGCTGAGGGGTTAGCGAGTCTAACTCCGAACCCAGTGGTCCTTGGTTCGATTCCCGATCAGGACGATTTGCCTGGGTGAGGTTTTTTCGTTTTTTTTCCCCCTCACTCCTATGGATGAATATCAGGTAACTTTATCAGGCAATTGGATCCCCACTAATCTTCGCTACTTCCTTTCCTCTTCCATCATCCTTTCCTCATCCCGTTTCTGCTTTTTCATATCACTCTACCGGCGGCCTCCCGAAGCTGCTAATTCTGTCGACCGGCCTCCGTGAAATTTAGTTCAGCAATGTTGGATGCCTTATGGAAAGGCACCCGAGGCGGACCTACGCGGGGGAGGAGTTTCGCCTCGGACCGACAGGGGGGCCTTGGAGAAATTTGCCTAAGCAGGAATGGTATATGGATTCTGCCGGCTGTAGGGACCGGTCATTAAGGGAGTAATGTGGTTAGGGCGGTGCGCGTAGGGGATCTGTGGCATGAAACTCATTCCACATCAAGGGTTAGCGCAATAGATCAAATAGGTCGCAGTGCTGGGCCGTCCGTGCCTCCCTCAGTTAAATTCCATTCCATACTCTTTTTATACGGATATCATTGTAAATATTTATACATAATATGAGATTCTGTTTAAACCGCAGACAATCATCAACCATCAACCATCAACTCTTAACCCTTGCCCTTGAGAACCCGTCGTTGACAACCAAACTTTTCGTGAACTCCTGATCCTCTACATAGCACGTTAAACACAAGACAACGAAGGGAATTACGAAATTTTAGGCCAAAGTATTATGCAATTAATTTGTGAAAATGTTTTATGGTATGGATAATCCGATTGTTTCGATTAACCGTCCAGACCACACCTTTCATTACTACGGATAATAGAAGTTCTACTTTATTTACTTCTTGTGAAAAGTGTTATAACATCCAAGTAAAAATTAATTAACATAGAGCTGGAAGAGAAGATTATATATTAAAGCGCTAAAAATCTAATTCCTCTACTCAAATGTAATAAGTTGTTCGTAACTTTTTGTGATGTGAACTAGAAGCTAGTAACAATTCAGCCATACGACGCAAAACCTCTCTCGTATTTGATCGGGGTTGGAGAGGGTACAAACCACTTTGATGACACAGGGGACCAAACTCTCGATATTGGATGAGGTTTTACTGTGGCCCTCACTTTCCATTGAGGTTATGGCTTCATCAGCGATTATGGTTTTAGATTCGGTGTTTATAAACGCTTGATAGAGCCTACTCGGCACTTCATTTTACTTATTGCTCCCCCGAGGATAGAGCAGCCATTATCTCTTCACGAGCCTCCCCTTTGACTTCAGATTCAAAGCAAGAGCGGTAGACAAATGGGTTTTCAAGCACGCTTTTAATTTAGTTTCCAATTGGAATCGATCTTCATTTCAAAATAGATGTATCTCACTGAACTAGTTAAAAATAATTTGTAGGAATTTATGGAAGAAGAATGAGTCTGTAACCTATAAATGTATTCCAGTATGTTCTGGTAAGTAACATTATGTATACTTAAACCTTCGACTGTCCTTCACTCTTCACCTCTTTCTGTCGTATAGACAAGCGGATACACACACATAACCTTTCTGTCCTTTCTTTATTTTCTTTCCCCTTTCATTTGATTTTTTCAACCACTTTTTATTTACTTTATTTCCCTTTGATCACTTCGTTTTGCTCAAATTTTATTTTTCTGATACTCTCTTTGCCTCCTGTTGTTTTACTTTTTTTGCTTCACTTTGTCTTACTTCTTTGCTTTTATTTTTATTTTATTACTTTTTTTAGTTCCATTCTTTTTTAAGTATAATCCGGTGTCGTTACATTTAATTTCCGCTAGATTTCTTTGCCTCTATTTATTACAGATTTTACTGCATTAAATTCTCCTGGTTATATTTGTTTTTTTTTTCTTCAGAATTATTGTTTTCAGGTTTCTTTTCTTTGTTTGATTTCGTCCAAGTTGTTGTTCTGCTTTTATTCTGTAATTACATTCTACCTTTACTGGCCTCCATATTTGCTTTGGGTCTTGATTTTCCCTATTTTTATTGACCTTGGCTTCTTCAACTTTTCTTGGTATTAGCACAATCTAGTATATACAGTTACGAAGCTTGAGTTGTGAAGGTGCTAGGAACAATAGACTGTGCAGGTACTATTTCGCATTGTCTGTAATGAGGCGATATTAGCGATCCTAGTGGTTAGCAACTATCTATGGATGCATATTTACTACGTATTGAGCTTCGTGACTGTATATACTTGACTGTTGTATTAGCTTGCTTCCATTTCCTTCGCCTTGACTTTTACGGCTTTAATTATCCTGATATTCTCCTCTTTTCTTGGTATTGACTTCCTCCTCATTCAGTGATCTTGATTCCTTCACTTTTCTTTCCCATCATTATCTTCTCTTACCCATCATTATCTTCTCTTTTCTTGGCTTTAGCTTCCTCCAATTTTCTTCGCGGTTGCTTCCTTCGCTTTTCTTCGCCTTGGCTTCCTCCACTTTTCTTCGCTTTGATTTCTTCCCAGTTTTATTTATTTGTCATGACTTAACTTATTTTCAACTTGACTTCCTTCAATTTTATTTACATAGCCTTTCTCTAATTTTCTTGGCCTTGATTCCGCCACATTTCTTGGCCTTCACTTCCTCCAATTTTCATAACCTTGATTTCCTCCACTTTACTTGGTCTGAATTTACGTTTCTTAGCCTTGACTTCCTCCACTTTTATTGGCCTTGGCTTCCTTCATCTTCCTAACATTTGCTTCCACCATTTTCCTGCTCTTGGCTTCCGTAATCTTGATTTTTTTCACTTTTCTTAACATTGGTTTCTTATACGTATTTTGGCCTTGGGTTCCTTTACTTGGCCTTGGATTACTCCACTTTTATTGGCTTTAGATTTCTGCATATTTCTGGGCCTTGTCTTCTTTCACCATTCTAGGTTTTTCAATGTTCTAGGCATTGGCTTCCTCTAATTTTCTTGTATTTCACTTTCTGCACTTATTTTGGCCTTGACATCTTCACTTTTAGTAGCTTTTACTTTCTTCACATTCAGTTTTCTTAAAAATAACTTGCTGCATTTACTTTAGTTTCAATGTCATCAGACTTCCCTGGTTTTTGTTCATTATTTCTTTTCGCTGTACATTTTTCTTTCAATTTTACTTTTTCCTCCTCTCTTACACCTTTCGTTCTTTACTGATTTTCTTTTCTCTTCAAACTTCCTAATTTCTCTTCACCACTTTTTTCCTCTTTTCTATTCTAAATTCCCATACATTCATTCAGTGTTCTCCTCAAGAGCAGGTCTGTCACTGCAAACCCCAATCTTTCCTATTTTCCGCCTTCCTCTTTATCTCCTCATATGATCCATATATCTTAATGTCGTCTATCATCTGATATCTTCTTCCGCCCTGAACTCTTCTTCCGTTCACCATTTCTTCCAGTGCATCCTTCAGTAGGCAGTTTCTTCTCAGCCATTGTCCCAAACAATTCCTTTTCCTCTTTCTGATCAACTTCAGCATCATTATTTCTTCACTTCATTACTTTTTCCTTACTCTTTCCAACACAGCTTCATTTCTTATTCTTTCTGTCCACTGCACACGTTCTATTTAATTTTCATACCTAATATTTAATAAACTATGCAATAATAACTATAATTATTCCTTCATGAAATCATAATACAGTAGAATGCCTCTTATCCGGCACCAAAGGGACCAGGCTAGTTCCGGATACGAAATTTTGTCTGATAATTGAATATATACGGTATATAGAAAAAAAATCATACTTGATGGTGCCAAATGTTGAAACTGCAGCCATTCGAAGCTTACTTCTTTATCACTTGCTGATAACTGAATGAACATAAAAACTGTGTGGATTTTTCTTATTAAATCACATCACACAACACAAATAATACACTAATTTTTGGTTAAAATATTTACTGAAACGAAAGTTAGTGAGAATTTCCTAATGTGGCAACACTGACGGCCCGAACATAATTAAATAAACATAAAAACTGTGTGGATTTTTCTTATTAAAACACATCACACAACACAAGTAATACACTAATTTTAGGTTAGAATATTTACTGAAACGTAAGTTTGTGCGAATTTTCTAATGTGGCGACACTGACAGCCCGAATATAATTAAATAAACAAAAAAAGAAACTGTGTGAATTTCTTTATTAAAACACATCAGACAGCACAAATAATGCACTAATTTTAGGTTTTTATTATTCACTGAAAATGAAAGTTCTTGCGAACTTCGTGATGTAGCAAACTTTTCCACACTTATACTTTTAAATTTTTTTTTGGCCCAGCCAGAAGTGCCGTTGTTTCGGTATTGCCGGTTACGAGGGATTTTACTGTAACTGTAATATATAAACAACAAGGACGTAAGTAATACCACAGTGTAGTATATACAGTCACGAAGCTTGATTTGTTGACGGTACTAGGAACAATAGACTGTGCCGGTACTATTTCGCATTGTCTGTAATGGGGCTATAGTAGCGATCCTAGTGATTAGCAACTATCTATGGATGCATATTTCCTACATATTGAGCTTCGTGACTGTATATATTAGACTATGGTAATACTCTGCAGAGTACATGCATCTAAGTACAGCATTTTAGTAATTCGAGTAGGCCTATATATTGATCAGCAGCAAAGACAAAAGTCGAATTCTTCGACAGTGCTTGTTATCAACCTCTTCTATGTTTGTTTTACGCCCATCCTGTTACTTTCCGATATCGAAAAATAATTTAAATGTGGGTTATAATAATATCTTATTCCAAGCAATTTTATGTATCCCCTTGTAGAGAAGAACTTTTCGCGGCGTCCACAGCGAGAACCCTGTCAGTTTTAATTTAACGCCGAGGTTTTGGTTTCGTTTTCCATAATGGGGTGGGGACTCATACTGGGTGACTTTTTCGTTCTGCTGCGATGCCCCTGTATCCATAGTTACGGATCATTCTGTACATATATACCGGTCGGGTTTCAGTGATGGGGCTAACCCAATTTGAGTCTCGTGTGGTGGAGTATGTGGATGTTTGGAGGTGGGGTTTGGTATATACAGCATCAGAGGTTCCTGATACTGACCGCCGATGACAACCTGCATGATGGCAAGTGTCGGAATGGTTCTCGCCACATATCTGCATTGTCAGCAACGTGAAATTTTAATGCTGTGGTTCATATTTCTTTACGGATCACGTGATTCTCTGTAGCACAATAGCTGTTGTTTAAGCCTCCGAATCCAAGTGTTACATGTTCGTTAATGCAGGGACATCATTTTATTTTTACTTCAATTTTTATTGTACCTGAGTTTTTGAATATACTTCACTCTCACCCCGTTTAGTAGTAAACTTCTAACCGTCCTCCACATAGAACCAAGGCCGCGTATGCAGTCAAAGTCGCCTTACGGTCATAGTGAACAGTAATGAGTTGGTGAGTATAGTACGTACCAGAAATATGTTAGCGTTTTCCAGTTACGAAAGAGCTTTCAATATTGAATCATATTTTCGCACAGATACTGTCGTCCGTTTGCCTACGTCGCATCCCGGTTTCCCCCACCCGCTTCTACTCGCTCCTCTGTAAAGGCTAGTGGCTGGGCTGTCTTAGCTCTTTTCTGAAAACATTAATTTCTGTTAGGAATTGGACGTCTATGTAATATTATGCAACTGTTTAAAACAACTTAAATAAAAGGGCCTTGTTAAGTAATTAACTGTCAGTGATCCCCCCCCCTTTCTGCGACCCTGCGGCGAAACCACTTGGACGGACAGCAGATAGCATGTCTGTGTAATTTTATTTTTTCTGATTGGGCAGAAGAGAAGATTGAATTTACAGTGCGTAAGGTACTCTTTTATAGAGTAGGCACAGAATTATTTCAACATGAGTTACCGTCATTAGGGGTTACTTTGATATTGCGGGCTACTTTGATAACCACTTCGATCGATTACTAAAATCGAATTCGCGCGAAATATATCAGAATGTGGCCAACTTTGGATCTCGTGTTGGCAGTTCTGTTAAACTAGTTACGAGATAGCGACAGTGCTATATAAATACTACATGTTGTAGAGGAGAAATTAAATATTTTGTGGTTTATAAAGTGAATGAGGATTTCTGATACCTGCAAAACTTTGAAGCTACACAGGTAAGTATACTTATAAATGAATATTCAATTCTATCTTCAAATAAAGTAATTCTTTGGCATTTAAAGTGTTGCTTGTCGTTCACTTGAATGTTGCAGTATGCACACCAGTTACGTTGAAGAGTCACGGGGTAACTTTGATAGAGAGGATGGGGCTAAATTGATAATCTAGTCAAACATTTAAAATTACATTTATATTGTTTTAGACGTTATCGCTGTCCGTCCAGAGCTACTATGGTGCGAGATTATAAAAAGGAACCAGGTTCTCGTCAGTACAACAATTTTTCAGATTCTTCAGAGGAGCCTGGCGACATATTTTGATGGAGTGGAAAGAGAAAATCCTCGATTTTCAACTGCACCGAAGGCTAATTTTCAAAGCTTGTTGAAGAAAGCATTGATCCACATGGATAAGACAAAGTTACAGACAAATACTGATAACACTAGTCTGCGATGAAATTACTGCCTCCAAAGTTTGAATGTTTTTAGGGTATTTTTAGCATGCTGAAGTCAAATTTGAAGCCAGAAAGTCCCTATCACGTACCATTTTTTTTGTTATTTTAATTTTCTTATAATATATTACGACAATTTATAGCGTAATTATTTAAACTATAATACTTTAACAACTCTAGTTTTATTGCGTTAAGATATGAAAACCAAATATATTCAACATATTTTTAAGATGTTTATATTGAAAATCAAGGATAACAGATGTTTCGTAGCAGATAGAGGGTGCAAGCACATAAGGAAGTTGGGGTGAGATAACGTGCAGCCTTGCCATTATCTTTATTTGTGGGAGATAGAAATGTCAGCCATACCTTGGTGAGAGACTCAACTCAACTAGTCTAGTTCCTCTCACATTTCAATAGTCTGTGTTTCACCTGGAAACGAAACGATATCAGTTTTTGAAGCTTTATTTTGGAGTAGGAAGTTAAGAGTTTTTAGTTCAGTAAGAAAATATTTACCGTGTCGCATCGAGAATGTATAAATAATCCAGACCATTTTTGTTACATAACTTATGTAGGATATACACATTGCCTAAGCAGAGGCGTAATTTTACATATTTTGTGAAAAAGTCATACCATGCCTATTTTGGAATCAAACTTGGAGACCAAAGTAAAGCTTGGGCACCACACAAAGTATGTAGAGTATGCATTGAAGAACTTCGTCGTTGGATCAACGGCAGAAGACTGTTGCTATCTTTTGGAGTACCTATGGTTTGGAGAGAGCAGCCGAACCATAGTAATGACTGCTACTTCTGCTTGTGTGATGTGAAGGGGTACGATTATAAAAATAAAAAGCATATCGTGTATCCAGTTATTCGGTCAGCTATTTTACCTGTACCCCATGGGCCTGATGTACCGATCACTGTGCGACTAGAAAATCTTGAATAGTTTTCATCTGAGTCTGATGTAGTGGTGAGGGAAATTGTGACGAGTGACAGTGACATCTACCAGAGTCGGGTGCTGCAGAACGTGGCTTCAAATAAGGAAAGAGACTGTTTCAAGTACATATGTGAGAAATTTCCACTACTATCTGAAGCAAATTGAAAGAAAATATATTTAATGGTCCTGACTAAAGAAAACAGATGTTCTGATGCAGCATTTAAAAACACTGTGGATGAAAAGGGGAAAGCAGCATGGATATCTTTCTGTGAATTTGTTTTAAAATTTCTTGGTAACAACAAGGGTTCTAATTACCGAAACATTGTGGCTAACATGCTTGAAGCATACAAGGAACTTGGTTGTAACATGAGTATCAAAATTCATTTTCTGTTTTCTCACTTAGATTATTTCCCCGAAAATCTAGGATTTTGAGCGAAGAGCAAGGTGAACGATTTCACAAGGACCTGCAGGAGTTCGAAAGGAGATACCAGGGACGATGGAGTATCAGTATACATCCTCATTATTGTTTGATGTTAAAGCGTAAAATATCTGAAGACAAAAATAAAAGAAAGAGGAGCAGGAGGACTTCCTCAACTAAGAAGCAAGTGGTGTAATTTTTTATGTGATACATTGTGCTAATTTATATATCCAATAGTAAAGTAAACAAGACAAAACAAAGCAAAAACACTCTAATGACATGTATGAACAACCATACACATAATTTCAGCAAGTTGTGTCTTTTAAATATTGCTTTTGCATTTGAAATAAAAAAGTTAAATGAAAAAGTTTGTGATGAAATTCACGTGATTATACAATACATTTAAAGTGATTTTGCAAACAAACCTGACGTGACATAAGTAAACGGATTGAAAATTCGAATTCATCACATCGACATTATATTAAATCACATTATTTACTTCAGGCAACAAACACAAAGTTGAAATTCGCAGGCTAGTGTAATCAATCATTTCCCGGAGATACAGAACAGTCTGAAATAAAACACATTTTTATCAAACAGTTCCTTTTCTACGGGCATTTGTCCTTGCAATAAGAAAGAAATCTTCAAAAAATTCCGGAGCCTATAGAAGTTGTTAAACAACAGGTTGAAAGTTGCCTCATGGTATTTCTTCAAGAACACTGATTTGGGAATTCTAATACAGCTGGCTCTATGATGAGAAAAAAGAGACGACTCAATGTTAAATCTGGGAAGAGCATAGTTACTGCGTCTACTTCAAACAACAAAGGCAGCAATGATGACGAAGAGCCTCAGGTGATTTGTGTAAATAGGCAGATCAAAGTTTCAGGCCCCAAAATTCCAGAAGATGCTAACATATGAAATAGAATCAGAAAACCCAAAAATAGGAAATTTCATCCTTGCTAAATTTCTTTATAGTAAAGATAAGAAAATATTCACACATGTCTTTGAAATTGTGGACATGGCATCAAATGGGATAGTGATTCATGGTCTCAAAAGAGCTGATGAGAGTGAAACAAAATTTAAGCCAATTGACAGAACATTTCTATTTCAATGCAACACATCATCAAGATTTTACCTTCTTCAGTCGTAGAACTAACTGACAATTCCATGATTTATGTCTTCCCTATTGTTCTTGAATTCAAGTAAATTATAGTTTTGTTTCCATTATTTTTATGAAAAGTAGATTTAGTTTGTAGTCTAGATCAATTATTTATGAGATTGGTAATGTTTTGATACAATAAATTTGATTTTAACAATTTATATAATTTTCCATGTCTATTATAATGTACAATGAGCCTTTGTACTTTTCTTGCAAATGAAATACTAATGTGGTATTTGAAATGTCCTTTAAATATAATTTCATTTGCTTAATTTGCCCTGATTTACCTCTATAATAGCAAATCTCACAACTTTAGTTTGACTCTATTATGTCATCTTCGGGTTACTACGGAATTCAGGCTTTAAATAATGGTATATCAAAGTAGCCCCCATCACAGTTTAGTTTTGATAGTATGGTCTTTATTTTTTTTCACGGGTACAAATCAACACATTTATTTTCTTAGAAATAGGATAGCAAGGTAAAGACAATCTGATATCTACATATTTTTTATATGTTAAAATACAAAAAAAATTAAACTGTAAGCATAAAAAATGTAAGTTAAATCTATCAAAGTAGCCCCACTTGACGGTACTAGTACGAAGAACGAAACTGGTAATTGGAATTAGGTACAATAGTCTATAGGCTAGTGCGATATTATGCACAAAACAACTGAAGCCTGTATCGAAATGAACGGCCATCATTTTAAAAAATGTGCTTAAATATCCATATATGATTATTTTTCATTAATGTGCTGTAGACAGCATAATGAATACGTCCGAATGGATAGCTCAGTTCGTGAGTAAAAACACTCAGGACTGTTGTTAAACAAAAACCTAATGAAAATTATCAAACTCAGTATTTCTCGATATTTCCTAGTTTACGTAAATGGATGCACTACTTTTCTTCCCTCCTATATTATTAAAGTGATTTGTTTGTATTTTACGCCAGTATCATCGAACTCCAGTCGTGGAAGGGGGTAGTGAACGGTGTTTCCGGTTCATAACCGTTATTCCAAAGGTATAGCCAGGTTAACATTATAAATGTTAGTAAAAATAAAATGATGTCCCTGCATATATATGTATATATGTATATATGTGTATATATGTGTATATATATGTATATATGTGTATATATATATATAAGGGAGGCCTATAGAGAAAGTATGACATTATTGCATGAAAAAAGAAACATATTTTATTTTTTTCTGTACATGGTTTCTAATACCCTGCTCTACATGCTCGCAAAGTTTCGAAGACGTAAGACGATTGGAAACCCTCCTAATGACAACACAATTGAAGATTGGAGCTCTTGAAGGTCAACTTTAAAGTCATTTTCCTGGGCTGTAATGTTTTGTGCATTTCCCTTGATCCAAATCACTAGGGCTTCTACAATTTTGTAGCTCAGAAGTTGAATTTTTTCTGTACATTCACTATACCACTCTTAACAATTTTATTTATAAAATTTTTCATAACTCTCAAACTTTCACAAAAACAAAATATGTAGATGAAGTGTTACTTATATGGAATACCATTTTGCTTTTTCGTTTTGGAACCTCCATATTTTGAATACTAAGCGTAAAGTATCGCTGTTTATTGCTGAATGTACACTGGCATAAGATGTTATAAAATTTTTGAAAAAAATACAGTCAAAATCTAACATATTTCCTTCAAAAATGAAGATAAAAATATGGAATACTATTAACAAGTTACAAGATTAGCAACATTGCAAAGTCAGAATGATCTCTACTAAGAAAAACACAGAACAAGCGTTCAGCTTCTTCATTAGAAGGCTTTTTCCTAACCGTAATATTGAATCCTGATTAATCGTCTCTCACGTCTTTTCTCGAACTTGTTTTATGACTTTTTGAATTGCATTTTCATACCACTGTTTTGTAAGTTTATTGGAATGTGAGGTTTTCCCTCTTCCTACTAGTGCTAACATTAGTAACTAAGAGAAAACCAGGGTGAAAAGATGGAATACTAATAATACTAGTATTTCATATCTGTGACACACTGATGTTGTAAATTATAACCTTAAAATATACTGTAGTCTATCATAATTTAAAAACAAAATGAATTAAACATACATTGCTATGAACGTAAATTATTTTTCTTCAAGCGTATGTAACATTAATATTTCTAACATTGAGGAATAGCAGTGTGTAAACAAGAAAAAACTTACCGCCAAAATTTTCACTTTCCTCGAAAACAAAATAATGATTAACGTTTCAACAGTTCAGCTTTTAACTGAAGATTACACATTCCCGCGAAAGAAAGTAACAGTGCGTAGTAATTTGAAAGGCTTCCGCTGGAATACATTACGTTTCAGGTTGTATATCCAGGGTTCGAATTAACGGGTGGAATGGCGGGGCGGATTTCCCCTCTTTTGGAAAGTTATCTCTCTCTCTCATAAATTCAGGGATAACTTCTATCCCCCCTCCCAAAATATAATTGTTTATAAAGTAGGCTATAAAGTAAGCAAAGAAAATAATACTGATGTATTATCATCACCGGTAAGCTGACAACAATCAGTAACTTAGGAATTACACGTCTTATCTTAAGCCTGCTCTTGGATATAATTATTATTATTATGATCAAGATCCAAGACAAGCAACTCAGTGCGATCAAGCATTGAGCCGTATCGAATGAAAATAATAATAATAATAATAATAATAATAATAATAATAATAATAATAATAATATAATAACAATAATAATAATAATAATAATAATAATAATAATAAAATGTTACTTATGGTATTCTCTATCTATGATTCTATCTCTCCCTCACCAGAAATCTTAATCCGCGCACTGTGTATATCATACTATTTCATATTTGTAACATTTCCTCTATGTGACATACGGGGTTTTCACAAATTACTTTTTTCTCTGTAATCTAATATTATTTAAAAAAAATTGAATGCATAGTTCCTTTCCTAACATGACAGTGATGTTGCATAAAAATATTCAGAGAGATTGAATGAAGTTTGTGTGAGGAGTATAATTTTGAATATTTTCGTCCTTCGTCCTTAACTCAAAAAATACGTGCATGATGAAAGTCAAATTTGGGAACTCTCTTAGGTTGCTAAGATGCATATTTGTACAAAAAATGAAAGTTGTATATTTTTAATTGATTTATTTTACTGCTCTTCATCAACTGCGATGTTTATCTAGTGTCTGAATGAATTGAAGGTGACTATTTCGTTTATATGACGTCATTCCATTTTCAACCAATGAAGTGTAATGAGATTTTGAATTCCAACCAATCACAGTCAAACATCGCGATAATTTCTACACCTAGATTTATCGCTATCAATTTATCGCATGGTCGTTCTTTTGTTTAGTCGTTGTCGCCAACTGTTTCCCCGTAAATTGATGATCATGAATACATTGAGATGCAACTACACGGTTAAACTTTTCTTTCAACTTTAAAGCAATGAATGCAAGATTGATATTTAATATTAATTAATATATTTACGCAGTGAAAACGGCGCACCATGTAGACACAAAATCTTCATGCATCTTAATTGAACGTACCTTTTAAACTTGATTCTTTCAATATTCTTCCCAGATTGCACGCATACGCGATTGGAATATTGAACTGTGTAGATGCCTCTTTAGTTCCGTTACACACTACAGCGAGAATGCGTTTGTCGAGGTATAAAAAATTTTTTCGTGTAGCACGTAGTAACGGTCGAAATAAGGCACAGCTGACACTGGTCCTGCTCACACACAGGTAACCTAACCTATATTGTAGCCTATGAAATACATCTTCATCTTCTAATTCCATGTCCATTGCAGGCTATCTGAAAAAAAATTACATTCCTTCATTCAGATTAGATAACTGCGTTTTCAACAATTGTTCATTTAATTAATGTATTAATCTGGTTACTGTAATTATATTATAACATTTTAAATTAAATCATGATTTCAGCAGATAATGAAAATGCATTTGTTATAATAATATGTCAAAAGTGCAGTACATGTAATTAACATTATTAAACCTGTATTTCGCTTTTCGCAATTGGCATTACTGAATAGTAACATCGAATTTCTTTATTGCAGTATTCTTTATTTCAACTTCACCATGTCTGAATACGTTAAGTATTCGTAAATATACAATTATTAACATTTTGTGATCGAATTTTAGGGATATATTATTTACGTTTTTATTTTATTCACGAAATAGTCCTAATAAATGTCACTCGAGGTCTGAGATTTCCCAGATAAATCCACTCGCTTCGCTCGTGGATTTATCGGCAGATCTCAGACCTCTCGTGACATTACTACAGATAAATTTTAAAAGTTTTCTCCATTCTTTGCAGGATTTCATTCCGTTTATATTCCCCTTCTTCGAGTCTCTTATTTTAGTTACAGATCGTTAGTTCACAAATAAATATTCTAGTTCTCGCTTTGTTTTACAGTGTAATTGCAGTCACAAAATAAATTATATAGGCCTATATATTTTCTTCGCAGATTGAATTTTTCTTTCTTTAGGTCTATTGATAGCTCATGTTTCGTAGCTGTAACGTTGTACGGTGTCTTCCTTTAGTTCGCAGAACTTAAATTTCGGCTCTCTAGCCATTTTTTAAGAGTTCTCACTTTTGACGACGTCCCTAACCTAAGCACTCGAAGATTTTGGTAGCCCAGCTGCACAGTTTGAAAGCCACTCTAGTAGTTACTTTACTCGATTATATTCTTTTCCAGGACATTTTGTATTAGGTTAGACCTGAAATCATCAGCCCTATTGAAACCATTGTGTCTATCTTTAACGCTGAGTGTGTATAGTTAGGGTCACGTAAGAACAGTTCCTAAACAGCAAATATTGCCGTCTTGTCAGTGTTGCCAACTGTTACCTGATATCACACGATCCTACGTACTGATTTACTTACCGTACTTTACATTTATGTTGGAAGGTTATTCTAAATCATTCAATAATTTGTAACATATTTTCGTAGGCAAATTATACGAGAAAGGGATCAACATGTTAGGTATTTTGTCTGGCAGTATGAAATCCATTGGTTTGACTAAACAATTGATTCACGAGACCTAACACAAAAATTTATTTTATTTGACCACATGAAATTATTAGTACTAACTCCGAAAACTTATTTGACCATGGTCTTGAATTTTAACCAAATAACTATTAGGCCTATGTATTAATATTAATACTGATATTAATTAGTTATTAGTGTGTTGAAATTTCACTAGCTTCCAGTAACCGGGTCGGAATCTAGTAAAATTTTCATTTCATGGAACTCCAGTACCGACAACGTCTGTCTCAGCTGCGAACATAGTTACAAAATCACTACCATTTGTAGTATTTGTCAGTATCGAAATTCGAAAGGAAGTTAGCAAAAGAAAATTCAACCTGCAAACTAGAAAATCACCACAATCCACTAGCATATGTAGTATTGGGGGAGGGGGGATGGTTAGGTTTCAGCCTTAGGGTACGAAGTAAGCTGACCCGGACTATAATCTCTTTCACCCACATGCCTTTTTTCACAAGTGCTTGGAAGAAACTGTTGATGTCTTCATAACCTTTGCCAACTCTGGAAGGGGTTGCCTTTTCTTCTTATTCGCACATCTGCTATCTCTGCATATTTGAATAGATCTGTAAGTGAAGAGAAACTCTGGCGAATACAAAGATGGCAAATCTACTAGAGAGTACTAAGAGAAGCCATACTTTCATCGTCCTGGACAGAATTTGAAACCGCAAAACTTTGAACCACTAATCAGTACAGTAACCATTAGGCCGCCGGTAATAATTCACAGAATTTGTTAGATAGGCTATGTGAGTGCATGTTAGAGTTATGCGTAATTCCGGTAACACCCCCGGTAAATTACAATTCCCGTGATTAAATCTCCCACTGTGGGAAATGATAGTGCTTAGAATTTTTCCGACTTCTATAACATGTGAATTTACATTTCAATTCCAGACTAATGTGATTGGATACGTCTGCGATGATTGAGTAGTGGAGTGCATAATTAGTGGCCATTCGAAGGCTTTAGCCGGAAAGGAAACTGTTTTTATGTTGCATAGGCTAGCAAATTATGCAGAAACACGTGAATATTTTGGTGTACTTTCTGTATTTGGTCGGGATGGGACCGGTAAAACAGGATCGTTGAATAGAAATGACGTGTTCTAAGTGAATTATCTAATGTTGAATCTATCGTTTGGCTCTAAACTCGTTCTATTTTGTCGCACGGATCTTCAACGCTATAGTGACGAATCGTTTGCCGGCATTTGTAACCCACTTTCTTGATTAACTGTAGGTAGATATATGTTATTTATCATTAGGCTTCGTATTCCAGCTACCTAAAGACTGAAGTTAAAGACACATTGGGTATATAGTACGCCGAACACAGGTAATGCAACGGATAAGGATATAAACAAACAGGTCGTCGCTGCGTGTTCGTGGAGTACAGTCAACTTCCGACATCCTGAAGCTATACCAGTAAACACATGCTTGAGCCATAACGTTCATTTTCGTCGTGATCTTTGCAGTGAATAATAACGTGCATTCGTAAGTTATAGAACTTGAAATGATTTCATATTAGAAGGAATTCTTTCAATAGTATATGACGTTATTGGTGCTGATATAGTACAAGTTATTCTTATTGTCTAATATTTTTTCGTGTTTCATTAGGATAATGCATGTCGCTCATCACTGAAAACCCACTAATTTTCTCTGTACTTTCCTAGAAATTCCCTAAAATGAAGATAATTTAATTTATTAATTGAGTTGTTGGCACTGAACATCATGGTAAACTACACAAATCCATGCTAAACATCGCTCGAGTTAATATCTTCATAATTTTCAGATTTTGGTGGTACCGTACGTTGGATTACGTTCAACACACTTTGTGTGCTTTTGGTATTGCAATGTCTTTCAGTGTACTGTTTTGTTATTTTTAGTTTATTTTACACAATTTATATGTAATGTTGTCTATATTGACAGTGAAAATATTAGTTAAAATATCCTCAACTATGCCCTGCAATATTACACGCTTGAGCATCTTACCTAAGGCATTTTACCTCTGCAATGAACCTTAAATCAGCCACAAAGATGTAGTTATTTAAATAATACGACTAGTAAGAGCAGTGATCGATAAGACTACTCACTATGACTGCGTCCCGGTTTTGATTTTCTAGACGAAAAGGGCAGAGGATGAGTAACTATTTTGTATATGATCGTATCTGTACCTACACTTTGACGCCACAAACACTTCGAATCAGACAACTTCATTGCAGTTTCTTGGTAGCTGGAATACGGAGCCTATTTATCATATACGCACTCCTAGTGAAATAATGTCGAACTCGAAAATTGTGACTTGTAAAGATATGCTATTTCCTAGTAATATACTGCTGTAAAATATCATATTAAATAAGTAAAAAAATCTTTGATAGTTTACTATTTTATTATTAGAATTTCATATCTCGATGTATTAAAACAGCGTTGAAAATAATTTACGAAAGTAATATGTGATTTTAGACTCACGACAGTGTTTTACTGGATGTGCGATATGCCCGTATGATCATTTTTGTGCATGAACATCCTCACCTTCGGATTATGTTTCTGGAAACCAGGTCTTATTCTTAACGTGAAATGTAAAGTAAATCCTAAAAATCTGCAATATTGTTGGGAATTGAGCACAAAATACTTCAAGAATTTGACAATTGCAGGGTTCAAAGCCATAGTGGGCCAAACGCCATTTATTAAAACCAAAGAAAGCAAGGGTTAAAGTTAAGTGAATACCATAGTTTAATAAAGATTGACATATCATTTTGCTTGAATGTGTATGCTATATAGCTATATTTTTTTATTTAATTTTTTAGTTGGTTATTTAACGATGCTGTATCAACTACGAGGTTATTTAGCGTCGATGAGATTGGTGATAGCGAGATGGTATTTGGCGAGATGAGGCCGAGGATTCGCCGTAGATTACCTAGCATTCACCTTACAGTAGGGGAAAACCTCGGAAAAAACCCAACCAGGTAATCAGCCCAAGCGGGAATCGAACCGGCGCCCGAGCGCAACTTCAGCCCGGCAGGCAAGCGCCTTAACCGACTGAGCCACGCCGGTGGCTTATACTATATATTACTTGCTATATGTTTCCATTGAATTATGGTGATATCTTCATTTTAACCCCTGTATTTTAGGGTTTTCGTAAATGGCGCTTGGCCCACTATGGTTCTGAACTCTTCAGTTAATTGACGATATGTAAAATGGAGTTGTCCTAAGCAAAATATGAATGGTTACTTTGTCATTTGAGTCAATATTAAGGAAATTTATATTTCTGAACTTATTATGTGAGATGAAACCGAGGAAATGCCAGGGATTAATTCACATTGGCCTTATAATTGTGAAAAACTTCGGAAAAACTAAACCAGATATTCAGTTTAAGCGGAAATCGAACAAAAGCTAGAGCACAGATTTAATTCATCAGTTCCAATCGCTATTATTTTCTACACAACGAAAGTGGCTGTGCTCTTTTTTAATACACAATAATGGTGATTATAGTAATTATTATTATTACGAGCTTTGCAAGCCGTAAAAGCTTTTTATAGCAGAACAAACAATATTGTTTTTTAATGAACATGATATGTGGGTGCAATAAGCAACTTTATACTGATTAAAATAGAGAAGTCAGTCAATTTGCTAATCACTATAATAATATTATATTTTACAAAATATTTTAAATATTTACAACATTGTATCAAAGTGTTGTTTTTATGACCGCCTACTCCTGCCAAGCGACTAACATCTAGTATCCTATAGTAAATGTACCATTAACCTTACATCCACGGAACCGAAACCGCCAGGCCAGGTAATAATAATTGTAAATAATAAAAATTATTGTCCACTCTTATATGTAAAATGTATGAAGAGTACAGGTGAAAAACAATCAAAGTCACAATTCTCATAAGGTGATGCCATCATTTAATTCAGTATATTACTAGTATTTTTCTTATCAAAACTGGTAAACGAGGATTATCACCACGGATACAGTCATCCTGTCCTACATTTCCATTAGGAACAGCAATAAATTTTGCAGTAATATCACAGTCTAGTATATACAGTCACGAAGCTTAATACATAGTAAATATGCATCCATAGATAGTTGCTAACCACGGGGATCGCTACTATCGCCTCATTACAGGCAATGCGAAATAGTACCTGCACAGTCTATTGTTACTAGTACCCTCAACAACTCACGCTTCGTGACTGTATATACTAGACTGCGGTAATATACTGAATTAGATGATATCACCTTTAAAACCATTGTGACTGTTTTTCCACCTGTACTCTTCATCTACCTACGGACGGAGGTTAAGTGGAAACAATACGGAAAATTTAAGGACAAATCTCAGTGAGCAGTTGACAAATATTTTTCTTTAAGGAATATATACCGTACTTAATACACCGTTCTCCGTAAGTTATTAGTACAATATTCACTTGATATACCAAGGTAAGTCCCGCGCCGTAGCGTCATGGTCTAAGGCATCCTGCCTAGGACTCTCGTTACTGCACGCTGCTTCCGTCCTCATGCGGAAGGAAATTTTCTCATGAAATTTCGGCCAGTTTATGGGGCCGGTGCCCACCCAACATTGTGATGCACTTAAGGAGCTACGATAGGTATCGAAATCCGATTACGAAATCCAGCTATAACGGCTGAAGAGATCATCATGCTAACCACAAGTAGTCTGGTTGGATGATCGTTCACCTCTGCTTCGGCATGGCATGAAGCCAGCAGCCGGCTGGTCAGCCTGAGGCTTTAAATTGCAGTAGCGTCACGGATTGTTGTTATTGTCATTATTATTATTGTTATTATTATTATTATTATTATTATTATTATTATTATTATTATTATTATTATTATTATTATTCAGAGTCCGTACGTTGTCGTCTGCAACTTCATTTTCTGACACTGCAATCACTCTCTGTCATCACCGAATAATATAGCGTTTAAGAGCATATTAGGTACCCATTTTCATACCAGCTGTGATTTAACTTTGCTATTCTTCTATGACTGTGTATATACAGTACTTACATATCGCGCGGTATATCTTAGCTATAGTAACTTTTAGATTGGAAGTTTTGGTTCTACTACGCATTCCTTACATTGATTTCTACCCTTTAGACATAAAATATAAGTTGTATCACAAATCAGTTATGTGATCAATGTTTGTAGTTTGCCGTATACGAGCCCCTGCTCTTACTTTGATTCTAACATTCATTGGCGTCACCAGTCCTCAAGATATTCCATGAAATGTGTATATATGATCAATAATTCTTTGCATCTTGATTCACTACTGTGATTTTATTGGTCCAGTTCTTGATTCCTGTCGACATTTTCATAATGTTTACACGTTATCAAAATCGCCACTAAACGCTTTGGGTATCTTCTTATCGTCTATTATAATTATCCACAGAGTTTATTGTGGTTATATCTTATTAAAAGCTGTTTACAATCTAAAGACATCATAGTTTATTTCTAACACCCCAAATAAAGCCAGTTTATCCAAAGACTTGAAAGAGCAGCCCTCTACTGGAGTTGCTCATCGATAGGTTTGACTTGAAACATGATAGCATACGAAAGTATTGCATTTACACATATTTATGACTTTCTGTACTACTTAATGTGTAGTTTAAGTTAATGGATGACGTTGCCATAATGGTCTTATGTATACCATAATTCACTGTCGAAACAAGTCGTATAGATCGGAAGGAGCCACTGGAAAAAGCAAAAATGCTTTAGCCTATGTCGCACATCCGTCACTATCCAGATTGTTTATTTATGAACACAGCTTTATCATAAATATAATTCATATTTTATGTAATGTGTACGGTAGTGGCAAAAAAAACCGGACCGACCGTTGTAGCTGATTTCACAGCCTTGTTCACTCCAGAGCACGATAGACTGGTAACTAAGAATTTCGTGGTTGGAATCCTGCCTGGGAAGAAAACTTTTTTTTTTTGTTCCTTATTCAAAATTTATTCCCAATACTTTTCGACTGCAACGATATTTTACTACGTAATTAACTTAGTATTACCCAGAACATGAATTTTACCAGCAATCGAAAAGTATTGGAAATAAATTTAAATAAGGAACAAAAAAAAGTTTCCTTCCCAGGCAGGATTCGAACCACGAAAGTCTTAGTTACCAGTCTGTCATGCTCTGGAGTGAACAAGGCTCTGAAATCAGCTACAAGGGTCGGTCCGGTTTTTTTCCCACTACTGTACATTACCTGTTTTCATATATTTAACAATGACACAGTAACTAGTCATTACTTGTTTAAAGAATGAAGACAAATTAAAAAAAAAAAAAACATGCATTGCTACCTAAACTGAATTTAATGTGTTTTTACTGTAGTTATTTCAGAAATAAATATGGATTCCAAGAAGAAAAAAACTGATAAAAATGTAGGATGGTAGCCTGTCACGGTAAAATTAATGTATCCTGTAGAATGAATGTAAACATTTAGTCTTCAACATTTCAATTAAATTTTGAAGAATAAATAGACGTTTGTTAACTCTTTTGATTTGAGAAAATGGTTTTATATCGTCAAACAAGAATTAGTTTGGTGCAGTGTTACTACGAAGGTGATAGAAAACTTGGCTTATTACGGAATTAAGATTACTTCGTACAAAAATGAATCTGAGAAATGAGCCTCGTACCATGCTTTCATATACTGAGCTAATTAATAAATTAGAAAAAAAAAACGTTCAGTTCACGATAAAAATAAATAGGGAAGACCAAGAGCAAATTCAATACAGTAGTGTTTGGAAAATTCAAGTTTCAAAATTTCTTAATGAAAGCCAAAATGTAGCTAGAGAACACTATTATCAATAGTAATCTCACTAGAGGTTTCCATTTATCTAGAGAAAATCAGAACTCGAGTGGGATTTAATTGACTATTACACGATTAGAAGGAAGTATATAAAGATTAGAAGAAATAAAGAAATAATGTGCTCTAGTACAATAAATTGACTTACTAAATTCTATTTCACTAATGTTAGCTTCACCAAATCGTTTGAACGGAGCCGCCAGTTGACTGCTTATGCAGTAAACAAATGACGATCGCAAAGTGTGTTTTGTAGTAGGCTACCGTGAAGAATTTTCAGTTTGAAATATTGGCAAACGAATAAATAAATGGTAGGGAGGTGGTAAAAACAGTAGAATGTATATAAAAATTAGAAGAAATGACGTGCTCTTATACAATAAAATAGATAATAATTGACTTACTAAAATTCTATTTCACTAATATTACTTCACCAAAACGTTTGAACGGAGTCGCCATTTTCAGTCGACTATCTATGAGGGAAACAAATGACGATCGCAAAGCATGTCTTATAGTACCGTAAAGAATCTGCAGTTTGAAATGTTGGCAAAGAAAGAAAGAAAGCTAGGGAAGTGATAAAACAAACAAATGCTAGAGAAATGATAAAAATAAAGAATTGCTGGGGAAGTGATAATATTGTCCGATAAGCAGCCATGATTGGTTGAAAGACGTCCTTTCGTACCGTTTTATGGTAAAAAGTAGTATGACGTACTGAAAGTGTAATAGTCAGCAGAAATTTTATATGTTAAACAAACGGCAATATAGCATTGTTTGGAAAATTTTACTCAAACTTCTGAAAATATATAGGCCTACCGGTACTTATAAACTGCAAATAAAACATGAACTGAAGGAAGCTGATTATGAAAAGACATTACGTGTATTAGCTCAGATGAAAATTGAACTGGAATGGTTAGCTTAAATACTGTGGACGATTTTAATGTGCTATTTTACGACGCTTTATCAGCTACTATGGTTATCTAGTGTCTGACTGAGATAAAGGTGATAATGCTGGCAAAATGAATCCAGGGTCTAGCGCCGAAAGTTGCCCAGCAATTGCTCTTAATGGGCTGAGGGAAAACACCGGGCCCGCTCGTTTCACAATCAGGTATGCTAACCGTTACTCCACAGCAGTGGACTGTAGACAGATGAGACCCACTTTATTCTCAGTGATGAAATCAATAATCATAATTGTCGAATATGGATAGTAAATCCACGTATGCTATATAGTCCTTCAGTTCATTTTAGTTTTTTTTTTTTTTTTCAATTTATTTGCAAGTTATATTAATATCGACTAGTTTGTTACTTTATAATAACCTTATATTTTTAAACTTATTACGTATTGATAGCTACGCATGTACAGATGACTCGGTTTAGAGCAGGGGTTCCCAACCGGTGTGACGCGCAGCTGCGTGGAGTGTGTCGCGCAGCTGCATGGAGTGTGTCGCGAAATTTTGGATTTGAAACTCTGTGCAACCCACCAAGCGCAGACTTCACATTAATTTAAATAGGAGAGTTTTCAAAAATGATAATCTTTGATCGGACATCTTTGATCGGACATCTTTGATCGGACATCTTTGATCGGACATCTTTGATCGGACATCTTTGATCAGACATCTTTGATCGGATATCTTTGATCGGACATCCAGCATAGATACGTTGGGATTTTTGACACATACTTTTTGTTTTTTTTTTCTAAGCCCACTCAAGTTGCTGCCTGTTCTTTTAGCATTTTCGATTACGTGTTAACATCGACCTATCTACAACACTACATAGAAGTTGTTATCAATCCTTTTTTCTGACGGAACGCGCTGAAACGGCGTTCCGGCACCTTTTTGTTGCATTTTTCATTAAAAGGTAAAGGTATCCCCGTAACATGCCATTATGTAACCGAAATATGTGTGAATAACTGTTTTTAATATAATTTTTCTTTGAATTCCGCTTAGATCTTGAAAGTCTTAGTTGGACGAAAAGGAGGTTAAAAACGACAAAATTCCAGTGCAGTGAAGCAGTGAGCAGTAATCACCTCCCCATCCGCTATAAAATATTCTACAAAGAGTTCCACCACCTTTTTCTCCAGAAGAAATGTACTAGTTATTATATTATTATTATTATTATTATTATTATTATTATTATTATTATTATTATTATTATTATTATCATCATCATTATTATTGTTATTATTATCATCATCATTATTATTATTATTATCATTATTATTATTGTTGTTGTTATTATTATTATTATTATTGTTATTATTATTATTAATACTATTAATAAAATCAAATAAGTGTGTCGTCAGTGAAAAAAAAGTTGGGAACAACTGATCTAGAGTATGCACGCATGTCAAATCTATCACATGGAGTTTCGATCTCATGTTGTATGATAATGAAGCAAAAGTCCTCAGAAGTTATAGAAAACTTTCAATAGGGCGACTTTAATAACTTAAAGCAGGAAGAGTAGTAATTTGATCAAAACTGTAGTACGTAAAAGTAAGAGTCTGCTAGCAATTTGTAGCGTAGATTGTATTGTGCCACATCGTTAAGATCATCGAAGTAATTTCTACTACATCCAGAGAATCTTGGTTCGCCTGCTGGAAGTGGAAAGAAGGGGAAGACTCCCTTCTGTTGTGTTCAAGGCGTGGTAACCGTGGTACCTCACTTCCCAACAGCGGGTACGTAGATTCGCTGATTGAATTAGCCGAGAGCAAAGGTTGGTGTAATCATCACCATGGAAACTTGTGCTGACTGGTGGTAGGAGCTCCAGGAATCTCAAGTGCTGCAGCCTGAATCCATCGACTTGCTTGCTAAACCTAATATCAGAGTGGTTCTACTTAGGTGCAGGTACAGTTTTTAACTAATTAAAATGTACACAGTAATAAAGAGCTTAATTCTGAAAGCCTAGTGTTAAACATCTTATTCATAGCCTAACTTTAACTACAAAATAAGTTGTTTTATCTCCTTCTGTAATAATTTAAGTGATGAATTATATTATTTGATAATATTTATTGTCATCAATATCTGTACTATTTGTGGTGTACACTAGAGATGAACAAAACTAACTGCCGCTCTCGCTCGCTGTGTTCGTTGCACTTGTCTTTCGAGTCTCGTCTCGTAACTCTCGTGCGCTTCAAGTCTCGCTCATCATTCTCGAAATAGTATTTGGTCGGCTTGGAAAGATTTCGTAACTTTGAATCACATACATCATTGAAATAAATAACATTAGAGATGTTAAATTGATACAAACAGACAAAAAAACCAGTATCATAGTTATCAAAATGTTCTGGTTTCATTATCAGGTATTACTTATGTTTATATACATAGAAAAGAAATTCTCAAATAAATTTGCATTTCTAAGAAACATAAAACATAACCTTAAATTTAATATTTTTCACTTCAGATTGTATACTTGATCTCAAACCTACGAAAAAATATTTCCAGCCTTTCAATAAAGGCCTAGTAATTAAAGAAAGATTGGAGTACTTTCAGTTAAAATGAAAACGTGAAATAAGTGGGATTGTAATTTTTAATATTATGATAATAATTTAGTAAAATAACATATTATGTATACTATTTTTTAGAACATACATTATAATTATTTATTTATTTATGTATTTATTTATGTATTTATTTATTTATTTATCTATCTATTTATTTATTTATTTTAAATCCACCACCAACAGAAGCAAGCTTCCAATTATAGATGGCTTACATGGATACATATACAAAATACATAATAAGAAAAAACAAAACAAACACCACAAACGAAAGAAAGAAAATACATACCGGTAATAGATGCTAGAATATAATATTCCAGTTAATATAGTGCCAAATGCCAATATAATAATGTAAAATTATTTAAAAACTAGAGTAAAAAACATTATAAGACACTTCTTCATAATTTAAAATATCCAAGGAAATACAATTCTTTTTAATATTGTATGAAATTTTTCAACTGTTAAACTGAAATATAATTGAGAATCACAGTTTAAATACAGAGAGTTGTAAGTATTACACATAACAAACAACGGACAGTTCTTGAAGAAAACAGTTCTTCATTATTGTAGTATATATCTATATCTGGCCTTTCCTATAGGAATATTAGAAGTATAGAAAAGTTAACAGTATTGCAGTATTTTCAACCTTCTTCTATGGAAGAAGAGCGCAATTAAAAAAAAAATTGAATGCTTCGTTCTTGTACAATATTTAAACATTAACCATGGAACTCATTGTAATCACAAAAGAACGTATTACCCTACAATTATATATATATATATATATATATATATATATATATATATGTATATGTATACACCTGTGAATAGTATCATATTCCAGCAAAAGATGCAGGGTACAGATAGTTTTTGTTGATTATCTCAAACTTATGATTTCTGAGTTACGCCCTTCTTACAGTTAACCGCTCAATTGGTTTCTCAATTCATTTCAGAGTGGTGAAATTGATCCGCAGCTCCTTTTCTTCTCAGATGAATCTTGGTTTCTTCAAAACCACATCCTGTGGTTTATACGACGGCGATTAAATAGTATGGTAACAAGAACTTTTATGGGTGACATATTCCCCCTCTTCTTCGAATTGTTTTATTTATCATGCTTTATCATGCAGACCCTCGCATTATCAGTTGTAAGATGGCTGCGCGCACGGAAATATGGCCATACGTGGAAGTAGGCCTACGTAGTTTGATCCGGTTTTTGTGTCTGAAGGGCAACTCACCAATATAAATTTATCGTCAACTTGTTGAGGTGTACGGTGCGAAACAGCTCTTTTGGTGGGAGGTACTGGAATATCCTCCCTACAGCCTCGCCCTAGAACCCAGTGATTTCCATCTCTTCGGACAGTTGAAGAAGCATCTGGGTGGTAAGCGCTTCAACACCGATACAGCCGTTCAGCAAGCCGGCATGACGTGGTTTCAAGGACTTGACTCAGATTTCTTCTATATCGGCATCGATGCCTTCGTCTACCGTTAGAACAAGTGTTTGGGCAAGCATGATGACTGTGTTGAAAAGTAATGCGTGCCAGTACTCTACTACTATGTTTCATAACAATTCAACCTACGCAGAACACATCACAAACTCCAATCACAACTACAGCAACATAGACACTGACATGAAAATACTACACATCCAACCAAAAACCAGAAACTTAACATTCTAGAACAATATGAAAATTATAAACATATAAAAACACTCCCACGTCAAATCATGAACACTCAACAGAATTTCAAACCAGACACTCTTTTCGACATAATCATGAACACACCTCACCAAAATAGGAAACCAGGAGACAGCGCGGGATCTTCACTATGGTCCGTCCCAGTGCAGTCTATCTGTGCCGGAGTGTATTGCGGGAAGCATCAGCTCGAGTCCGCTAAGGGGTAAGATGCTTGTGATAGAAGGTGGAGTAGTGTTCAGATAGAAATTATCCCCTCCTGCATGCGATTGCTCACTTCGTTCAAGAAATGCTTCTCCCTAGAGCAATCATTGGCTCTAGCCCTCCCACATACCACTTGCGCAGAGGTCTTGTTTACTCTTTCTACTCCACAGATACCTGGGACGGACCATAGGGGTAACATTCTGGAGGCAGTTAATGTGACTGGTTCTCAGTCAATAAATTAATATGGAATTGTAACAAAACTAACATTATTCAATTTAAATCCTGTCCAAATTCAATCTCGGAAATTTCAAGCGCAATAAATAACAATAGATCCCTATTAGAAACAACAACCAAATTTCTTGGCTTAAAAATCGATAATGTATTAAATTGGAAAAATAATATTAAAGAAATTACCCCCAAACTAAATTCAGCATGGTTTGCTATTAGATCTATGCAAAAGATAGTAAATATCGATACCTTAAAAACAATATACTTTGCATACTTCCACTCGGTAATGAGTTTTGGAATAGGCCTAATATTCTGGGGAAATTACACGGATAGTAACAGTATATTCCTGTTACAAAAAAGAGTAATTAGAATAATAGTAGGTGCAAATCTAGGGAATCATGTAGGACTAAAAAAAAACTACAAATAATGCCCATGGCTTGCCAGTATATTTTTTCATTAATAATCTTCCTCGTATGTAATCATGAAAACTTTGTAACTAATTCAACAGTTCACAGCATAAATACACGTCAAAAAATGACTTCCATACTCCATCGGGAAGTCTATCGTTCTGTCAAAAAGGAGTGCGTTATATGGCAGTAAACATTTTTATTAGCCTCCCTGTGGATATAAAAAATGAAACTCAAAATGTAAGATTATTTAGGGCAAAATTAAAGATGTACCTATTTTCTCACTCCTTCTATACTGTAGGTGAATTTATAACATTCAATAACGCTTCATGAAATTGATACTAAAACTATGTGTTGTACTGTTAGATTATATTGTAAACCTCGTCTGTATATATTTCTTCTACACTGCTTTAATTTTATTATCTTTTATATTTTTAGTAGGTAGTTATAATTTAATAAAGTTTTATGATTTACAGATTTATATATGAATAATTTTTTTTTACATTTCCTTCATCAATAAATTGATTTACGTCCTGTTTAGCTGAAACTAATCGTACTCCTTTTGATTTTGCTGAAGGTGAATGACTATAAATTAAGACTTTATAATAGTATTAAGTTTTTTGACTTGTTGTAGGCCTATATTCTAGCTGGGAAGCAATGTATGAATACCATGGAATGTTACTATAGTACATTATGCAACGAGCCTATAATGATAGCAATTAAGACGCGAGGATGTTTATGAAACGAGCGGTAGCTTTTTATGCTCGACCATATTTCTAACTTAAAATTATTCATAAGTATTCATTTTATTCTTATGTAACTGGGGAGCGAACTGACCTTGTGCAATCTCGTAAAGTGTGAGATGTGCGCAGACGCGAAAGTATTGATTTTTTCCGGGCAACGAATGTCGACGACCTTGATATAACCTAGAGAGTAAGATAAACGTTGACTTGATATAACCTTGAAATTGAATTCGACATTGAAAAACGGGATGACAAATTGAATTTATTTGAATATTATTTACAATTAACGCTAATTATTATAGTAACAGAACATAACCTTCTGCGACAGTATTGGATTTCCAGCCTGCGTGACGTTTTGCAAGTTGTCTTTCGATTGCATATCCGAGAATAATCGAAAACCTGAACTTTAATGAATAGGTGTACTTTAATGACATGCATTAAAGGACTGCTACCAGGTGTATAATAACTACATTTCGGCATGGTCGAGCATAAAATACAGTACAATACAATAGGCTTCGAGCATTGAAGGATACCACTTCGAAACTAGTCAACCAAGTAAATTGCAGAAGTAAACACAGTAAAGATATCATAAAGTTAACCAGCGATTATAAGTGTTAAAATGGTGTATCGAACGATGAATAATAACGAAAATGTTATTTGAACGACGTTAGCTACCATCTATTTATATCTATGTAGTAGGAATCATGAAACGTGTTGTGTTTGACGCCATTGAAAGCAATACAGCTGCGAGGTTGTTTTTTCTTAACAAGACACAGTCCGCCCCTGGCTGCATTGCGAACTGCATCGTCGAGTCCGTCGCTCCTCATCTAATTTATCACATCCGAGTTCGCAGCAGAATTGGACGTGAGAGGCTGTCGGAATTTGTCATCGCAGAACGAACAAAGTTATAGCAAAGGGGGTGGAGAGGGAGACCCTCATGCCCTGATGTTGAAAAAAAAAGCGAGTGAGCATCCAAGCCTAGTTAGAGATGAGGAAATGTGATTAGCTAGTAACTAGCGGCAGGCAGCGGAATCAGCACCGGGAGAGACCCAGACACTACAATACAGCCTGCTGACTTCTCAGACTGGGATAAGCTCTTCTTTGACTTTCGCTTCTTTCGCCCGAATTTAAAATATGACTAGCAATAAATATTGCTGTCAGCCAGTTATCTCTGGTTTGAATCTCGCATTACCTGAGGATGTTTTCGGCTACCGGTACAGCTTTTGCAGTTAATGGCTACAACAAAGGAATAGTCAATAAAGTGGTAATCCATTCCAAATACGGGGAAACTATAAATAACCTTATCATCCATTTAAAAACTGAAGGTGAGGCTTATTTTATTTTTGTACATACTGTTAAAAATTCATACACCATATCACCAACATAATATTCAAAATATTTTAGTGCAAAATATCACACAGAACAATAAGTTCAATAGTAATAACAATAACTTGGTGTGTAGAAACTTAGTTGTCAGTTTCCCGATTGCCAATCAACTTAGGCTACAAAGCTCAAAGAGAACTCTTACCTCTATATAGGGTAAAGGTTGATATATTGTGATATGAGTAATATTGTGATATGGTTTGTCGATAAGCTTCGGGGCTTCTACCGCGTTGTCTTGGTGTTGGTGGCTGACGTTTCGACCGCTGTGTTGTGGCCATCTTCAGAGCAGTTGTTGGATAAGGAAATAGTACAGTCGCGCCCGCTGCCGAAAAAAAAAAATCGAAAGAGGAGAATTGGGAGGAAAAATTTAAAGGTACGCAAAAAGCGTCCTTGCAAGGGGTTGGGGGCTGTACGAAACTAAATATGTGAGCTCCAAGCCTGTTGGCCACTAGTCTCACTCCGGGTTACGCTGCTCCACTGAAGGAGCTGTAGAAAATTTTGAAGGGGAAAGCCGAAAATGGACGTAACCTCTTGGGTACCACATACGCGAGGGGGACGGAAATGTGATCAAGTGATCACGGGACGGGGAAGGAAATAGTCTGCGAGCTGGTATATATATATATATATATATATATATATATATATATATATATATATATATATATATAGTAGTCTCGATGGGGGAGTACTTTCGGTGATAGGTCGTAGGTTCTCCTTCTGGCATCTGATTGGTCCTTCGTTGTCCAATCCGGTTGAGTTCTGTATGTAGGGGAGTATTCATATTAAATACTGGCCCTCATAAGTTCCGAAAGAGTGAATTTGATCCGTGCCCGATATCCGGATGAAGGGGAGGCGCCGCGTACATGTGGAGACCTGGTTTCTCGTTCCTAAGTATGATCTTGGAATAGACTTCCCCATGAGTTGCTGAATTGTAACCCCTCGTCCTTGTTGGTGTTGTTGGGATATAGTTTGATGTGGAAGGTTTCTTTGACCAGTCTTCTGTATAAGTTGTCTTCTTCATCTATTATCTATTATCTTCTTTATCTATTATATTTATTACAGTTTTACCACAGTCTAATATATACAGTCACGAAGCTCGAGTTGTGAGGATGCTAGGAACAATAGACTGTGCCGGTACTGTACTTCGCATTGTCTTTAATGAGGCGATATTAGCGATCCTAGTGGTTAGCAACTATCTATGGATGCATATTTACTACGTATTGAGCTTCGTGGTTGTATATACTAGACTGTGGTTTTACTGAGCGAGAGAAGGTCCGGTTTTTTGCGCAAACTTATCCATGGACATTCCCGTAATACGTCGACGCAAAAAAGCGATTTTCCTCTAGCTCAGAAAAATTGCAATAAATTCTGAAAAATAACTGTCATAATATTACTCATATCACAATATTACAGACATTTATCATATAAAGAGCATAGATCTATATCACATAAAAATATTCAGTCAATTTCAACGAGCACATTTATAATAATTCTAATCAGCATTTCTTTACAAATATTGCAATAGATATGGCCATTTTACAAATACGTATTAAAGGACACGCATGAAACATTTTAGAATAGATAAGAACTCATAAAAATCAATAAATCTCTATATAACTTTAATGATACCTCTGATTGAGATTCTGGCTGATATATAGGCCTACATTTATTATCAGGCAGTACATCTCACTTGACGATATGTGTCAGAGGAAGAACAATAATTTGTTTGTATACATCTGAAGTCTGATTAAAGAAATATATTACTAATAAGAGATGTATGTAATGGAGGGGAGAAAGGAACTTGCCACCCTATTCCATTATCTCCTGCCCTAGTTGCTTCATGAGTGATGCTTTGTTAGCCTCACTTATGAGGTTCAAACTTATTTTCGGACAGTTCACTAAGCAACAGCCGTAATGAAAAGCAATTTTGATAAAACATCCCCACTGATATAATTATATAATAAGTATGGTGTGTGTGTAATGTATGTACGTATGTATGTATGTATACAAAGTTGTTTCCGATCTCTGATAACGAATTTGAATGACATCATGTTCGTCAGGAGTCACACGACAGCTGAAATGTGGCGTGAGGTGACAGACCAGTAGTGAGTGATCTCATAGTCAGAGTGCACGGCGACTCACAACAGAAATTCCCAAGAAAATCGAGCTTTTTTAGGAGAGATACATTACGACCCTTTCCAATGCCAAGAAGCTTGCAATAACAAGGTTTCGTTATTTCCAAGAAAGGCATCTTCTGTGTACTTAATAAGTTTGGTAAAGCTCGAATGGAATTAATTTGTATCATCTCGTGGGGTGCGACGACTTGTGACGGGGGGTCTATTTGCTTGCTTTTTCCACTGTGGAATTAATCCCATCCGAGCTTTGCCAGTCTTATTAGATACACACAAGATGCCTTTCTTGGAAATAATGAAACCACGTTTTTTTGAAGGCTACTATGATATTCACGTAACTGTACATGGCATCGGAAAGGGTTGTTAGTACCCCTCCCAAAAAGGCTCATTTTTCTTGGGCATTGCTACTGTGATACACCGTGCACTCTGATTATGAAATCACTCACTACTGGTCTGTCACCTCTCGCCGCAAAGCTGTAGGTGTGATTCCTGACTCACATGAACTCATTCAAATTCGTTATCAGAGATTGGAAACAACCTTGTATATATATGCATCGTTTGCATTCTAACCTAACCACAACGATCACAAAAATTAAAAATAAAAATTCAATCACACACATTCTTAGTTCGTCACCCAACACCAGACACACAACACGTACTCCATTGCAGTACGTTCCTCGTTCTAATCTTTGTGAGTAGTCGATCTTGTACTTTCATATTACTGTATGTTGATGTAACATTTCATTTTTTTTAACAATAGGATTCAATCGTAAGTATAAAATATAATAGATTAAATATTCCATTTTGTGTTCGGGGCAGAACAAGATATCAGATGATAGACGACATCATATGAGGAGACAAAGAGAAAGGCAGAAAATAGGAAAGATTGGAGAATGCTGGGTTTGCAGTGAAAGACCTTCCCTTGGGCAGAACACTATGAATGAATTCTATTTTGCATTTTACAGAGCACATAAAAGGTAAAGGTAGCCCCGTAACATTCCATGAAGGCATTTGGGGCGCATGGAGGTAGAGCCCCATTCTTTCCATGACCTCGGCACTAGAATGAGGTGGTGTGGTCGGCACCACGCTCTGACCGCCTTTTACCCCCGGGAAAGACCCGGTGCTCAATTTTATAGAAGGCTGAGTGAACCTTGGGGCCGTTCTGAAAGTTTGGCAACGAGAAAAAACCCTGTCGCCACCTGGGATCGAACCCCGGACCTTCCAGTCCGTAGCCAGCTGCTCTACCAACTGAGCTACCCGGCCGCTTTTTATAGAGCACATACTAATGAATATGCGGCGGCAAGGACTAGAACCTGTTGTTCGTCATCACAACACTGCGTTGTTAGGAGACTGTTTTTCTTTTGTCATTTGTTATTCGGAGTGCTGTGCGTTGCTGCGCCTCCAAATTCCTCTATGCGGTTTTAATAGTAATATACGTTACAAGAGCGGTATGTTGACGTTTTCATGGTCGAGGAAAAGATTGAAAAAGCGAAACGTAGTTGAGCTTTTTTAATTTCCGAGAACATGAAAACAAACACACCGCTCGTGTATCGTACATTATTTTGTGCGAAGATCGTTTATTACATTCCTGAAAGACGAATTTCTAATTAGTTGCAATGAAATCTCCATGTTGGTTTCTGTTTAATGACGGCAACTTCGGAAACCCAAAATATCTTTCTTCAACATTGTTGCTATAAAATGTTTTCTGTGTTTACTATACTCCAGCAGGCCGTGATATACGTCTGTCTTTTTTTCCCCCAGTCTATAAATGCGAACTTAAAACGAACGGTAAGATTATGTAATGATTTATTTTTCATTTTAATATTTAACAATATTATTTATATAACATATTGTAGTAATAACATCGGCATTTGGAATCTTGTTGATTTTTTCACGGCTTCCTTAATGTTACTTGTATCAGGAATGCAATAAGTTTCGTGGAGTAGTAGACTTTACTTAATTTTTGCAAATATTTAAAAACAATAATTAACATTGCAATTTAGGTGAAATTGCAGTGGTAAGTTTCCAATTTATAATTATTACTATGTTAAACGTCTCTAAAAATAATATGTTAAAAGCCTAAAGCAGTAAAATGAATGTCGCGCTTAAGCTGTAAGAAGAGGGAAATTGTTATGTTTGTTACGTTGGGAATACTGAATGTGGTATTTCACACTTACCGCGTATTGGTTCTGTGCGGAAAACAAGCAAATACGCACGATCTCGCACAAAAAAGTTTTGCAGTGGTAAGAAATAAGCACTGTCACTTTCATTTCCCTTGATTTTCAAAGCTACCGTCGATATAATTTCAATTATTAGTAGAATAATGATGGAATTATACAGAAAGTAGCTTGGAAAATTAAGAGTATTAAAGAGACAAACTATTTTTCTTTCTCCTGCAAAATCTTCTTAAATACACGTAGCAGATTTTGGAGGTACAGCGAAGAAATACTTCTGGAATTTTGCGGATTTGGAAAACGTTTGTGCTATTTTGTGGTCTAAATAAGATGCAGTGTCAAGTAGAAAAAAATGAACACCTCCGACATATTCTTCTATTTGAGTTTTAATAGAGGAGCAACTGTACAGAATGTGGCTCGAAACATTTTTGCCTTATACGGAAAGAATACTATCTAAGAAAGCACTACAAGAAAATGGTTCTGTCGTTTCTACATGCAACACTCCTTACAAAAATACTGTTCATACACAGAGGATGATGTGTCTGCTGGAATGAAGAAGGCGTCGTGCACCACGAATTGATTGCCAAGAATGTAAACATATCTACTGACATTTATTGCCAACAATTCAAAAACCTTGCAGCCGCAATTGAAGAAAAATGACTGGGAAGACTGCATCAAGTGCTGCTGTAACACGATAATGCACGCCCGCACTTCGCTAACATGACGAAAACAGCTATCCTGATCTTGCTCCATCTGATTTCCACCTTTTCCATTCTCAACCAACAGCCTTCAAGAGAATTGCTTTGATGAAGAATATGCTTTAATTTGTCATCCATTAATCTCAAATAAAAATTTGTACCACAGCGGAAAAATGTTACGAACTTTTCAATCACCCCAATACATGCCTAACTATAGAAAGTTACTTTAATTTTGGCATTGCTCACATAACAATCAATATTTACAGTATAGGCTAATCTCATGAAACAGTGTATCAGTTAATTATTATTTTTTGTCTGTGCTTCAGAAATACTTTTTTACTCTTTCTCGTAATAGGATATTCTTTCTTAATGCATTATTACTATTATTCTTATGACGCTATTATTATTAAGTTATAATAATAATAATAATAATAATAATTATTATTATTATCATTATTATTATTATTATTATTATTATTATTATTATTGTTGTTGTTGTTGTTGTTGTTGTTGGAGAGTTTACTGTTATTCTTAGCTTATTTCATTCCATTTATTAGATATATTTTTATATATTCATTTATTTATGCCAGCTCTTGACTTATTTTCCACATAATGTTTTTTTTCAAACTAGTCTAAGGGCGTCAATTTTATTTCATCAGTTTTTGTAATTTTTTCTGTTGTTCAAATTTATTTAGCTAATAAGCAAAATGAGTAGGACAAATTAAAAAATATACGACAAAAATGTTTCTAGCCACTACCGTAAGGTCCACACCTGTGGAGTAACGGTTAGCGCGTCTGGCCGCAAAACCAGGTGGGCCAGATTCGATTCCCGATCGGAGCAAGTTACCTGGTTGAGGTTTTATCCCGGGGTTTTTCCTCAACTCAATATGAGCAAATGCTCGGTAATTTTCGCTGCTGGACCCCGGACTCATTTCACCGGCATTATCACCTTCATATTATTCAGACGCTAAATAACCTGAGATATTGATAAAGCGTCGTAAAATAACCTACTAATAAAATACTACCGTAAGAGCCAGGCTTGTATACGGTGTGGTCTTAGCCAATAATGCAACATAAAATTTACAAAGACAGTTTACTAAATTCACTAATTAACTTAACTCAGACCGACAACTAACACACACGATAAAAACGAGAGAGAAAAACACATTTAATGTAGATTGACAATCAGACAGAAACCAATGACATTCAATAAAAACATTAATATAGTCGACAGAAATAAAAAGGTAAAAAATACATCATTTGTTAATATTATACAGTGTGTTTCAAAAATACGGGGCATAATTTCAGATATTTCCCACATGTAGACAATCAAAATAGTTCATTACAACATGTGTCCGGAAATGCTTCATTTCCGAGTTATGGCCTTCACAACATTGAAATTCACCGGAACGTTTTTCTTTCCGCAGGGCGTTGTCATTACAGAACATGTTCAAAATGTCCACCTCCTGCTTGAATACAGACCTCACATCGATGTCTCATTGACCTGCGAACACGATCCCAAACTCCAGGAGTATTGCGTATGTCCTCAGAACATGCCACAATTCGATTCCGAAGGGATTCCAAATCAGGCACCGGAGACGAATAAACCAATGATTTTAAATGGCCCCACAAGTAGAACTCGACAGGGTTCAGATCAGGTGATGAGATGCAACAGTTGCATGTAGGTTTTCATACGCCCATACATGCTGATTGTAGAAATTTGTTATGCCATCTCGTGTGAACTGTGCTTCATCTGTATATAATACTAAGGCAGGAAAGTTCGTTTTTACACCACACTGCTGCACAGCCTCCAGAATCTCCTCCTGTACTTCTGGAGTTGTAGATCTTGGTCGTCCCCTTCCCAAACCAGGAGAGTTAAATTTTCCATACTTGGAGACGTACAAATGTCTTCCGATGTGGACATTGTCGCTGTGTGTACCTCTCCTGGTACAAACGACGAGCCAGCGCAGCATTGCCGTCCGCCTTACCGTACATGAAGTGTATCTCTGCCAGCTCTTGATTTGAATACATGTCGCACAGTCTAACGTCTACACAACACTGAATGTAACCTTCGCCTCGGAATGAACTGTCAGAGTGCCCTCTTAATGTCTCCTTTGACGGCAACGACCTGCGGAAAGAAAAACGTTCCGGTGAATTTCAATGTTGTGAAGGCCATAACTCGGATATAAAGCATTTCCGGACACATGTTGTAATGAACTATTTTGATTGTTTACATGTGGGAAATACATAGTCTACCTGAAATTATGCCCCGTATTTTTTAAACACCCTGTATATCACGAATAATTTTAAAATATTTCAAATTTGGAAGATGATTTGTAATTTTATTATAATGTCTTGGGCCAAAACTAGCACCATGTGTAAGTGCTGCACTTGTCTTAACTTGTCATTTGGACCAGTTTAGAATCCACCTCTTCAATTCCTTTATCCTAATTCGCATATAGACGTTACAATCAACCATAGGGATTTTTAATATTCCCTGTCACTTTTTAATAGACTCTCCTGTTTAAAAAAATGTCTAACTGTCTTCGAATTGGACATATATTTCAAAGGATTTTACAATCAATCTTTTAAATATAGACCATAAATTTAAAAACGTATCATGATACGAATTGTGTTTGAGTGTTATTTTATCGTTCTTACAAAATTGCTCGTGACTAGCACCACTCTATATTGAAATCAATTAATTACCATGTAGAGTGATCCACCGTTGCGATATGGAACGGAAATTAAATTGAATTTCAATCTCTGAACAAAATTGAAGTGCTATCGTAATTCATTATCCTCTTAATATAAACACAGCTCTGTTCATTCGTTTGTGTTTCTGTAGATTTTAAGCAAATTTATCACATTTCCTGGACATGGCCACTTCGGTTATTGTATGGGGGCATAATCCAATTGACTCCGTAATTGAATTCTTCACCCGGCTGACAAAATCATCTAACCTTCATACCACAAATAACAGACATTTGGTATAACGCTGGTATGAAGATCTTTGTTAATTAGTCTCATGTTGGGGCATGCGAAATATTTTCCGCCTATGAAAGGGAATGCACGCACGAGTATGTGTGGTGTTATGTTCATATAATTAAACAGTAGTTTTAGTACATGATGGGAGTATTGCAGGAATAGTAATATTAACACACAAAGGCGATTTACATTAAGTAATATCTGCGTGAAATAAAATGATAAATTAAGTGGTGTAGTTTATGTCAAAAAACAAATTATTTCCTAAAACAAATGAACTGTTGAATAAACAATTATTTCCAGCTGTTCTAGAAATATGTTACCCCTCTTATTGTTAATGGGAAATTTTCCGCAGAAGTAATTAAATTTTCCAAATAGTTCGTCTGAAATAAGTATTGATTGCGTTATCTACATTAATCTCATTATGTTTTGATTTAGGATAAATCGCAATATAGCGAACGCCAGTAGGGGAAGTTAACCCCACCCACATGAAATGTGCATTCGACACAACGCTCGCCTGTCACGTAGAGTGTCTATTGAGCTAGTAGGGGAAAAGTGGAAGGGGTTGTGGGTGGAGATTCTACGTTCGCTATATTGCGATTTACCCTTGATTTATGTAGAGAAAATCAAAACTCGAGTTGCACTTAATTGACTGTTATACGTCTCGCAAGCAAGGATTACCGACGGCAGGAATACGAACGAAACAATTTGACAAGCAAGAGCAGGCGACAGGAAAGATCACGAGATAACTGGACTGATATTGAAGACTAAAATCGGATGAGAACCGACATCGATAGAATCACTCTTGCGTTGTGATAGTTACATTATGGTTTTAGTCTCAGTTCCACTGCATGTGAATACGTGTCTTGTTCCAAGTGCGTTTATTTTATTATATATAGCTCGCGCAAGAAACGATTACCGAAAACCGATGGTGGCGTTGCTGTCTGTTTTGACGTGTGCATGTAGGCAAGCCGAGGGAGGAGAGATGCGAGCCGATGGAAGTACTGTCTCTTCCAAGAAGATGTAGAAATGAGGACATCGCTGTGGAAATAAAGAACGTAGCAAGAGAAAAATTCGAAGCTAATTAAACGCGCAACATATGTTTACGAATGAAATAATAATACCGGGCGATACAAGACACAGACACGCATTCACATGCAATGGAACAAACTAAAGTCGTAATGTAACTATCACAATGCAAGACTGATTCTATCCATGCCATTTATCTTCAGACTGTACTCTTGAATATCATTCAAGTTGCCTCGTGACCTTCCTGTCGCCCGCTCTTCCTTATCGCAGTGTTTAATTCGCATTCCTTCCGTCGGTATTCCGTACTTGAGAGACCTATAATGATGGAGCGTCCCCCTCGCAGAGTATCATTATTTTAGTCGTAAACATAATGTTGCGCGTTTAATTCGCTTCGAATTTTTCTCTTGCTACACCCTTTATTTCCAGGCAGCACTTCCATCGGCCCGTACCTCTCGCTCCCTCGGCGTGCCTACATACACACGTTAAAACAGACAGTAACGCCACCACTGTTTTTCGTAATCGTTCCTTGTGCGAACTATATACGAATAGAAGAATCTATATAAAGATTAGAAGAAATAAAGTACTCTAGTACAATACAATATTGACTTCCACAAATACTAAACTGTTTTGAAGATATATTATTGTATCATTTCATCATTACACATATTCCGCTAGATGACAGTAGTGTGTTATGAGCTGTTCTCTTGTTACTACTTGTGCCACCTGTGTAATCTTCATCGAACTATATGGACGATTACTAGTCGTTGATTCAATTTCATTTTTATTAAAACATTTGCATTCTACTTTAATCAGAAATTGTTTAATGTTGATAATTATAAACATTAAACAATCTCTGATACGTGGCTATCCATAATCTCATACAGCAGAAGCTATAACATAACCTACAGTAAATAATATAAACAAGGTAAATAATAGAAAATTTCTTATTAAAGGTGAAGAAATAAACATGAAGTATTTTAAAAGGTACAATAATTATTGAAAGTGCAACATTTGCAAACAAAGAAACAAATGATAAGGTGGTGATAAAAATTATAGAATAAGCAACCATGATTGGTTGAAACACATCGTTCCGTACAATTTTATTGGTCAAAAGTAGTATGACGTGGTAAAAGTGTAATAGCCTATTTACACCGTAAAGTTTTTGTAATGAAGTCAAACTGTCTTACTTTTTGAGACTATAATGATGAATTTTATGCTCAGCCCATCCTATTATCTTGGTGCTTAATATATGCTTTCATTAATGTATGTCATTAAATTGCATTTTTAGTACATACTCTCTAAAATAGCTGTTTTTCGGACTGTTGTCAGTACACAAGAAATCATCTTCCATAATTTGTACACACGTTTTAAGTTAATAATGTGGAGTAAATCTCTCTCCATTTCACTTTTCGCATACTAACTTAGAGTAGTCAATTAACGATTTCTTATAAAATGAGCCAAGGTTCGATTATGTTGTTTTCGTGGTAGATGAAAGTGATAGAGTTATCATTACCCTAAAGCGCTAATGTTTGCACACTATAGTAATCGTGACAATTACAACGCATCACACCCACTACCACCACCACTACTCCACGTTAACTAAATTATAACCACAGCCATAATTTCACCGCAACTATTCCACATCACACCACCAAGACCATAAGATTAACATAACACTATGCTCCACAACCTTCACCACTACTACAACACTTTATCTTAATCTCATGGGAATCTCATGATAGTTAAATATAACATTTGGGTTACATTAAAAAAGTATTGATTATTCAATCTATCTTAAGGTATACATCGACTCTATAAATGTCAGATTTCTTCAAAATTTTTATAGGTAATGAATATGTGACTTGTACCCATTATCTCATTAATTTTTTGGGCATTTACAATATAAGCGCACTGTACTTTCTAAACCTTATGCCACCTTCTGTGTCTGTTTTCTCCTATTTTACATTTTTCGAAATTTACTATTCTTCCGACGGACAAAAAGTAGACTTCCAGTTGGGCAAAAGACATCATTCAAGTATCAAACATGTGGCTATATTGTAAACTAAAATTATTATTTTTAATTAAAATATATAGATTTGTTTCATAAAGTGCTTATAAAATGTGGTACATCTTTTGAAAGGTTCAAGATGGGGCTAAATAAATAATTTTAGTATGCAACAGTCTCTGCATGTAGCGGTACATTTTGGCGAAAGAAGTTTTACCCTAGGTTAATTTCTAAATGAAGTTAAGTCTGTCAAAAATTTTATTACTTAAAGAAATATATGTATATTCTTTGAGTCCCCAAATTCGAATTTAAAGTTTGAATTATATAAATTTCCTAGTTTACTCCCAAGAATAATGTCATCAAGTTTTAGAGACATTAAGGAAAAAAAAAATGTGGATTTTTTGACTGAGTCGAAATATATGTGCCTTAAATTAGAAGCAAATAATAATTGCAATAAAACGACCATTGTCATTTCTCATCTCATCTCAGAACTTTCCTAATACCATAACACAACCGTCGTACTAAGTTCATCATCAATACCACAGTCAATCTCGTCATTGTATTTTATCAGATCTTCAATAGCACAGTCAAAGTATTCATGCTTCAACAAATTCCAAAATGTAAAACAACCATAGTCTCTCATCATCAATATTTGGAAACAATTTTCTTTACAGTGAAAACCATAATGCTTAATTACATTTAAAATAGCATGTTATTACCTCCATTGCACCTTGTGACATCCTCAGACTACAATCGTCATCATCACCACCAACTTCTACCATGATTAGATTTTTAATACATTATTAACCATCACATTTCAGCACATCTCCAATAACACAACAGTTGCTTCCATCGAACTTTGTGACATATTAGCACATTGCCACTCTCTTTACATTTTATCACATCTTCAATACAAAACCGCAACCATCGTGCTTGAAGACATTTCTTCACATTTCACCACAACGATTATTATAACACCTTTTCATTAGATACCCTATGTATGGTGTAAACAATATACTCATATTTTTGGCTGACCATCACATAGTGATAATTTCTTACACTTTTGGAAATCACAACGAACATCACCACTATATCTTCATTCATTCGTAGTTTCTGCCGAAGGGCAGGTCTTTCATTATAAACTTAGCATTCTCCAGTATTTTCTATTTACTATCTTCCTCTTAGCCTCCGCATATGATTAATATATCTTGATGTAATTTATCATCTGATATTTTCTTCTGCTACGAACTTTCATCCCGTTTACCATTACTTCCAGTACGTTCTTGATTAGGCAGTTTCTTCTCAGCAAATGACCAAGTCCCAAGTCAATTCTTTTTCTCTTGCTGATCAGTTTCAGTATTACTTTTTCTTCACCGATTCTTTCCAGCACAACTTCATTTCTTATTCCATATGTCAATTTCACACGCCCCATTCTTATCCATATCCACCTTCAAAATACTTCTAGTTGCTATTAACTACTTCCCAAATCACACCTGCCAGAATCAGAACCACTGGATCTACCATCAACAGCATTCTTTCAAAGTAACAAACACCAACACTCTTACATATTATTGTATTTTCAAAACCACAAGCACAAAACCACATAAAAAAATTATCAGACCTCTAAAACCTCATACCCCACATCAAAATATTATATTTTCAAAAACCACAAGCGCAACATCACAATGTCACTCATTATTATACCTCCAAAATCACAAAAACCACTGTAACACATTATTATAGAGCCTACTTCCAAATCCAATAAATACAGCACCACAATTTCACACATTATCATATTTCCAAAATCACAGCCTCCATCGTAACACATTATTACATTTCCAAAATTATAAACACAACCCGAAATACTACCATACTCATTATTATACTTCCAAAACCATGAGCACAACAAAACGACAAAATTCTTCATACCTCTAAAGCAACAACCACTACCGTAAAATTTGATTACACTTTTAACTATACCTCCAATATTACAGCTCATGCATTTTGGCAAGACACTCCCCCACTCTTCCTACAGAGCTGCGCGCGAGATCGGTTGAGTCTACTTACGAATTATAGGGGAATGAGTTACTCTTTGCCTTGAACTTGATAGACATACGCCCGACCTTCCATTTTATTCCTACCTCCTCCACAGAAACGGTGTTCCCGTATTGCACATCGCGAGTGTCTTGACAAAATGCATGAGCTGTACAACCATCGGCGTATCGCATTATTATACTTCCATAATTATAAGCACACACCACGAACATTACGTCATACATACAACCGCAACACATTATTATACTTTCAAAACTATAAGCACATTGCAACAAACGTCACACATCATACATCCAAACGTATCACACTACTATTCTTCCAAATTATAAGAATAATACCAAGAACGTTACACATTATCATACTTCCAAAACCATAATCATACCACCATAAAGGTCACGCACCACCATGCCTCGAAAACCATAACCATCACCGTAACACGTTATGTTTTTAAAACCACAAACACGACACCACAACGCCACACATTATACATCCAAAACATCAACTATCACCGTAAAACATTATCATACTTCCAGTATATAACCAGCATTAACGTCACATATTATCATACTTCCAACCGTATCACATTATTATACGTCCAAAACTATAAGCATTACGAACGTCACACATTCACACAACTCCTGCCATATCACATAATTATACTCCCAAACTATAAGCACACAACGAACACCACACATTATCATGCTTCCAAAACTATAATCATACCACCATCAAAGTCACACACCACCATGCCTCGAAAACCATAACTATTACCGTAACACATATTTTTAAAACCACAAGCACGACATCACAACGCCACACATAATACATCCAAAACATCAACTACCACCGTAAAACATAATTATACTTCCGTATATAACGTCACATATTATCATACTTCCAACCATATCACATTATTATAATCCCAAAACTATAAGCATTACGAACATCACACATTAACACAACTCCTGCCATATCACATTATTATACACGCAAACTATAAGCACACAACGAACGTCACACATTACCATGCTTCCATAATCATACCACCATCAAAGTAACACACCACCATGCCTCGAAAACCATAACCATTATCGTAACACATTATTATATTTTTAAAACCACAAACACGACATCACAACGCCACACATAATACATCCAAAACATCAACTACTACCGTAAAACATTATTATACTTCCGTATATAACCAGCATTATCGTCACATAATATCATACTTCCAACCATATCACATTATTATACTTCCAAAACTATGAGCATTACGAACGTCACACACATTAACACAATTCCTGCCATATCACATTATTATACACCCAAACTACAAGCACACGACAACGAACTTCACACATTAGGCCTAACGCATTTCCAAACCGAAAGCGCAACACCATCAAAGCCACATATTATCATGGCTCGAAAACCACAACTGCCACTGCAACACAATAATATACTTCCAAAACCACAAGCACAACATCACAATCTCACACATTATTATACCTCCAAAATCACAACCACTATCGTCAAATATTTTTACATTTAAAAAACATAAGCTCACAATCAACGTGACATATTATAATATCTTCGAAATAATCACCACGATCATATATCTTATTACATTCAACATAACCACAACTACACCTTCTCATTCCCCACTGCATCACAACCAACATCGCCTAACATTATCCCAACTGCAAATAATTACTATTATTGTTACATATTAATAAACCTCGAAAGCCACAATTACAACAATCACACATTACTAGTCTTTCAAACAAGAGTTACCACAAATAGTTTCAAGATATGTTACCTTGTAGTTGCATGTTACTTATAGTTATAATCAGATATCCTACTAATTGGAACACATGTTCTGTATGAATTTCTTAAATAAGTAAATTAAGCCTATTAGGCCTGCTATATATACTGTATATTGAATTTAATAACATAGTGTTATATTTACTCTGTAATTTGCCAATTATAGCTACATTTTACATTTTTGGCTATGATATCTATACCTAACTATTTTCCATTTATTTTTATTTTTTTATTTTTCATTTATGTCTATGTCTGTGTCTTTTATTTAGGTAGTATCTATTTGTTTTTTTTTTTCATTTTTAATTTTTAATTTGCAATTACAATTTGTATCTTGCATTTGTATCTGTTTTATCTCTTTTTTCATGTTGTATGTAATTCTATGTTTTTTTAAACAAATATATGTACTGTGTATTGTAATTGGAGCTTATAGACATAAATAAATAAATAAATAAATAAATAAATAAATAAATAAATAAATAAATAAATTATATACCTCCAAAAGCACAGCATCACCATCACATATATCTCCAAAACAACTTTCGTCTTCTGTCACGTATGTAATAGTTCGAACACACAAACATAAAATCACACTTGCAAAATTACCACAAACACAGCTTATTTCACATTCAATACTACCACTGAAACTCCTAAGATCTCACTCCATGAACACCACCACCACCTACACAATCTGTAACGCAATACAACATTCACACAATAGAACCAGTGTTTCCCAGGGGTTGCGAGAGGAGCTAGTGATCCGAGACTGTGCTAGGACGTGGGTTGAATTCTCTTGCACAGTATTTCATTGCGTTCTCTTTTTCGACATTTTTCCCTAACTGATAGATTCTAGGACTCATCTAATTAAAATACCATCTCGTTCTACCAATTGTACCGGTTCAAAATATACCCGCCGTTCATATAGCCTACTCGTATATAATCGTTTATAAGCGATTTATAAAATCTTCCAAAACTACGAATAGCGTTGTCACACTAACACAACCATCGTTGCTAATAAGCCTACCCTTTAAGGGTATATGTACGTGAACGACCACAAATTTTATCAGAAAATGCAGGCTCTAAATTTCTAAAATTTTATGAGGAAATGAACTCACAATTGGACAAAAATTACAAGGTACCACAACAAGACTTATAAGGACTTAAATATCTGATAAAAGTATAAAAAAGGTTACTAATAATATTTTTTTAGAATTCATTTTTTACTTTAAATTAAATTTTTAAAATTTTGAAAATTTTCACACATAACTTATTACCTCATAATTACACAACCATTAGAGATAGAATTCTGAAATTTTGTACACTGATTTAACATGCATTTGTGCAAAAGGTAGACTATAATAATGCCCATTTCTTTGAAAATAGAAAAAAAAGGTCACAAAATATTATGTAAATTTTAATATATTTTATATAGGACAAATAAAGAATTTATTGTTTTAAAATAAACAACTCCATATGTCTGAGAGTAATAAGTGTTTATTACACGCAGAAAAAAAAATATTAATCATGTCGGAGAGACAATGACAATGTTATAGTTACCAAATGATGTAACCGCAGAATTTTTTTTCATACATTGATAAAATTGGCTTAAAATATATTATTAGTAATCTTTTTTATACTTTTATCAGATATTTAAGTTCTAATAAGTCTTGTTGCGGTACCTTGTAATTTTTTTCCACTTGTGAGTTCATTTTCTTATTAAGTTTTAGAAATTTCGAGCCTGCAATTTCTGATAATATTTGTGGTCGTTCACTTACATATACCCTTAAATAATTAATCACACATTAAATTAATATAATTTTATTTTTCAGCATTTAAATCCAAGGTTTAAACTACAACTCCTCCTTAAGGGTTGAAGTGGAGCACACTGTTAATTTACGATTCGATTCGGAACTGAATATTTCATTGTGACCTTTTCAGTAGTCGACTAGGCTATCCATTCCTTTTACATGTCCTGGAACGTGACAATATTCGCATCTCGTACGACTACATCAGCGCGAATTACACATTACACAGAATTAACGTCAGTGTTATGACATTTATATTGGTATACGGACAGTTTTATGCAGCAAAATTCGACATCATTGTCACACATTGCAGATTTATACAATACGGTTGCAGCAAAAGTTTCAAATACGTGAAACGGGGAAATTATATTATTTAGATGTAGTCATTTATTTTACAAAATTCTTCGTAAGTAATGTTACATATTCATTGCTATTCAAACACTTAACTGTATTTTATTACAGATGATTAAGCTGCGGATTTATGCCCATATGCCTATTTTAATCCTTAACCTGAAGGCGGAAGATTTTAGGTTACATATCCATTTTAAGACATTGTGAGTATTATATGCGAATTCTATAGTGCCTATAATTGCCTATTTCACTAGTAAATGTCTATTTGCTTATAAATGCCTAAAAGTTGCCTAAATATCTATCTACGAGCCCACGATTCAGTACCTATCGGTGAAATATAACATAGAAAAAATCACAGTTACCGGTCTCTTCTTCGGAGCGAGAGGCACCATCCCGAAAGCCTTTTGTAAAGTGGAGGGAAAAATATAAGCTGACGAGAGATCTTCAAGATGCCATCGTCACCACCATAATAAAATTTTCTGTAGCGATATTTCGTCAGCATCTTTATGGTGTACATTCAATTTAAATTACACTTGGTTCTATGTCTTATTAACTTTTGTCTGAAACCTGTTTATATAATTTTTCATTTTAAATTTTATTGTGAGCTATTCTGTGTCGCAGGGCAAACCCAAAATATTGGGTCAAACTACTAAAATTAAAAATATTATACTTGAATTTACTGACCATTCTATCGATATTTTTTGAATCTGTAATTTGTTTATTTTTTATCTATCAGACGGAAGTGATATAGAACTATCGATAATCCTGTGTGATAGTTTTACTGCCAGCAGAACGCGGAGAAGTCGAATAATTTAAAATCAACCAATAAGAAAAAAAAAATGTATTTCGAAAGCCCCATGAATCATTGTGGTAGTTGACTAGGGTAGTTGTTTTAAACTGTGTATCCGTTTTGTGAGTTTGTGAATTGAGTATGGAGTTGAGTTTTCTGCTGTAGTACGTGAAGTATACCGTGGAGATATGCCAAAGCAAAAGTCATCAGAAGCACTGATTGGAAAATACATTGACATTACTGCGTTCCCACTGGTTTGGTCCCCACCTGATTGAAGTATTGCCCTATCACTTCTTGTGAAGTGGAAGGGAGTTTCTCCCAATTTAAGAACATTCTTACAGACAATAGACATCAGTTCTCATTACAACATTTGGACGAATATTTAATTATTCACTGCCATAATGACATTACTATAGAAACTAGTGTATAATTCTACGCTATGGTCGTGTTAGCTGTTGAGAATTAGAAATTTATTAGTACCTTTTTTAAATGCCTATTTTGCCTGCCTATTTCAAGTGTTTTTATTGCCTAAAAATCCGCAGCTTGCAGATTATAGTGGAACGAGAGATACTGCTGGAGTGTCTAGTCGGAATCAGTAATTTTCAATAAACATTGTGTAACAAAGTTTACTTACTATACACAGGTAGCTACTTAACGTAGAATACCGTAGAGGAGGGTAAAGTCGATCAAAATTTTGCTATTTTTTAATGATATTGAGGTTATGCAATTGAGCGAAATTCCTCAGAAAATAGCATTTTGTCGTCATATCCTTCACTTATAAAGATACGTTACAAGAATTGAATTACAATTTATAAAAAACTGTTTTTTATTTGACTTGTGATCGAAGTTACCTGCTTAAATAGGGTAAAGTCGATCACCATTTAATTTTTATTTTAAGATCGATTTCGAAATATTGCGGAGTAAAGTCGATCACTGTTTATGTTTTTAAAAAGCAAATTAAGTGTATTACATATATTTTATTTGTTATAAGGAGTGTAAAAACAATAATAATCTTCAATATACGCCTATAGCATATTATTATTATTATTATTATTATTATTATTATTATTATTATTATTATTATTATTATCATCATCATTATTATTCATATTGTTATAATTATTACTACTATTCTTATTTATTATTATTATTATTATTATTATTATTATTATTATTATTATTATTATTATTATTATTATAAATTTTATCAATAATTGTCTTATATTTTTATACTTTATACTTTGTATGTCTCATTTATTTTGACCTGCTGTTCACATTTTAGTATGCTTTTTTCTTTCTTTCTGTATATTATATATTATGTCTGACTTCTACTTACTTGTTGTTTACATTTTATTATTATTATCTTACTCAGTTTTGTGTGTAAAATTGTAGTGTACTTTGTAAATTTGTAGTGATTTCTATAACGCAATTTTACTCCTGGTTGAGTGTTAGAGAAGGCCATATGGCCTTAACTCTGCCAGGTTAAATAATTCATTATTATTATTATAGCATTATATAGTGTATCTTTTGTTACTGTGATCATACTAATCGATACAATTAGGCCAATAGGTCTCCACTGTACAATCGTGACTATGATTGCCAACTTATAAAACATAAAAACACATTTTAATACTTCACATACCAACAAACAAATATTTAAGAATTCAAAATTTACATGGAAATACCACCCTTCAATTATAATCTAAAGTGCAATTCAACATTGCTTAGGTTTATATCAGATGTTATTTGAAATCATCTCCTCCTCATGTCACTTTAGAAACTACGTTGTTCCCATAGTCAGGTACAGAGGGGTGTACAAAAATATGTTCCTATGGCAGTGCTTCTCTTACGCAAGAAATTCACCATAATTTCGTCTTCCTCTTTCTCCACTATCCCATCAATATAAGCTATACTATGACACTTTTCTGTTTATAAGTGTTAGTTGGGGGTATTTCGGTGAACAATTTATTCTTCCTGCTGGTCCTATCTGTTTGGAGTTGGTCGATGACATGATCGACTTAACCCTACAAACATACAAGTTTTCTTAAAATAATAATTTTTAATACTAACATTTACGAACTGCAAAACTATTATTTCAGGATACAATCTCAACGAAAAGTACTTACGTATACTTCCTGTCTCCTTTCACCATACAGAGTGTTTCAAAAATACGGGGCATAATTTCAGGTATGTATTTCCCACATGTAGACAATCAAAATAGTTCATTACAACATATGTCCGGAAATGCTTTATTTCCGAGTTATGGCCTTTACAACATTGAAATTCACCGGAACATTTTCTTTCCGCAGGTCGTTGCCGTCAAAGGAGACATTAAGATGGCACACTGACAGTTCATTCCGAGGCGAAGGTTACATTCAGTGTTGTGTAGGCGTTAGACTGTGCGACATGTATTCAAATCAAGAGCTGGCAGAGATACACTTCATGTACGGTAAGGCGGACGGCAATGCTGCGCTGGCTCGTCGTTTGTACCAGGAGAGGTACCCACAGCGACAATGTCCAGATCGGAAGACATTTGTACGTCTCCATTACCGTCTGTGCGAGTATGGAAAATTTAACTCTCCTGGTTTGGGAAGGGGACGACCAAGATTTACAACTCCAGAAGTACAGGAGGAGATTCTGGAGGCTGTGAACATGACTCCTTCTATCAGCACACGAAGGGTAGCGTTGCAAGTCAATGTTCCTCATTCGACTGTCTGGAGACTGTTGAAAGAGTATCAATTGTATCCTTATCATTTGGAACGTGTACAGGCTCTGTCACCAGCAGATTACCCTGCACGAGTTAGGTTCTGTTAGTGGATCTTGCAGCAGTGTGGTGTAAATCCGAACTTTCCTGCCTTAGTATTATATACAGATGAAGCACAGTTCACACGAGATTGCATAACAAATTTCCACAATCAGCATGTATGGGTGTATGAAAACCCACGTGCAACTGTTCCATCTCATCACCAGGTACCGTTCTCCCTCAACATGTGGGCCGGTATCATTGGTGATCGATTAGTTGGACCCCATGTACTTGTAAACAGACTTACGGGGCAGGCGTACACAAACTTCGTGGAAAACACCATACCTCATGTTTTAGAAGACACTCCACTGATCAATCGTCAACACATTCATTTCTTGCATGATGGCGCTCGCTCCTGCACACTTCAGTCGTACGGCTCGCCGGTACTTGGATCAAAGGTTTCCTGATCGATGGATGGACAGGTAGAGGTGGCCCAATTGCTTGGCCTCCACGCTCACCTGATCTGAACCCTCTCGATTTCTACTTGTGGGGCCATTTAAAATCATTGGTTTATTCGTCTCCGGTGCCTGATTTGGAATCCCTTCGGAATCGAATTGTGGCATGTTCTGAGGACATACGCAATACTCCTGGAGTTCGGGATCGTGTTCGCAGGTCAATGAGACATCGATGTGAGGTCTGTATTCAAGCAGGAGGTGGACATTTTGAACATCTTCTGTAATGACAACGACCTGCGGAAAGAAAAACGTTCCGGTGAATTTCAATGTTGTGAAGGCCATAACTCGGAAATGAAGCATTTCCGGACACATGTTGTAATGAACTATTTTGATTGTCTACATGTGGGAAATACATACCTGAAATTATGCCCCGTATTTTTGAAACAACCTGTATAATTTAGAGTTTGTAAGACTTTGTTTTCATTTAAGAGAAAAAGTTGAGAATAACAATTTTCACTTCAACGGTAATTACACTGTGTTCACATTGTTGGCATTCGCAGGCTTTTTGTTGTCCCTCTCGCTTACATTTACAATGTAAGGCATTGAAGTTAGCATAACAAAATTTTAACAAGTAACTGAGAAAATATATAATGTTCAATAAAAATAGCAAATGATCGATTTTACACCCACTGATTGACTTTACCCACTTCTACGGTACCAATTGTTTGTAAATAGTATCTTCCCTGTGTGATTCACAGAAAAAAAAGTAAAAGGTAAAGTACTAAGGAGCTATTAGATGAGCAGGCATGTTGTATGTACTAACGTGGAACACTGGGTGTTCATTAATTTTATAGTGGAAAAACTGAAAATAAATATTTGTTAAATTGTATCTCAGTTCTCTATTTAATTAAAAAAATTGTGTTCTCCATTAAAATTGGAAGGTTTGGCGACTTTTCGACTACCATGCCATGCGTTTTCTGCCGGTCAAATTGTAAATCAGTCTGGCAACACCGAGAGCAGTTGATTAAAAGCGAGTGACTCGTGTGAATCCAGCATCGAAGTCGAATGAAAGGACGTCGTGATCTCGGTATAATGCTATTAAGAAGAACGGAGACAGAACTTAACAAACACGTCGTCCAATTTTAAGTTAACTGCATTATCAGCATAAAAACAGAGCTTCCTTGCTTACAGAGTTAGGACCACAAACAGTCTGCCCCACTTGCTGAAATCTAATAAGCTTCTCTCTTGAAGTTTGTTTTTCCCTTCGCTTATCACTTGTGCGTGACGTGGGCGCAGCTCGCAACAAGGAACTCTTTTGTTCGCCTGATGGGGGAAGTGCGTTCAGAACACGTTAATAAGAGTCTGACCCAGGCGTACTCAAGAACCCGTATGGAAATATTCCCGTTGCCTTGGCGACGCAGACATTAAGTGTACACAAGAAACGAGCGTCAGCTTATCGAATTTCTCCCATTGCCCCCACAATGGTAGCTCAGTTTGTTGTTGACTTAATAAATAATAAAGTGATGAAATACAGTTAATAAATAAAAACAGAACTAGATCTAGCACTTCTTGGAAGGCACATAGTGTATGAAATTATATTCATAAATTAACACATATGTTCATGCACGGATATATTGATGTATGCCAAGTCTAGGGAATTGTGTAGGACTATTTTCAAAAAAACTACAAATAATGCCCATGGCTTGTCAGTATATCTTTTCATTAATAATCTTTCTCGTATGTAGTCGTGAAAACTTTGTAACTAATTCAACAGTTCATAACATAAATACACGTCAAAAATGACTTTCATACTCCATCGGCTAGTCTATCGTGCTACCAAAAAGGAGTGCGTTATATGGCAGTAAAAATGTTTAATAGCCTCCCTAGCGATATAAAAAATGAAACTCGAAACACAAAATTATTTAGAGCCAAATTAAAGAAGTACCTAATTTCTCACGCCTTCTATTCTGTAGGTGAATTCATGACATTCAGTAACATTTCATGAAATTGATACTAAAACTATGTGTTGTACTAATAGACTATATTGTAAATCTCGTCTGTATATATTTCATCTAGATTGTGACTATAAATTGAGACTTTATAATAGTATTAAGTTTTTTGACTTGTTCCATATTCTAGCTGTAAGCAATGTATGAATGCCATGGAATGTTAATAAATACAATACAATACAATACAATATTGATGCATGCATCCATAAATACGGTAAATACGCGCATGCATGCATACAAAAATTGATGCACGTGTTTACAAATGCATGCATACATACATTGATGGATGCACTCGTATAGTACCCGACAAACGTCCGACGCGGAAAATATTTGCAACAATTATGTGACGTCATCGTATGGTAATATAGAGAGACATCTGGTCGACTGCAGCGCCCTGACCTTCAAGGCCAAGTCGAAAGTTCGCCTTGTCGAGTGATACGCATTGATAGATGTGTTCGTACATGCGTGCATCCCTACATACATTGATGCATATTTCTATATTTTTATTTTAGTTGGTTATTTAACGACGCTGTATCAACTACTAGGTTATTTAGCGTCGATGAGATTGGTGATAGCGAGATGATATTTGGCGAGATGAGGCCGAGGATTCGCCAGAGATTACCTTGTATTCACATTACGGTGGGGGAAAACCTCGGAAAAAACCCAACCAGGTAATCAGCCCAAGCGGGAATCGAACCCGCGCCCGAACGCAACTTCAGACCGGCAGGCAAGCGCCTTAACCGACTGAGCCACGCCGGTGGCTCATATTTCTATAGATCTGTGCATACATTAGTTATTTATGCAACAATTAGATAATCTTGATGATTATGGCATGAATGAAAGTTTTTCGCACTCACTGTCGTTCGTGCGACAATTTTCACTAGTGTCATAATAAGATTATCCACGAGTGAATAAAACACTTTATGACATCTTAGCATTATAAATTGTAGGAAACAATTTATGAAAGAAATTCAATTCGGGATCCATAGCTGACAAATTGTGTTGTTCATATTTTTATATCGATTAGTTGCGCCTGTCTTTGAGTAGGTTAAAGAGAAAGAGTTGGTTGTGTTACAAATGCTTCTTTATTTTATTATTACAGTTTCTCTGTACCACAGAACTGTTTTATGTGATATTACTAAAGTAATACAAAATTGTTAACGATTTGAAATAAATGATACTTTACCTTCTGTCCTGCATTTCATTTCTTGTTCCACGGCACGTAGAAGATATTCAGACGAGATGCATGTATCGCGATCCAAGCGTTCCGGTATTACGTCAAAATAGCGAATACGTCATTGTTTTTATACGCACGCGTGCCATAATACAATTAAGAACGATATTCGATGTAGTAACACCTGTTTATAATACTAGGATGGCATAAACAATTATACATCATCGATACATGCTTATGCACTCAAGTGTACATACATTAATGCATTCGTTTGTGCATGAAAGAGTATATACACACACGTACGTTCTTGCATTAAAATGCTTAAAAACATGAACGAACGCCTACTCTCTGCTTGGTTACATGCATACTTTTCAATCAAGAAAATAATAATTTATACCTTACAATTATGAGCATATACTGTAAGTTTGTACGTAATGTACATATGTATACAGTATGCATGTGTGTAGTCCACGCCTGTGGAGTAACGGTTAGCGCGTCTAATCGCGAAACTACTGGGTGTTCAGTTCAAAGTGTGTCATGGCTCGATGTATGCCGTCATGTGGCTAGCCGATGAGCCTAGAGAATTCAATCTTCCTACACTTCCGCAGAGATGTATTACTTATGTGCAAGAGAAGTTGCCTAGTAAGTACGGCGTTCATTCAGAAGAGTACTTACCGATACGTACTGTAACGCCGGTGGTGGCAGGAATGTGAACTGTTTCGCAACATGTACGGAGGTGAGTTTTTTCTTACTGTCGGGATATGTGGAGAGGGTTAAGGCGATTACTTACATATTTGTTGACATTAACTTCGACTGTCAACATGGACACGGAGCATTTGATTTGTATTGTGGAATGTTACCGTACGCAACCGATGTACGACTTGCCCGAGCAAAACACAATTCGAAAGAGGTTATGGTAGCACGCAGACCGTACAGACCTCCATCTGTTGCTACGACGTTCAAGTTATACCGTACACGTTCTGAAGTTCAGATTGAACGCCTTGCTTAATAGGCAACTTCTCTGACACAAAAGCTGAAACTCGCTTCAAATCGCTGACTCACAACAGTGACGTCATGACACACTTTGAAATGAACACTCAGTAGGTGGCCCGGCTTGGATTCCCGGTCGGGACAAGTTACCTGGTTGAGGTTTTTTCCGGGGTTTTCCCTCAACCCAATATGAGCAAATGCTGAGTAACTTACGGTGTTGGACCCCGGACTCATTTCACCGGCATTATCACCTTCACCTCATTCAGACGCTAAATAACCAAAGCTGTTGATAAAGCGTCGTAAAATAACCTACTAAAATAAATAAAATTCACTGATTCATTCTAGCACTCGTCCATTTGTTAATTTATTCTATCTCTCACTTATTTATTTATTAATACTGATACTCGAACACTTATTCTTTCTGATTTGTGCTCATTCACTTGTCACTTGCTTATTCCATAAACTAATTAATTCCGCCTGTCACTAATTAATTTCACTACTTGCTAGTCCGTGACTTGTTATTTGACTGATTTGATTCATTGATTAATTCCATCATGCGCATCATCCTTCCAGGTAGCTCTGATTTTAGGTGTTGGTGTATAAACGTAACTCATGGTTCGCTTTCTTTTATTGGACTGAAGGTTTGGCATACGCAAATTTTAGGCCTACATAGAATTTATATCATTTTGTAACGTTATGACTAAAGACCGTTTTCTTAGTCCAACAACATTAGAATGAGTTTAAGCATGCACGGGATATACATTATCACGTGTCCTTCAGTAGACCCTTGCTCACAAACACAAGTAATGCGCACTGCAAGGTCATTCTACAACAGATTTCTCCTCCGAAACAAGTACAGATGGTAGTACCTGAATAACATGGTTACGTTTCTGTATGCGACATCACAGAAACGTAACCATGCCATTCAGGTACTATCATCTGGTGGTAGATGAAAGAAACTCACTGTCCGATATTACCCGATGTCCGATACTACCCAACTCTCCCCTATACTACTCTCCCCTCAACACCAAATTACCTTTCGTCTCGTTTCTCTTATCTATACTCTAACCACGACGTAAATGCCAGATCACTTATCAGTGGCACGCTAAGTATACCTCTTCATAGAACATCTTGTTATTCATCATCTTTTACAGTATCCACCTCGCGTCAATGGAATTCCTTGTCACAAAGTATTAGGGGCTGCAAGACAAACACCTTTAAAAACAGCTTAAAAGATAACCTTATTAGCATTTCACTCCAATCATACTGATTTAAACTATCACTGACTACATTGTTACTCCTTCCTTTAGACATGCATCCTGATAGTGCTGTATTTTCAAAATTGTCTCATAATAATCTCTTTCTATTATCTAATATTATTTGAAATATATTAACATTCTATGTATTTTAGCTTAATTCTGCTACACAGTTTATTTCAGTGTTTAATTAATAGTTCATAGTATTTTGTTGATTAATTCGTAAATAACTCTTGTATACATGTAACTCTCATCTAAATGAAATTGTTGAATTCTTTGTAAGTTCATACATATGTATGTATACTTTTTGGTGGTTGATTGGAAGAGAAGGCCTTACGGCCTTAACTCTGCCAGCTAAAATCAATTATTATTATTATTATTATTATTATTATTATTATTATTATTATTATTATTATTATACTATTTTAGTTTATCAATGTTTATGAAGTTAAATTTTACAGCAAAGATTACTGTAATACATGTTCAAATATATATTTATGTTTCTAAATATAAAATTAATGTTAATAAGAAACTTTTTGACTTTTTTTGTAAATCATCTCGCGACCCCTCTCAACCCCTTACACGATCCCCCCCCCCCTCTTAGGGGTCAAGACGCACACTTTGAGAACCGCTGCTCTATAGCATATTATGCAACCTAGCTTTCCAATAGTTATATAAATTAATGAGAAATACTATTAACATTAGAAGCGGAGATGGCTGTTAAAATATCTTACATTTGTGCATTCGAACATAAACACAGTGAAAACTACAAACACAATATTTTTTTCTTTCTATTCGGCGATAATTTTAATTTTGTTGTCAATTCCAACTATTGTATTGTGCAAACAAATTTTCCACCCCTTCTCCCAAGAGACTCCTCGACGTGTAAAGCAATTTAATTCTTTACAAACTCCATGTATATGAGATGTTTTTATTAATCATATTTCCCTCTCCGAAGCCATGGAACTTGGGGTGGGGGGCCGAATGGTATTAATGTATGAAATGTGTCACAAGGGTTGCTGCGTTATCGTTTATTGAAGCATATTAAAGCCTTTATGAAGAAGGGTTTGGCACCCTCTCTCGGTTTTGTATATATGTTAATAGTTATTGTAGGTGGAGGGAATACACACAAATGCGGTTGGTAAACCGGAAAGTTTCTATTTCATTATAGAATGTGGAAAGTAGGCTGAAATGTGAGAATAATAAATTCGGTTGCAATTTGCAGAACGACTGCGGGTGATGTTGAGAAAAACCAGTTATACACGTAGAATTCTCTTGGGTGAAATATAATCCAGTAGCTAACAACTCCAGTAAAGCAATTATATCTACCGTAGTCTGCCTGAAAGCCTACATTCATACGATTATAATACTTTCTCCACTGCCCGTACCTCTGTTTTGGAAAGTAAGGTGCGACCCATTCACATACTTCTGTTGCATGGTTGTAAGATAAATGTATAACTAATACTTTCCAGTCCTAGTAGAATCTAATAATAAACGTCGTTGCAAAATGATACATTCCGCGTAGTATGTAATAAAACATATAGGCCAGGGATGTCGAACAGCGCTCTCGAGCTGTGAACTGAAGAGCCTTCACTCCTCCCTTACCGTGCAACGGTTGAACACAGGTAGTAGGCAGTCCGGCCGAATGATAGTAAACAAAAGCGAAACTGCGGCGGCTGATACATCTTACCAATTGATTAGGAACTCAGTTTAGATTTGCACTTGACGAACTCTGATAAACAAAGAATGTAACCTACATGAGGATGAATTATGATGATGATGATGATGATGATGATGATGATAATAATAATGTTTTATCTACTGGGTCATTCCATGAATGTTGTTCGTTAATGACGGAAATAAATCATAATAATGTTGTTAATATCATGTTTAAAATATAAACTTTGTGTGTATGTGTTGTAGCAGTGCAACTACAAATTCAGAAAAGTAAACTGTTTTGATGTATAAAATTAATTACTTTTAGCGTGACTTGAAATTTGTTCATAGTTTTTGTTACAGATTCAAAAATATCTCCTCCTCGAGTTCGATCATTTAGTGAAATGACATCTACAAGATCCCCATGAACATTGAAATCTGAATCGACACTCCTTATGAATACACTACAGCTAGCTGCGCCGTATCTTTCCGGTCGGTACTTTCATCAAGAGCTATAGTGAGTAATAAGTGAAAGTTTTCATTCTTGCTATCAGTTGTTCCTCCAAGTTTTCTCCCATTTATGACACGTGCTCTGCAAAAAATATTACGAGACAAACATTTAGATTTAAAATCATTAACGTATTCTGGACATATCCCTTTTGCAACAGATATGAGACAGCCTTTCACAGATTCTCGTTAGTAAATAGCTTTGAAGCCGTTGCAATAATTTCACAAATTTTGTAGCTAGCATGAACCAAGCTTATTCTACTAACACCCGATGATGATGGAAAGTTTTCTGAATTCAATCTGGATTTTAATTCTTCTACAGCCTTTTCACGAGTGAAACCGGATAACTTTTCTGGTCCATAAGCTTCAGCATGACGTGTCGAATTAAAATGCCTTTTAATATTATGATGGCTAATGTATCCAAGTTCTTTTCTACATATTAAGCAATGTGCCTTTCCGTCCTTTAAGATAAATACATATTTATCTGTCCACTCACTATTGAATCGTCGTTCCATATCCATACCAGCCGCCAGAGTTGATAAACACACTGCGTACAGAACACTGCTACAGTTCAGCTACGGTAGGAAACAGTATTAATCGTTTCACAGTTTGAGAGCGCTGTTCGACATCCCTCATATAGGATATATATATATATATATTATTTTTGTACGCAGGAGAGATCCGAAGCCTTACATTTAGGCTTATTGTGCTTACCACTCCTGTTCTGTGAATGATTGGGTTGCCGAATAGCTGCGCTCTTGTACAGATACAGCCAGACTCCGTGGATATCCAGAGTACCGCAATCATTTGCGCCGGCAAATGCCGACAAATCCAGGGGCGGCCCGTCCTTATGTGCTACAGTACAATGATAATTTTGGCTCAAATAATGTATTTGTAATACCACCATAATATATGATCTGTCATTTGACAATTTCCCGTGGTTATGTTCATGACGCTCTTTGGTGCCTCAGGGGGTTCGTTGTGCTACTCAAAGCTCCACATGAAAAATGTAGACAGTTATGCGCATGTGCGAAGCTGAAATCACTGCTCTGATTGGCTATTTTTACGCGGGAAAGTGCTGTAGTCAGCTTCAGCACAACACAGCTTGGAGATTGCAAAAGTAAAGCGTAACGAAAGAAAGCTTGTTTGTAGAAGAATTCGGAGCTATGTACAATGTATTTGGTAATTCAAGTGTCCGACTGCTGCTGCCATCTATCAGCTAAAGTTGCTGTCAACAGCTATACTATACCGAACAAAAGAGTGTTCCAGATACAAGTTGGATTTCTATACGGAAGACCTGACTTCCGAACAACAATTTACAGGATCCATTCTGTGAAGTATCGAAGTTGTTAAATATTTTGGTTACAACACCAATGACCACTGCTGAGCCAGAAATATGTTTTTCTTGCTTGAAACGCATAAAAACGTTTTTAAGGAACACTATGTCCCAGGATCGTCTCACTGCTCTTGCAATACTGTCAATAGAAAAGTGTATGATGTCCAAGATGGAGGGGTTTAACATCAAATGACAAATTCTGCAGTACGAAAGAACGTCGTATGGACTTCATATTTCATCACTAGGCGAGACTCCAAATTAAGATAAATACATAAGTGTAGGCCTCTACAGTAGGCCGATATAGAGATTATAGCACATTCATTATTTTGACCACCAGCCGCTACTGGACAAATCTGTCATTGTTATTCCAGCTCGCTATATGCAGTAAACAGTCATATAGATAACGAATGTCATGTAAGTGCGAAAAAATTTAATGCTGTTGTGTTCCGAACTGTTTACAGGGTACTGAAAAAGGAGAGCATTTTTTTTCTCTATGATAAGGTGAAGGAAATAAGGAAGAAGAAAAGAAGTGATTATAAATAGGAAAAGGAACGATCCGCTACCTAAGCGATGACACATTATTGGTGAGATTAATGAATGAATTTACCTTCGTAGGCCTATTCCCTCCCCCCCCCCCCAAATTTGGATCCCAAAATGTATTCCTTAAACTAATCTAGAATTTAAGTTGTTGCAGCAATGATATTTCTACATAAAACAAATGAATCAATTAGGACAAATATCAAATTTCACTATCTTCCACCTTTAAAACCAAGCATTTCTGAGTTCAATCCTAATTGCTATTTGCCAGAATGCTAGAATATAGTTGTTAAAGTTCTGAATTATTTTTTCATATCAACTGAGGTTGAACGCCGAAAGTTAGGCCTACCTAGTCATATTGTTTTAATTGCTTGAGGGAAACTTCTGAAAGAAACCCCACCAGTTAGCTTGTCCCAACCAGAATTTGAACCCGGGCCCTCTCATTTCACTGTCAGTCATACTAACCGTTACTTCAAAGCGGAGTAACATATGCTTTACGAAACTTGTAATATTGTCAAAGGTAAGTACATTTGAACCGGAATATGTATTGAACATATATACATGACAGTTTTTTCCTCCTATTTCTTTATTTTAGGTATTTGTTGAAGTAGTAGATGCAAAGTAATATGTGGAAAAGATGTTCACTGTACTGTAGTTTTGTATCACTTTAAGTTATGTGACGAAAAATATTGGAGACGTAGAGAGAACAGATAATGTTTCCTTATACAAAGTAGAGTGTGTTTGAACTGCATTCTTACATGAAAAAATATATAAAAAAAGACTACGAATATCATACCAGCCATCTTGACAAATTATTTTACAGTATTTTGGCAGTAGCTTCATCATCCTGCACGCTTAAATAGTATTTTCGTCTACACAGATTTACACATCTTCATCTTCCCATCTTTTCTTAGGCTATCAATTCTTCTTCATTATGGCCAGTGTCTATACGATATATAATATTAATTAAGTCTTCCTCTCCTCTCCTCTCCTCTCCTCTCCTCTCCTCTCCTCTCCTCTCCTCTCCTCTCCTCTCCTCTCCTCTCCCTTTACCTTTAACTTTACCCTTTTCTTATCCTTTACCTTTTTCTTCTTTTTCTTATCCTTTACCTTTCTCTTATCCTTTACCTTTTTCTTATCCTTCACCTTTTTCTTATCGTTTACCTTTTTCTTATCCTTGACCTTTTTCTTATCCTTTACCTTTTTCTTCTCCTTCACCTTTTTCTTATCCTTTACCTTTTTCTTATCCTTCACCTTTTTCTTATCCTTTACCTTTTTCTTATCCCTCACCTTTATCTTATCCTTGAAGTTTTTCTTATCGTTTTCCTTTTTTATCCTTTACCTTTTTCTTATCCTTTACCTTTTTCTTATCCTTTACCTTTTTCTTACCCTTTACCTTTTTCTTACCCTTTACCTTTTTCTTTTCCTTCTCGTTTTCTCCTTTTTCTTTTTCTTTTCCTTTTTCTTTATTTTCCTTCGCCATACTGCTCACAGCTGTCATTTAGTTCCACTAGGTACATATAATTAACATTGTTGAACCTGTATTTCGCTTTTCTCGATTGGCATTACTGAATAACATCCAATTGCTTTGTTGAAGTAATCGATATTCATCTATTTCAACTTCACAATGTCTGAATAAGTATTCATAAGTGTACAATTACTAACATTTTATGAGGGAATTTGAAAGTTATATTATTTATATTTTTATTTTGTTCACAAAATGGTTATAATAAATGTCACTCGAGGTCTGAAATTATCCAGATAAATCCGCTCATTGATTAAGGCTGGTTCACAATAAACCGGGAACTGAAACGACAACGAGAACGAGAACGGAAATAATGTTAAATACCGGTACATTTATTTTAACATTATTTCCGTTCTCGTTCCCGTCGTTTCCGTTCCCGGTTTATTGTGAACCAGCCTTTAATCGGTGTATCTCAGACCTCTTGTGACATTACTATAGACTATTTCGTTTGTATGACTTCATTCCATTTTCGACCAATGAAATGTAATGAAATTTTGAATTCCAACCAATCACAGTCACACTTTTCGATAATTTTTGCCGCTAGATTTATCGCTATCAATTTATCGCATGGTCGTTCTTTTGTTTAGTCGTTGTCGCCAACTGTTTCCCCGTAAATTGATGATCATGAATACATTAAGATGCAACTACACAGTTAAACATTTCTTTCAACTTTAAAGCAATGAATGCAAGATTGATATTAATATTAATTAATATATTTACGCAGTGAAGACGACATTCAAAACGGCGCACCATCTTAATTGAACGTACCTTTTAAACGTGATTCTTTCAATATTCTTCCCAAATTGCACGCATACGCGATTGGAATATTGAACTGTGTAGATGCAGCTTTAGTTCCGTTACACACTACAGCGAGAATGCGTTTGTCGAGCTATAAAAAATGCTTTCCTGTAGCACAAGTAACGGTCGAAATAAGACACAGCTGACATTGGTCCTGCTCCCACAGGTAACTTAACCTATAATTGTAGCCTATAAAATTTGTATTTTGTGAATGAAATTAAACAAGCAATAGAAAGTCAGATGTTAAAATTTATGTAATATCATCGCATATCGAACACAAAAACCTTGTGTAGTAATATATAGGCCTACAGGGTCTTTGATCAAACTGCCTTCCGTATGGCGTAATAATATTCGTTTTTCATTTAGGCCTATCTATACGGAGATGGCTTCACTGTGTAGCAACATGTCTCGCTGTGAATACATAAGCATTGGTATATAGCTGTCCCCACTGTTACTGTTAAATTAAATTATGATTTCAGCAGATAATGAAAATGTATTTATGTTATAATAATAAGAGAAAAGTGCAGTACATGTAATTAACATTGTTAAACCTGTATTTCGCTTTTCGCAATTGGCATTACTGAATAATAACATCGAATTTCTTTATTGCAGTAATCGATATTCATCTATGAGTATTTCAACTTCACAATGTCTGAATAGGTTAAGTATTCGTTAATATACAATTATTAACATTCTGTGATCGAATTTTAGGGATATATTATTTACATTTTTATTTTATTCACGAAATAGTCCTAATAAATGTCACTCGAGGTCTGAGATTTCCCAGATAAATCTCAGACCTCTCGTGACATTACTACAGATAAATCCGCTCATGGATTAAGGCTGGTTAACAATAAACCGGGAACTGAAACGACAACAAGAACGGAAATAATGTTAAATACCGATGCATTTATTTTAACATTATTTCCGTTCTCGTTCTCGTCGTTTCCGTTCCCGCTATAGATCATTTTTCCTGTGTTTAAAGAACAGACCTCGAGGCTTCGTATTGAACGCAGAAATGTTTTGCTGTTAATGAAGTTGATAATGGTAATGGCTCTCGTATATCGGTTGTCAAGAGGAGGAACCACCCTTTTCAACAACCCCTTGATACTCTGCGTTATGAAGAAGACAGAGCTGACATCTCACTTGAGCCGTAATACGGGGACGGGACGGGACGGCGGATTCGTATAGCCTCGCACAGGTTCTCGGCGGTGAGGGAGTAGTGTACGCGGTTCCGTACGTGTCATTCAAGGAGGGAGAGAAACAGGCAGGGTGTTATTGCGTGATTAACGACACGCCGCGCCGTCCTCCGACTGGGCGTTGCAGAGCCAAGGGGTGTCAAACGCTAGATTGATGGAAACAGGATGCGTACACCACTCCTCTTACTGCACTTCCCACGGGAGTATCGTGTTACGAACAAATTGCGTTAAGAGAAGTTGAGCAAGAAAATTCTAGCGAATTTTTCTTTATAATGAACTCACGACTATAACTATCTCTTACGGTACAGAGTTTTAATTAGTCAATATTATAAAGAGTTGGAAAGATGTACGTCGATTATGTGGTGTCGAGACATCCGAATAACAAAACTATGAAAAGTATCTTCCTTGTCAATGTAACGCTTCTGCATTCGACGTTTAAAATATTAAAGAAGACTTGAAGTAAATAATAATAATAATAATAATAATAATAATAATAATAGTAATAATAATAATTATTATTTATTTATTCTGGTAGAGTTAAGGACTTAGCCTTCTCTTCCACTCAACCAGGGGATAAAAATGAAATACACGGTATAGGCGCGCCACCGTTTTTGGCATGTGAAATAAGTAATGGGAACCTCAAGTGCGAGTGTCTTACCTTTGTAGCAATCTATGGGCGATCAAGCTGACAATTGAGGGGTTGGGTGCAAGAAAGGCACTTCTCTCAAATGCAAGTTTTGAGAAAATTGATGTTGAAAATTATAACCTTAATAATGTGATCTATGCACGCCTTTACGTTTTGGGTACTCCTGACCTCTATGATCATAGTATTGAACTACAACTTGGTGATCATATGCATAACAGATCAGAGAACACAATAAAGCGTTTTACTCAAAAAGGGCACATCCTATAAAATGCCCTTCTTGTACCCAGCCCCTCAATTGTGATTGGCAGATTGTTGATGTGACGTGTATTTAGGAGGAGGTACCGTTCTCAGCTGCAGTGGCAAAGGAAACTCACTGACTGGACACTGTACTCAAGGACACACCGCAGGAAAGTTAAATGCGAGTATCTTACTTTTGCCGCAGTCTGGGCAGCAAGACTGACAACTGTTGTTGGCAGATTGCTGACGTGACGTGTATAGGAGGTGGTACCATTCTCAGCTACACTATCAACATATGCTCGCAGACTTTGGTGTATGTAACCCCCTCCAGTGATGTACAAGCACCGCATGTGCGCGTCATCAATGTCTGCCACAAAAAAAAAAAAACAGGAGTGTTTCAAAGAGTGCGTGATTCTCTAACACGGAGAGCAGAAGGATGTGTTACTATGATTGGACGTCACATTGAGTACCTCCTAAAGTTCATAGCTCTTAAGACAGTGGTCGTCAGAACTCACTGAAATGGGTAACGGGTAAAAAGTGTATCGGAATATGCACCCTAGTGCAGACGGGAGAGAGAGAGAAAGCATACTCACCAGCAGCCCGGATGCACGTTAGTGCATCTCTTATCCGCGGCTAAAAGACTCTAGCCCGAGCGTACACTGGCCACTGTCTGAAGGTATGAGTTTTAGGACCCATGTTTGTTAGATCTTTTTTTCTCGTTTTGGTGCTTACTACTTCAACTCAAAATATGGAATACTTTTTGTAACACTCTGTATAAGTTGTAAATTATTTCATTCTTTTTTATTATCCATTCTTAGATAATATTATCTTGAAGTGGTCCAAATATTTGCCTAAACAACCTTCTTTCAAATATTTTCAATTAAGATCATTCTTAATCAGAATACAGGGTGATTCACGAATATTGTTCAATACTCTAGGATGTGATTTCTGGCATCGTTCTGATGAAAGAGTTCATATAAACATATGTATGTTTTTTTTAATTGAGTAAGTTACGCCCTCCTGAATGTTAAAAATAAATCTAGATAATATGAAGGTTTAAGCATTTAAATTATTTACAACAGTGGTATACTGGGTGTATTATAAATGCATTAAAGAACATTCACGTTATTACTCACCTCAAAAATTTGTATTAAAACCGGTTTGCGGTAATACACGTAGCCGTCCGAGTGTGAACCGCGCGCGCCGCATTCCCCAACTTCCGTTGTTCGTATGCTAGATACTAGATACGTTGTAGCGGTGTTGAGGTATCTCTGTGACCTTTATGTCACGAGATTTTGTGTCGCTGCTATCAGCTGTACTATAGCACATACAGCTCCTGAGAGAAGGGTGGACAAGAATGCGTGTTACGGAAGAAAGAAACATGATTTTACCTGAAACTATTCAAAATCGAACATATGTATATATGAACTTTTTTCATCAGAATGATGTCATAAATCACATCCTAGAGTGTTGCACAATCTTCGTGAATCACCCTGTTTATAGTTAACACAAAGTTGGCGCCGTTCGATACATCCTACATAGTTACAGATTTCAAAAACCAGTGGTCTTTTGTTAACGTTTTTGTTTTTTACCTAAAAATCCCATCCTTATTGGTGACATTGAAGGCTATGATGATTATGATAACTGTAATTATATTAAAGTTTAATTACCTTTAGAATTTGAATTGCAAAGGAAATCAAATTCTTCCTGGTGCAAGTTGAGTTTTTTTCCCTGTCCCAGCTGTATGTTGTCGTCACAAGAACATTTAATTAGACTTCGGTAACTAGTTTACTGTTCGTGATGTTTGTTGCGAGGGATCGGTCTTCCGTGTTGACCACAATCGCATAAGGTAAACGTCACAACTGTCTTCGAAGTAATTTATCAAGTCAAAATTAACACAGAAGCCGCCCTTTTGTATCCCATCTGAAATTTAACCGCAAACTGAAGCACAACTTTCTTGGTTGGACTTGAGATTTTCTTCTCAAGAGAGAGCACGAGAAGATTACGTTTGGACGCAATTCACAGTGAAGTGTCGCCTTTACACAGATTTGTTTCACTGTAGTTTCTGTTTCTACATTTGAACATTCACCAATGTGAGGATTTGTATTGTGCATTAATTCATTCTTGTCGTCATCATCCTTGACGATCCTAAACAGGTAGTTCGTTTCGGAACAAACAGTGAATGTTTATTAATTCTTCCACGCAATTGTTAACTCTCAGTACAGTGTAAGTTCTTTATTTTATATTTCTAAACCTTTCTCTAAGTCTTCACAAATTTCTTTCCTTTCTTACAAGTTCTCTCTCACTAAATAAAATTGTCATATTATTCCCTTCTCAGGACACTTCTTTTGTTTGTCACCTTGAATCCTCATCTTCTTTTCAAATGATTCATCTCCATATCGTTTCGAGACCATAATTTATCCCCTGCTCTGAACATTCTTTTCTTCCCTCAATTCTCTCTGTTTTCTTCTCTTTCCTGTCCCTTTTCTCTCCATTGCTCCCAATTATTAGATACTCATTTCCACCTTTCTCCCTTTCAATAGTAACTATTAACTGTTAATCTCTCTCCTCTTCTGATTCTAATATTCTCCTCTCTTTCCTCCCTGTTCTCTTCTCAATTCTCCTGCCCTTTTATCTTTTATCTCGGATCTTTTTTATCTCCCCCCTGACTTCTCTTCTCTTCTCTTCTCTTCTCTTCTCTTCTCTTCTCTTCTCTTCTCTTCTCTTCTCTTCTCTTCTCTTCTCTTCTCTTCTCTTCCTGACTTCTTTCCTTCCGTCCTCTCCTAACATCTTTTCTTCTTTTTCTTCCTGTTCTCTTTTGTTCTCTTCTGTCTTTCTCTTCTATCATCTTTTCACTTTCTTGCTCTCTTCTGGCCTGTCATGTCTCCTTTTCTCTTCCAGCTGTCCTGTTGTTTTCTCTTATCTTTGTCTTTCTCTCTTGTTCCCCCCTCTTTTCTCTCTTCTTTTGTCCTAACTTCTTACATCCTCTCCTCTTACTATAGCTCCTCTCTGGACATCTCTCCTTCTCTCCTTTTCTGGCCGCCTTCCTTTTCCCTTTTCATCCTCTTTCCTTCTCTCTCCCTTGAGTTCTTTTCTTCCTTACACATTTATTATGTAATTTCTTTTCGTCTTACCTCTTTGCTTTTCTCTTCCCGCAGCCTATTTATTTTTTAATTCTCATAGCCTTTTTCGTTCTCTTCTAACCTAACATTTTTTTTCCTTTTCTCTTGTCCTCTTTTCTATTTTTTTCCTATCCTTCTTTCTTTTTTCTTTTCCTTGTCCCTTTTCCTTTATCTTTCTCTTTTCCTTGTCCCCTTCTTTTTTGTTTCCCTGGCCTCTTTCCTTTTCTCTTTGCCTAGCCTCTTTCGTTTTCTCTTTTCCTAACCTCTTTCCTTTTCCCTTTTCCTAGCCTCATTCCTTTTCTATTTTCTTAGCCTCTTTCCTTTTCTATTTTCCTAGCCTATTTCCTTTTCCCTTTTCCTAGCCTTATTCCTTTTCTATTTTCTCAGCCTCTTTCCTTTTCTATTTTCCTAGCCTATTTCCTTTTCCCTTTTCCTAGCCTCATTCCTTTTCTATTTTCTTAGCCTCTTTCCTTTTCTATTTTCCTAGCCTCTTTTCTTGTCTCTTTTTCTAACATCTTTCCTTTTCTCTTTTCCTAACCTCTTTCCTTTCCTATTTTCGTAGCCTCTTTCCTTTTCCCTTTTCCCTTTTCCTAGCCTCTTTCCTTTTCTCTTTTCCTAATCTCTTTTCTCTTTTCCTAGCTTCTTTCATTTTGTTTTTTCCTAGCCTCTTTCCTTTTCTCCTTGCCTAGTCTCTTTCTTTTTCTCTTTACCTAGCCTCTTTCCTTTTCTCTTTTCCTAGCCTCTTGCCTTTTCTCTTTTCCTAGCCTCTTTCCTTTTCTCTTTTCCTAATCTCTTTTCTCTTTTCCTAGCTTCTTTCATTTTGTTTTTTCTTATCCTCTTTCCTTTTCTTAGCCTCTTTCCTTTTCTATTTTCGTAGCTCTTTCCTTTTCTCTTTTCCTAACATCTTTTCTCTTTTCCTGGCCTCTTTCATTTAGTCTTTTCCTAGCCTCCTTCCTTTTCTCCTTGCCTAGCCTCTTTCTTTTTCTCTTTGCCTAGCCTCTTTCCTTTTGTCTTTTCCTAGCCTCTATCCATTTCTCCTTTCCTAGTTCCTTTCCATTTCTCTGTTCCTAGCCCCTTTCCTTTTCTCTTTTCCTAGACTCTCTACTATTCTCTTTTCCTAGACTCTCTCCGTTCCTCCTTGCCTAGCCTTTTTTCTTTTCTCTTCTCCCAGTCCCTTTCCCCCTTTCCTACTCTCTTCCCCTAATCTCTTTCTTTACATTTCTCCTACTCAGTTTCTTTCGTTCTTCTTGTAACCTCTTCATTTCCTTCTTCTGGTCTCATTCTTTCTCTCTTCTTGTAACCTCTTTCCTCCTTGCCTCTTATGGTATCTATCCCCCTTCCTACTCCAAATTTCCTACCTCTTCTCTTCTCCTAGCCTGTCTCCTTTCTTCTCATAACCACTTTTCTTATTTCTTCTTGCAACCTCTTTCACTCTTGCCTCTTCCGGTTTCTTTCCCTCTCTCTTTTCCTAACCTCTTTCCTTTCCTCTTCCCTTACTTTATTTTCTTTTTTCCCCTTCTGTCATCGTTTTCTTCTTCCCCCCCAGTTATTTTGCTTTTATCTTCTTGTCTCCTTCTTTCTCTTTTCTTTTAATTCTCTCTTTCTCTCCTCTTATAAACTTTTTTCTTCTCTTTTCTACTAGCCGCTTATATTCCTACTCTTATCTCTTTTTATCATCTATTCACTTCTTGTGCCTTCTTCTGTGCTCTCATTTTTCTTCTCGCTGTCTGGTTGCCACTTTTACTCATTTCCCGTCTCTCCTGTCATCTCCTGTTTTTGGATTTCATATCCTCTGTTCCTCTCTCCTCTCTTGCTCAGTTTTACTGCCTTTTCTCACCTTTTATTTCTCTTCTCTTCTCTTCTCTTCTCTTCTCTTCTCTTCTCTTCTCTTCTCTTCTCTTCTCTTCTCTTCTCTTCTCTTCTCTTCTCTTCTCTTCTCTTCTCTTCTCTTCTCTTCTCTTCTCTTCTCTTCTCTTCTCTTCTCTTCCCTGTCTGGCCTACTGGTTTTTATTTCAACTATTAAATTAATAAATATATTATTTTTCTCTTGTCGCTTCTTATCCATTCTCGTAGTCGTTTCCATTCCTTAGCCTTACGTAAAGATAATGCATATTCGATCATATACGAATAACTATACTTCTTTCAAATTGAAAACTGAATCACTACATCCTTGACCTGTTCTTATGTCGATCGGACGTGTAAACGTGACACAATACGTCTCGCGTTGCTTGCTGTAGATATGTCAATAATGCGAATTAGATTAGTCTCTCTTCGAGATCAAACTCTCGTCTTCTATAAATAGAACATTACCCGTATTCCAGACCTAGCAGCTGGTAATGCTCCTATGTAACAGTAATGGAGATTTTGATGTGGAAGACAAATGACTTTCGATTTCAGAGTTCCGTATTTCCTGTCAACTTGTCACAAAAAAAAAAAAAAAAAAAAAGAGAGAGAGAGACAGGAAATGCGGTATCAAGTCTCGTGAGCGCGCTGCACACTTGGAGTCTCTGGTGGCGTCCACATCACTTCACATACACGATGTACTGAAAAGCAACTTCATTACGCATTAAAGAACCAGCGTGTTTAATGTCATCGGCTTATACCGAACTTGTCAGCTGATATCACACTGTGAGGAATGACAGAAGGGCATTAGAGAACAGGAACGCACAAACTCGACTGTCAGAAATTATAAGTAAACTATTTTGTCTTTCTTTTAGCAAGCCACTAGTCCTATACTCGTATGCTAGGCTGGTTATTTTTCCGAACTACTTCCAAAATGAAATACGAGGACCGTCCAGAAGGTAGGTTTCCCCGTGGCTGTTTACATAAAGAAAACACAATTTCATAGAAAGATTTATTGGAACAGATACGGCAATTTTTGAGCTATAGGTCACAGACTAAATATGGGAAATGCCTGTTATTATTCAGTTGAGAAGCTTTTATCATCCAGCCTGCTGTCGAAAAATCTGAAAGTTAGAATTTATAAAACAGTTATATTACCGGTTGTTCTGTATGGTTGTGGAACTTGGACTCTCACTTTGAGAGAGGAACAGAGATTAAGGGTGTTTGAGAATAAGGAGCTTAGAAAAATATTTGGGGCTAAGAGGGATGAAGTTACAGGAGAATGGAGAAAGTTACACAACACAGAATTGCACGCATTGTATTCTTCACCTGACATAATTAGGAACATTAAATCCAAACGTTCGAGATGGACAGGGCATGTAGCACGTATGGGCGAATCTAGAAATGCATATAGAGTGTTAGTTGGGAGGCCGGAGGGAAAAAGACCTTTAGGAAGGCCGAGACGTAGATGGGAAGATAATATTAAAATGGATTTGAGGGAGGTGGGATATGATGGTAGAGAATGGATTCATTTTGCTCAGGATAGGGACCAATGGCGGGCTTATGTGAGGGCGGCAATGAACCTCCGGGTTCCTTAAAAGCCAGTAAGTAAGTAAGGTCTCTCAAGTACGGATTACCGACCGAAGGAATGCGAATCAAACACTGCGATAAGGAAGAGCGGGCGAGAGGAAAGATCACGAGATAACTTGAATGATATTCAAGAGTACAGTCGGAAGAAAAATGCTATCGATAGAATCAGTCTTGCCTTGTGATAGTTACATTACGACTTTAGTTTGTTCCATTGCATGCGAATACGTGTCTTGTATCGCATGGTATTATTATTTCATTCGTCAACATATGTTGCGCGTTTAATTAGCTTCGAATTATTCTCTTGCTACGTTCTTTATTTCCATGGCGATGTCCTCCTTTGTTCATCTTCTTGGAAGAGACAGTACTTCCATCGGCTCGCACCTCTCCTACGTCGGCGTGCCTACATACACACGTCAAAACAGATAGCAACGCCATCATTGCTTTTCGGTAATCGTTTCTTGCGCGAGCTATAGCTGTCAAATCGAGTGACCAATAATAACAAGCAATGTAAAAAAACATCGCGAAATGATGTAAGGCAAGAATCTACGCAAATTCTGCATATTGCGATGACATATAAACTGATTGATGAAACCACAGGATTTCTTGTTATCGTAGCGGGAAATATCGGGTGGACACACGGAAATTCCCTTCTAAGAACACAAGATGGCGAGGCGAATGTGAGAGTTCTCAGTATGAAGAAGGGCCTTACAGTTTCCGTGTGAGTTTGCGAGCGGCTACATACCCGAAAATCCATCATGTAAGAATCCAGGGCTGGTTAAGTAAGGCGGCACCGAGCAGAGATAACTTGTTGAATTGGAAGAGGAAAGCTCTCAACATGGGATGTATTCAAGACGGAAACGAAATAGGAGACCATCCACTCTGCGAGAAATTTGTGCTGCCGTCGCCGAGTCAGTGGATAGAGATCGTCGAATTCAAAATAATAAGCTAGAAACGAAACGAGATAGCCCAAAAGAAGAACCAGGAAAAGATAAAAGAAAAAAAGAAGCAAAACATTTTGGATATGGAATTGTTCTACAACTTAAACCAGTGATGTCAAAGCAAACACATTTTGCTGACCTTGACGGCGTGCGCGGGCATTAAGCGCTAGGTATGCTAGGAGGAATAAGCAGCCTCTTGGATTAAGAAAACAGTGGTGCACAAACTTCAAACGGAACGTGAAATTTTATGTCGTTATTTTTATATGGCTTCTTTCTGTTTGTTATTTTCTATATTGTCTGTAAAACAAAACTACTAACACCTATGTCTTAGCATAATATTGCAGCTGTGTAGTAAACGTTAATAACATTATAAAGCGTAAAGAAGGAATATTCACACAAATTCCATAATAACTACAACTATACTGTACTAAGTGAATTAAACACATCATTCATAAAGAAAGTGTTATCCCAAAGAAAGACACTGAATATCTGAATATGACATGATAAGTTGAAATTGATATTGATGGTATATTTAGCCTTATAAAAGTAATCAAAACAATACTATAGTACAAAGCAAAGTTGTCTAGGTATATGTTTTAACTGCAAATAATATTACATAATAAAACTCTTATCGCATTATGCCTTTAGGTGATAAAAGCGCGCAACTTTCTGTTATCAGAATATTAAATTATCTCGAAATCTGCTGAAGCTATAGAGCTGACGTTTTACCAACATATAGGCACATATCGTTTGTTTGTGATGTAACAGTATTTGCTTTGTTAATTCATTTCCTTATAAACATTTTCCATGCGAATATTTTCAAACATTTTAATACACTATCTTTAGTAATACGTATTTACGATATATTAGATTTACGAAAACATTGTTTTAGTGCCTGTAAGGGTACTAAACAAACATATCTGAAAATTTCACTTTTCTGCAAAAAAGTTGAGAAAATATTCGTTCTGAATAAAAAGCAAAGTTGTGAAAAATGAGCATTAAAATTAAAACTTACATTCTTATAATGCACTTATACTTCTCAGACAAATCTAAAAATTAACTTGGATACAGTTTTAATAAGTTCTCTTCCCTTTATCCATTGAATCAGTGCTGGCCATCCCTGTATATAGCTCGACCAAGCGGCATATACTACCTCTTTCGTCTGTCTCTTTACTTTCCGCTGTAAAGCGCTCAGGCTCTCCTGGGCTCTAAAGCGCGCTTGCTCCTATGGGCATCAGTTGACATCACTGACTTAAACAGTCAATAAAATTTGATAATGATGATGAATTATGTTGAAACAACAACATCAGTAAAAAATAATATTGTTTTAGATATCGATTCAGCCCCAAATAAATTACTATGTAACAGCTATTCAGAGTTCTGGCTTCAATTTTTACTAAAGTATTTTAGATGTTACTTCATAACTTCTGCTTCTTTATTCCTGCAAGATTTTTGACGTGTAGCGAATTTGATCGCAGATTGCCATTATCGTATGCAGATAATATTAGCCGCAATCAACTACTTGATCACATACCTCACGGACATTTCTGCCACAAAGTGATTTACGTCTATAGTACATGAGATGTGCTAACCACAACCTAAATATCAGCTCACCTTGAAGGGATGGTATCATGGGACTATTATATTTGCTTGGTTTCTGATCAGCATTGTAAATCTGGCAGTGAGAGCAACACTTAACTAACCCCTGAAGAGCCTTGGCCTTTCTCTTTCGGGTTATCAAGCTAACACAAGGCGAGTCTTCTGAAACATGGGGTCAACACGACGCTAGGTTCTCTGCCTAAGACATGAAGAAAATAACAATAGCAACTTACAAAAATCTATGTTCTAGGCGGAATTCAAATGGATCGATCGTAGTCTTTCAGTAGCATTAAATTAACACTATTGTTGAATGAATACGTAAGACTTGAGAGAAATACTTTGTCATTTAGAGTACGTCATTTTAGACTCTATATATCTTGAGTAACAATGCTGTCGACCACCTCTGTAGTGTAGGGGTCAGCATGCTGGTCTCTTACGCAGAGGGCCCGGGAACGATTGAATTACCTGGTTGAGGTTTTTCAGGGTTTTCCCTCAACCGTAAGGCAAATGTCAGGAAATTCGGGCCACAACATTCCTGAATATCACCGGCCTCATTCTTCACTGTAATCATATTCATAACAAATCAGTAATATAAAATAAGAAAGACACTCTTTCAGCTTTCCCAATAATGGGACTGCCCCATTGGACAGAGTATAACACACAGAGTGAAAAAAAAAACAGACCAGAAAAGAGAAATGTGGGGAACGAACAAGTAAGGGAAATTAAGTACAGGAAGGATAATAGCATACATATAATACGTCTAAACATGATAAATAAACAGATTAGACGTTCAAACAAAAGTTCTTCCTTTTTAGGAAACAAAGTACAGATGATATTTTAAAATGTCAAGTGATCCTCTGATAGCAGTAAGGGAAACATCACGAATGAAGTCTTTGTTCAGCGGGAACTTCTTGCAGAAACTGAAGAAGAGGCGAGGTATTGTGCCCCTAGCGCCGACCATTAGCCCAACTACTTCAGTGGAGGTGAGGTGATATTTATCCAAATAGAATGGAACTGTGGGCTCATAAATTCTGCATTTTCCTGCGTGGACTTCAGCGGGCTGATGTTCTTCTGCCTCGAACCTGACTGTCGGGTCTATAATGGAGGCGGATGTAGAGCCTGGTGGAATGGCAAGCATGTCAATTCGCTGACAGGATCCCTCTTGAGAGATGCCATGGACTTCTTCGTGTACAGTGAGACCTTTCTTCCTCAATGCTTCGGCAATCATGGACCTGATTCTGTGATGTCTAGAATTCCGCAGTGTCTTGCTGAAAGGACAGGCACCCAAAACGTGGCCAAGAGTTTCAGTCTCACTGACGCAACGACGACAGTGGTTTCCGTCTCGGGATCTTCCTGGTATAGTATGCAGAGGACAGCATAGACAGTCGCCATCTAGTTCACAACAATAGAACCAGTCTCAACAATAGTACACAGGCCTTCGGATTTCAACCAAAAATTAATTCACAATATGACTAAAGATGTTAAAACGAGTATAAATAACAGCGAGAAAAAAAAACAATGCTGTAAAACATCCTAATTGTGTTTATTATATATATATGTATTTTGATCTTACCTGCAATTTCTGCGTGTTCGTCCTATTATTGAAGAACTATTTTGTATAAAATCATTATTACAGACTAGAATCTTTATCAAGTTTCGATTTGTAGTTACCTTCTGCATAATAATAATAATAATAATAATAATAATAATAATAATAATAATAATAATAATAATATATAATGTTTTATTTTCGCTGGCAAAGTTAAGGCCATAAGCCCTTCTCTTCCACTCAACCAGCCTTAATCATACTGCATACTCTTCATGACTTTCCTACTTAAAGTTGTTCTCTAGAACCATACTTAATGGATACATTTATAACATACGATATCACAAATATCATTTAGTAGTATCTGCAACACTTTCGAACCAACACCCAAGCGCAATCTCAGATCACCGGGCACGTTATTATCCCAAGACTTCTTCGATGACGAAATTTCTGTTCGCAGAAGCGATTTGATTCTGATATTTCGTTGCTTACGAATTTATTCTTCTTTGTCATAGTTCAAATTCTAGCACAGCGTATTACTACAGTCTAGTACGAGTATATACAGTCGCGAAGCTTGAGTTGTGAGGGTGCTAGGAACATTAGACTGTGCCGGTGCTATTTCGTATTGTCTGTAATGGGCGATATTAGCGATCCTAGTGGTTAGCAACTATCTATGGATGCATATTTACTACGTATTGAGCTTCGTGACTGTATATACTAGACTGTGGTATTACCGTGCTGTGGAGGTGGAATGAGGCCGCGCCTTCTCTTAAGACAACGTCATGGAAGTCCACAAACAGACATGACATGGGCGGGATTCGAACTCACGACCATATGTTCCACATAGCTTTAAGCGAACACTTCAGACCGCGTGTGTACGACATTAATATGAATTACATTAATATTATTTCCCACCCTTTCTAGTTCTTTAGCACTATTATCTTCTAAACCATTATCGAGATTAATATTATTGTCAGTCCTTCTCTATATCGAGCTTTTTCATATAGAGTAAGTTTCATTTTATTCTTCCTTACTTATGAACACAGATATCTTGAACCTTCCGTGACGACTTGTTTTGCCAGTCACTGATAATTTGAAGTTTGTCATTTCTAGCGACTAACAAAGAGCATATTTTCTTTCATCAACTTTAATTGAAGGTTCAGAAACATGCTCACCATAGTGAGACCATGATTCAAAATCCGCGCTTGTGGCTCAGCGCTAGCGCCTTGGTATTCCATCCATATGATCCAGATTCAATCCCCGATCTGGTTGTGTTGAAATTCGTAGTGTAAAGACAGACGTTTCATAGTAGTTTTCCCCGGGTGCTTTCGCTTATCTCATTTATTTCATCAACATTTTCCAATTTCTCCTAATTTCTTCTATCATCTGCAATAGTTAATTGTGGACTGAAGCAGTGCTGTCATGGAGGCCATACGGGGCCATACATTGTATGGGAACCTAGACTCTTTAATGAACCGTATGAGGAAGAGAAAATTTTGCCTATATGGAGCCATACAGTGTATGGGTGCCTAAGTTTTGTACATGTGAAAGATGAGGAATACCGAGATGATGTGTGAAGTGGAATTTCCAGGGTGTTATCGCTATATACGTATATATACGTATTCACACCAAATTATAATCTGTGCATTTCGAACTGCGGATCAAGATCACGTACAAGGGTACAAAAAATCAAATCACGCACGAGTCACTGAACTGAAAACTGTGAACTGAAGCACTGGTAGTTCCGGCTGTTCCAGCTGACATTGGTTGAGGAGAATGGTCCAGAATTTGGGTAAGCACACATGGCAAATGCAGTCCATTGCTTGACCTTGAGTCATCAGTTTGAAATGCACACAATATTAATAATATTCCTTCTAATGTGTACTTACTTACTGGCTTTTAAGGACCCCGAGGGTTCATTGCCACCCTCACATAAGCCCGCCATTGGTCCCTTACCTGAGCAAGATTAATCCAGTCTCTATCATCATATCCCATCTCCCTCAAATCCACTTTAATATTATCCTCCCATCTACGTCTCGGCCTCCCGGAAGGTCTTTTCCCCTCTGACCTCCCAACTTACACTCTGTATGCATTTCTGGATTTGCCCATACGTGCTACATGCCCTGCCCATCTCAAACGTCTGAATTTAATGTTCCTAATTATGTCATGTGAAGGATACAATTCGTGCAGCTCTGCGTTGTGTAAGTTTCTCCATTCTCCTGTAACTTCATCCCTTCTAGCCCCAAATATTTTCCTAAGAACCATATTCTCAAAAACCCTCAATATCTGTTCCTCTCCCAAAGTGAGAGTCCAAGTTTCACAGCCATACAGAACAACCGGTAATATAACTGTTTTATAAATTCTAACTTTCAGATTTTTTGACAACAGACTAGATGACAAAAGCTTCTCAACCGAATAATAACACGCATTTCCCATATTTATTCTTCGTTTAATTTCCTCCCGAGTGTCATTTATATTTGTTACTGTTGGTCCAAGATATTTGAATTTTTCTTCGAAATATAAATCTCCAATTTTTATATTTCCATTTCGTACAATATTCTGATCACGAGACATAATCATATACATAGTCTTTTCGGGATTTACTTCCAACTCTATCTCTTTACTTTTTTCATGTAGAATGTCCGCGTTTTCCCTAATCGTTTGCGGATTTTCTCCTAACATATTCACGTCATCCGTATAGACAAGAAGCTGATGTAACCGGTTCAATTCCAAACCCTCTGTGTTATCCTGAACTTTCCTAATGGCATATTCTAGAGCGAAGTTAAAAGTAAAGGTGATAGTGCATCTCCCTGCTTTAGCCCGCAGTGAATTGGAAACGCATCAGATATAAACTGACCTATACGGACTCTGCTGTAAGTTTCACTAAGACACATTTTAATTAATCGAACTAGTTTCTTGGGAATACCAACTTCAATAAGAATATTATATAAAACTTCTCTCTTAACCGAATCATACGCATTTTTGAAATCTATGAATAACCCTTTTAATGTGTAGTAGTAGTAGTTGTAGTAGTAGTAGTTGTAGTAGTAGTAGTTGTAGTAGTAGTAGTAGTAGTAGTAGTAGTAGTAGTAGTAGTAGTAGTAGTAGTAGTAGTAGTAGGGTTTAAGAAGGGCGCGTCAGCTACTATGGCTATTTGCGCCCTTATCTAAAATTCTTAATATAACAAATACATAAATAATATAATAATCAGAGTTCTAAAAGAACTAAAAAGCGTTGTCACGATAAAACGAGGCACACAAATGCAGTATACATAAGGTGATTTCTACAGAATCATAAAAGTGAGCAATTCTACCACACTAGGTGGTATTCAAGACGAACAAATAAAACAATAAAACTAAGGCCACCAGCGATAACTTGTGAATCAAATTTTAAAACCATAAAATTTTATAAAATATTCGGATGTATAAAGTCCGAAATGTCAACTATGTAAAATCAAATATAAAACAACAAATGTAACCTCCGGATGTAAAGGGTCCGGAGGATAAGTAAAACGGATCAATAAAAAACTAAATCACCTTGTCCAAACCTGAATTTTTAAAAATCTCACAACTGCATTTGTACAATTAAAATCATTTCCAAGAGCGTCACGTAATGTCGGCCGAATTCCATATTGCCTCCATGCATGGTCATATTTTCTGCAACGCAATAAAAAGTGTTCCATCGTAAGTGGAACATGGCACATATCGCACTCCGGCTGAGGTTCGCCACGTAGGAGATGGCCGTGTGTCAGATGACAATGGCCAATCCTCAACCGGGTGAGTAAAATCTCCTCGTGTCGCGACGCTCTTGTAGACGAATCCCAAACTCGAACAGTATTCTTTATATTTCGTAATTTGTTTCCCTCTTGTGCAGACCATTCTCCTTCCCATTGCCACCATATTTTATATTTCAAGTAGTTTCGAATGTCCTGCCACCTCTCGCGCCTTTAATGTGTATCAAAGTAATAATAATTCCTTCCAATTTTGATCATGATATCCGTTAAGCATCTGGAAATCGTCGAGATGTCTTCAGCTAAATGGATAAAACTGCTGGCCAGAAGCAGTAGGTAGAGTGTTTCCGAGTATCAAACTTCTATGCGATTGCCATGCGTGGAGTAAATTCTGATCGAACTGGCTCCGGCGTTTCTGTAGTGCTGGTGCCGTGCAAGTCGAGTAGTTTCCTCGCATCACGCACAATTTGTGATTGGTTTCCTTTTTCTTCTTACGTCACGAACTCCGTGCAATATATCCATCCACGTCACATGCAGGCGGCTTTGAATTGAGATATTGACTCGTTGTGTATCTCCGGGGCGAGTTTTGACATCCGCCCCCGGGCTGAGGTTGGCCGTCACGCGAGGCGACAAGGCTGGCGACATCCAGTAGATTGTGTGGTCACTCGCAATCAACTGCGAGCTACCCCGGCCCTCCGCCATTCATTGTCTTTAAAATTGCCGTATCGACCGGGCGGCGAACCACCTGCAAGTGACGACTTTTCAAATTTCAAACCTGTCCCCGCGCACAATATAATAATCTGTATACAGTCTTGTCCAAGTTTTAATAAAACTCCAATCAAGCGGATGTGTTCAGACTTCACAGTGCTACGCCTTTCACAGGCAATGGATCATAATATGATATATTGAACTCTTTGACGGCACTGGGGTTGGCTAAAATATACAACCTCAGAGACTGATACGGTCTGTAGTAGTCGGCAATTATTATACACTCATTTAATGTATTTAATATACTAGTACTACACATAATAATAATAATAATAATAATAATAATAATAATAATAATAATAATAATAATCTACATTAAACACAGAATAAATATGGGAAATGCCTGTTATTATCCGGTTGAGAAGCTTCTATCTTCTAGTCTGCTATCAAAAAATCTGAATGTTAGAATTTATAAAAGTTATATCACCGGTTGTTCTTTATGGTTCTGAAGCTTGGACTCTCACTTTGAGACAGGAGCATAGGTTAAGGGTGTTTGAGAATAAGGTGCTTAGGAAAATATTTGGGGCTAAGAGGGATGAAGTTACAGGAGAATGGAGAAAGTTACACAGCACAGAACTGCACGCATTGTATTCTTCACCTGACATAATTAGGAACATTAAATCCAGACGTTTGAGATGGGTAGGGCATGTAGCACGTATGGGCGAATCCAGAAATGCATATAGAGTGTTAGTTGGGAGGCCGGAGGGAAAAAGACCTTTGGGGAGGCCTAGACGTAGATGGGAAGATAATATTAAAATGGATTTGAGGGAGGTGGGATATGATGATAGAGAATGGATTAATCTTGCTCAGGATAGGGACCAATGGCGGGCTTATGTGAGGGCGGCAATGAACCTCCGGGTTCCTTAAAAGCCAGTAAGTGAGTAATAATAATAATAATAATAATAATAATAATAATAATAATAATAATAATAATAATAGTAGTAGTACTAGTAGTAGTAGTAGTAGTAGTAGTACTAGTAGTAGTAGTAGTAGTACTAGTAGTAGTACTAGTAGTAGTAGTACTAGTAGTAGTAGTACTAGTAGTAGTAGTAGTAGTAGTAGTAGTACTAGTAGTAGTAGTAGTACTAGTAGTAGTACTAGTAGTAGTACTAGTAGTAGTACTAGTAGTAGTACTAGTAGTAGTACTAGTAGTAGTACTAGTAGTAGTACTAGTAGTAGTAGTAGTAGTACTAGTAGTAGTAGTAGTAGTAGTAGTACTAGTAGTAGTAGTAGTAGTAGTAGTACTAGTAGTAGTACTAGTAGTAGTACTAGTAGTAGTAGTAGTAGTACTAGTAGTAGTAGTAGTAGTACTAGTAGTAGTAGTAGTAGTACTAGTAGTAGTACTAGTAGTACTAGTAGTAGTAGTAGTAGTAGTACTAGTAGTACTAGTAGTAGTAGTACTAGTAGTACTAGTAGTAGTAGTAGTACTAGTAGTAGTAGTAGTACTAGTAGTAGTAGTAGTACTAGTAGTACTAGTAGTAGTAGTAGTACTAGTAGTAGTAGTAGTAGTACTAGTAGTACTATTAGTATTAGTAGTAGTAGTAGTAGTAGTAGTAGTAGTAGTGGCACATGTGATAACGTGTTATGACCTGAACACGAGACCTATAAGAAGTACCAAAATCGGAAATATGAATAGTAGTTACACAGTCATTTTCGCTGTACTGTATTCTATAATTTTACATCATATTCCATTTCCTCCTTGCATTATGCAAAATAGTCCTATGACTTGCATTGAAGTATAATTTCTTGTGTCATCCCTCATTTCCGAATATTATTCTGCATTTTCCTACGTTTCGATGTATTTCCTTGTATTGTCTTGTATGTATGTTGTCATGTTTTGTATTGCATCAAGCTTATTGCCCTGTGATGTAATTCATCGCAGTGTATTGCCCTGCATTGTCTTGAATCGCAATATATTATCCTGCATTGTCTTGCTTCACGATGTATTATAATGATTTGTCTTATATGTATGTTGTAATGTTTTGTATTGCATCAAGTTTATTGCCCTGTGATGTAATTCATCGCAGTGTATTGCTCTGCATTGTCTTGAATCGCAATATATTATCCTGCATTGTCTTGCTTCACGATGTATTATAATGATTTGCCTTGTATCGTAATTTATTGTACTGCATTATCTTGGATCACAATAATTAGTCTATTGTCATGCATTGCCTTGCATCGCAGTGTATTGTCCTGCGTTGTATTTAATTGCTATGTATTGCCCTGCATTGTATTCCCCTCCATTGTCTTGCATACCAATATGTTGTCCTGCATTGTTTTACATTGCAATAATATTGTCCTGCATTTATTGCATCGCGTTTTATTGCCGTACATTGTCTTGAATTGCGTTATATTTTTTGTGCGAGATCGTGCGTATTTGCTTGGTTTCCGCACAAAACCAATCCGCGGAAAGTCTAAAATTCCACATTCAGTATTGCCAACCTAACACACATAACAATTTCCCTCTTCTTACCGCTTAAGTGACATATTGATTTTACTGCTTTAGGCTTTTAACATATTATTTTTAGAGACATTCAATATAGTAATAATTATAAATTGGAAACTTACCACTGAAATTTCACCTAAATTTCACTGTTAATTATTGTTTTAAATATTTGCAAAAATTAAGTAAACTCTACAACTCCATTAACGTTACTGCATTCGTGATGCGAGTAACATTAAGGAAGCCGTGAAAAAATCAGCAAGAATCCAGACTCATCATAGACTGGGGAAAAAAAGACAAACGTATATCACGGCCTGCTGGAGTATAGTAAACACAGAAAATATTTTAAAGCAATAATGTTGAAGATAGATATTTTTGTTTTGCAAATTTTCCGTCATTGAACAGAAACCAAGATGGAGATTTCATTACAACTAATTAGAAATTCCTCTTTCAGGTATGTAATAAAGGATCTTCCCACAAAATAATGTACGATACACGAGCGGTATGTTTGCTTTCAATTCTCGGAAATTAAAAAAGCTCACCTACGTTTCGCTGTTTCAAAATTTTCCTCGAACATACCGCTCTTGTAACGCATATTACTATTTTGTATCTTTATGTATTATTGCGTATTGTCTCGCATTGCGATGTATTGTTCTACATTGCATTGCATTTTTCTGCATTGTCATATGCGCTTTGTCGAGTCCTGAAGTATGTATAATCCCATTAAGTTGAGATTGTAGTTACAGAGTTTCAGAATTTAAAATCGTCACTATGTTCTGCTAGCGATTTTTACTGAGATGATTCATTGTGAAAGCCCCTTACAGAGCTACAAACACCATAATTTATAGCGTCACTCATTTCTTGAGTACCGTGATATCCATAGACCTGTGTTCTTGTGTCAGATGTAATAAGAACTGTTCGAGAATTATGTAATAAGTCTTAACAGTAAATATCTTAGTTGAACTGAAAGTGGAGAACAAAATTTTATTTCAGTGTAATTTGTAATTATATTTTGTATTAGGCCTACAACGTGGAATTAAGATGATCTTATTTCTATTGTTTCAGGTGAGGGAATTTTATATCATAGAATTCAGTTTCATAACTCTCCAAGTTTAATGTGGAACTGCAACTGAAAATAAAACGTAAGTTCATTTCAATTCTTGAGTCATATTTTATTAACTACAAATAATCAAGTCAGTGAAAGTGGTGTGATTTGTAATAATTGTTGTGACAAGTGTGTAAGAATAATGAAATTTTCTTGTTAAAAATAGAAAAAAATGTCTGTACGAAGCAACTAAGGAGTTTACTTTTAGCTTCACAGTACTTGCCAATTAAAGAAAGTATACTTCTGAATGGTTCATTCTCTGTTTGTGTCATTCTTTTAATTCAAACTAAATAAAAAACGTATTTTACAAATAATTTTAAAATAGTGTGACTCTGAAAATATTGAGAATATGAACTATGTTTATATGACTTTTTTTGTTAAAAATGTCTTCAGAAATAAGCTCCATAAATGGCGGTAAATCCTCGTGAATCACCCTGTATATATATGGTGTCCCGCAGCGGGGTTGTCCATAGTTTACCTACGTGTTCCTGGTATTATTTTGAATGAAAAAGTTCTAATCATCATGGATAAGAATTGCAACAGTATCCACAGAAAACGCAATTCTAAATTAACAATTTTACTTGTGATTTACTTACAATAGTATGCCACCTCGTCGTAAGGGTGTAGTTCAGTTAATTCAGCTACATGACTTCGTATATATTATTATTATTATTATTATTATTATTATTATTATTATTATTATTATTATTATTATAATGTACCGAAGTACATATGATATTTCCATGCATGTGATTTAAGATGGCGCTTATTCCGTCGGATCCCGGCCAACCAGTCACTCATTACGAGTGCACCTCAGCACATGTGTGGACTTCGGTCCTAGGTTCATAGATATCTATGACGTAGTGCAGAGGGCGGCCACTAGAGGGAACCCAAGAGTTGGAACTTAAAACTGAGACGATTCTTCCGACGCCAGAGTGGCTTAGTGGATAAAGCGTCAGCACGTAGAGCTGAAAACCCGGGTTCAAATCCCGGCGCCGGAGAGAAATATTCTCCGTTCCATTACTCTTTCATCGTACATGACTTCGGTTTATACCCATTTCACATCCAAAGTGTCCATACTCTACAACCAAATGATTACATCGCAAGTGAAAACTTCTGCACTTGGCTCCTTCGAAATCGTGATTTGTGTTCGAAGATTTTAGTCGCAGATAAAGCAACTTTCAACAGAGATGGCATCACAAACACAAGAATGCACATGTGTTTGAGAATCCACAGGCATCTGGGGAAACACATTTCCAAACCCGGTTCTCGGAAAACATTTGGTGTGGTATGATTGGAACTTGTCGGACCTGTCGAATTTTCAAACACCTTGAGAGCTCAACATTATCTACATTTCCTGCAGGCAGAGTTACCATTCCTGTTGGAGGACGTTCCGCTTCTTGTCGGACAAGGCATGTGGTCGCAGCAAGGTGGTACATCTCCACACTTTGGCAGGTGTGTGACTGCATTTTTAAATCAACAGATTCCACATCTTTGGATTGGTCAAGGAGGTCCAGTGGCTTGGCCACCAAGATCACCAGCTCGGTCTCCATTAGATTACTTCTTTTGGGGACACATGAAATCAGTTGTGTATGCTGCTTGGTCTAACAAAAAGGTCGAACTTCTCGAGAAAATAATGGAGTGCGATGAAGGCTTGAGATATGATGGTGGTGTTGTAATGAAAGCGATAAACTCTCTTACAGATAGTGCTCAAAGATGCCTCCACAACCATGGTGGTCATTTCGAATCTCAAATGTCAGAATTCAAAATGTGTATTACTCAAAACAAAATTGTAAGTCAATCACAAGTAATAAAACAATTATTAATTTATAATTGTGTTTTCTGTATCTAGAGTTGCAATTCGGATCCATGTTGATTTGAACTTTTTCACTCGAATTAATCCCAGCAACACGTAGGTGAGCTATGGACATCCCGCTGTGGGATAAATGTGTATATGTCACCTTTTGTCCGCTTAACACAACTTTTTGAATTACAAAGTTAAGAGTAACGGGAAATTTTATATTAACATACGGGAACAATTCGTCGCCGAAACATTAGCAGAGTCTTGCTAACTGTAAGCGTGGATACGATTAAGGTGTATTACGTTTCGATTAGGCAGACGTAACGAACCTCAAGGAAGAGGAGACCTTTTAGGTGTTGGACTGCATTACTGTGATGACGGAACTTGTTAAGTAGTTCTGAAATGTAGGTGATATTAATTCCCAACGCACGGTGTAAAACGGAAAGTTTAGTAATAAAATTGCAGTGGAATATTAACTAAGTACTGAGCTAATAGAATTATTGTTACTTAAAGCTCATTTCTTACTTAAGACATGCATATAGCGCATTAAAAAGTTTATACTAATATGAATTTACTTTTAATATTTATAACATTATTAAAACTATAATCACTATTGTCATTATTATTATTATTATTATTATTATTATTATTATTATTATTATTATTACTTTATTATTATTATTATTATTATTATTATTTGGAGCAACAGTAACAAATATAAATGATACTCGGGAGGAAACTGAACACAAAATAATATGGGAAATGCCTGTTATTATTCGATTGAGTAGCTTTTATCATCCAGTCTGCTGTCAAAAAAATCTGAAAGTTAGAATTTATAAAACAGTTATATTACCGGTTCTTTATGGTTGTGAAACTTGGACTCTCACTTTGAGAGAGGAACATAGGTTAAGGGTGTTTGAGAATAAGGTGCTTAGGAAAGTATGGTTGTGAAACTTGGACTCTCACTTTGAGAGAGGAACATAGATAAGGGTGTTTGAGAATAAGGTGCTTAGGAAAATATTTGGGTCTAAGAGGGATGAAGTTACAGGAGAATGGAGAAAGTTACACAACACAGAACTGCACGCATTGTATTCTTCACCTGACATAATTAGGAACATTAAATCCAGACGTTTGAGATGGGCAGGGCATGTAGCACGTATGGGCGAATCCAGAAATGCATATAGAGTGTTAGTTGGGAGAGCGGAGGGAAAAGACCTTTAGGGAGACCGAGACGTAGATGGGAGGATGATATAAAAATGGATTTGAGGGAGGTGGGATATGATGATAGAGACTGGAATAATCTTGCACAATTTAGGGATCGATGGCGGGCTTATGTGAGGGCGGAAATGAACCTTCGGGTTACTTAAGTCATTTGTAAGTAAGTAATAATAATAATAATAATAATAGTAGTAGTAGTAGTAGTAGTAGTAGTAGTAGTAGTAGTAGTAGTAGTAATAATAATAATAATAATGATAATAAGAGTTCGAAAACTGCTGGCCAAGTCTGTTTTCAGGAATTTTAAGACAATCAAAGTTTCGCAATGTCTTGCGGAATAACGTTTTTCCGATAAAATTTTCCAAAAACTATCTTATTAATTATTTCCCCTGTAAATTTAGTACCATGTTAAATGTTAAAAAATGTAATGTTTTATTTAACGACGCTTGCAACTGCAGAGGTTATATCAGCGTCGCCGGATGTGCCGGATTTTTGTCCCTAAGGAGTTGTTTTACATGCCAGTAAATCTACTGACATGAGCCTGTCGCATTTAAGCACACTTAAACGCTATCTACCTGGCCCGGGATCGAACCTGCAACCTTGGGCATAGAAGGCCAGCGCTATACCAACTCGCCAACCAGGTCGACCTAGTATCATGTTCAATATATATATATATATATATATATATATATATATATATATATACACACACACACACTCATATATATATATATATATATATATATGACGTCTGAGATTTATTTTGGTCCCAATACGAAGCAAAACTTTCCCATAGCAGGTTTCGAAATACTCTTAGGATGATGGGTTATTAAGGCTCCCACCTCAAAGACAATCAGCACTGAATAGCAATAGGATATCAGTCCTAAGTGCTGGCTGGCAATGCCTTCAAGGAAACACTCTAGAAAGCATTTCTTCTAGAGCAGACATGCCAAACTCAGTTGAAGGGTAAAGTATGTTGCCAACCTTACTCCAAATCTTTCAGACGCGATTGATGTCTATGTATCGCTCTGAATATCAAACTTTCTTCAGTGGCGCTTAGTATATAACCTCATGTTGTAAAAACAATCACCACTCTAAACATAAATTAGGATAAGATTGAAAAATCTACACAAAAACTATTGAACATTCGCCTAGTGATTAACTGATCGCAGACACCTTTTGTCTTGCACTAAAATATCAATATTCGGCTGGATTGTATTAGTAGAGCAAAGACAAGATGGCAGTCATTTGACCTAGAGCGTGCAACTGATTTACACTGATTCATTAAAAAAACTTTCACAACAATATATCGATCCGAACATTGGAATATTTTACGACCTGAAACATTTTTCAACAGTAATCTCACTAGAGGTTTTGATTTGTCTAGAGAAAATCAAAACTCGAGTGGGATTTAATTGACTATTACACGATTAGAAGAAAGTATATTAAAATTAGAAGTAACGAAGTACTCCAATACAATAAAATATTAATTGACTTACGAAAATACGACTGTCTTCAAATGTATTATTGTACCATCTCAACATTACAAATATTACGCTAGATGGCAGTACTGTGTTATGATTAGCTGTTTTCTTATTATCAGTTGTGCCAACTATGGAATCTTCATTGAACTCTGTGGACGGTTACTAGTCAAGAAGGCTTTGTTGATTGTTTCATTTTTATTAAAATTGTTGCATTCCACTTCAATTATCCGGATTCCAGTGATCAACGTCACTTGACAGATGATTTTCAATAAATCTTAATATTAAACAATCTCAGATACGTGACTATCCATAATATCATATAGCAGAAGCTATAACATAACCTAATAACATAAACAAGTGTTAGAAAAGTTTTAACTAGGAATGATGAAATAAAAAAAAGTTTTAATTAAGGACGATGAAATAAAAAATAAACATGAATAATTTTAAAAGGAACAATTATTGAAAGTACAATTTTTAAATTTGAATGTTTTAGTGGTTGTTGGTTCAGTTGATCTTACATTGGACGTATGCGTAAAAGAAGTGGAACTCGTTGATGTACATGGTTTATTCCTCATTTTATTCAGGATTTCGGAATGGTGCTCTTCATTTATTTGTAAATATGGTTTCAGGGAAGATTCATAGCTATGACCAGTGATCTTTATTAATTCTTGTTCTTGAATGCCAATGCGAGTCATATTTGAAAGTGCTTTTCATCGACTGGAGTGGTTTGCAATTTTCTGTTTTTTGACGCCCAGACCAGTGCAGTTTGAAATGTTGACAAACAAAGAAACAAATGCTAGGGTAGTGATAAAAACAAACAAATGCTAGGGACGCGATAAAATTGTGCGATAAGCAGCCATGATTAGTTGAAAGACGTCCTTTCATATCGTTTTATTGGTCAAAAGTAGTATAATATAGTAAAAGTGTAATAGTCATGTTAAAACACATTTCTATTGCCAGTACCTCGACCCGAAAGGTAGAAGAGGATAGTAAGTAAGTTCTATTGCCAGTAACTAGTATATAAATCTCGACCACTTTTCCCTAATGTTTTTATGAAACTGTTGGCAACAAATAGTTTAACCATTTTGTCATTCATGAAATTAAAAATTGTTAAATAAAAACGACATTCCATAAAATAAGCAAAACAGCAACAATTTTACATAATTACGTACATGTAAGTTTGTTTTCCCCCTTAATACTTATCATAGATAGTATTGAAATAACGTCTTATAATATATATTTAACGGAATATAATAGTTAACCAACTTTATCATCTTCAACAACAAAATAACTATATTCATATTCCTTACTGAAGCTGTAAACAGTGCCTTTTTCAGATATTCTGTAAACTGCTCGCCACTGAGGGCCGTATTCATAGACTTTCTTAGCGTGGGCTTCCGGTGGATGATCAGCGAACTAACGTTTTTCCTATTCATAAACCATTGATAGCGATATGATATGATATGATATGATATGATATGATATGGTATGATATGATATATGATATGATATGATATGATATGATATGATATGATATGATATGATATGATATGATATGATATGATATGATATGATATGATATGATATGATATGATATGATATGATATGATATGATATGATATGATATGATATGATATGATATGATATGATATGATAGTCTATTACTCCCTCTGTCCCATAATAATTGTCCGGTACGCCGAAATGATATTACAGTAATTACAGACGACGGGGCAAACGAGAAGTGCACGCATGAGGAGAAGCGTAGTAGATCAGTGCACAAGGTTATGCAGAGCAATAACGTGATCTTATTGAGACAAGCAACACACACCACCCAGAAGATTACCGAAAGTGGGTATTGGTTTTCAACTCACCGGTGTGGCACTATATACAAACCAGTGTAGCAAAGCAAGCTGGAAATCGTTAGTAGAGCATACTCCTGCATTGAGTACATACGTTTGAACAGACTTGGACATCCTGGGAACACAACTGGAGGTAGTGAATGACAGGGGTAGCAAGAACCTTACAGACAGTGAACGGCAGGCGGTATAGGAGTTGTTGTTGAAAAACACTACAGCTGACGTAGTGAAGAATGGTGCCATAACAGGTGCGGCCGAGAAATTTCATGTCAGTAAAAGAACAGCACGCTGCTTTTGGCAACGGGGGCGGCAATATTTGGAAAGTGGATCCATGCTCATCACCAAATTAATCCCAGCATTAAATGCAAAATGGCCTCCTGGACCGCGCACAGGGAGAGAATTCAGATGTCAGTTCAGTAGGACAATGCGCGTCCGTATATCGCTCCCAATGACCGCACCTGGATGGACGCTGCAGCAGCCAGTGGAATCACTTTGGAACTCATGTGCCAACCGCCAAACAGTCTGGATATGAATGTTTTAGATCTGGGTTACTTCCGGGCAATTCAGCCTCTCCAGCATCAGTCAGCTCCACAAACTATTGATGAGTTAATCGCCGCCGTTGAAACAGCTTTCTCTCAGCTGACACGAGACAAGCTCAACAACGTCTTCAACACTTTGCAGTCCAATCTCATTGAAATAATGAAAGTCAATGACGGGAACAACAACAAGATTCCCCATATGCAAAAGGGGCACCTGGACCACCTCAACGTCCTGCCATCTCGCTTGGAGTGTCCTCGGAACATTTACGACGAAGCTACAGTAGCACTGCAGCAGTAGGTCTGTGGTTCTAGGAAAACTGTTAGAATGACAACCTTCCCGGTCTAACAGGCAGTTTTTTCGTCTTTACTCGTAGGAGAATGTTTTTCTTTGTTTCATTTCTTGGTCAATTTGTACTATTCCTGATGTTAATAAAGTTGCACTCCTAGGAGTATTTATTTTGGCTCAATGACTAGCCAAGTTGTACTGATCCTGGAGTCATAAAGTTGTACGAATAGTATTCATGTTCTTTTTTTGGCTCAATGATTGGCCAATTTATATAGATCCCTGACTAATAATTTTTTTCTTTTGCTAATTGAGTGACAATTTTGTACTGATTCTGAAGTAATACAGTTGTATTTCTCATTCATGTGTTTCATTTTGCTCCTATATAAACGCCAGTGTAAAATTATGGATATCGGACAATTATTATGGGACAAGAAATAAAAGCGTACCGGACAATTATTATGGGACAGAGGGAGTATATGATATGATATATGATATGATATGATATGATATGATATGATATGATATGATATGATATGATATGATATGATATGATATGATATGATATGATATGATATGATATGAATCCTGTACAAGTAACCAGTCGATAGCCGGGGCTAGTTTAGCACGCTCATAGCGCGGGTTAGCGAAATGTCTATGAATAACACCCTGAATGTTTACGATCTACAGGTAACGACTGACTAAACAGAATGAAAACAGAGTCGCGGACAGGAGATGGAGGAAGTAGGGATGGTAATGTTTGCACTCTAGGGAGCGCATGTTTGGCATCCCTGTCCTAGAGACTGAGTGAATCCCAGGGCCATAGTGCGGTCGGAAGTGTTACATAAATTATAAATATCCACGGCCAAATCGGAAATTGTACCCCGACCTTTCAGCTTGTAGCGCAACTCCTTAGGCCACATAAAATTTGGTCCAGAGTTCCATATTTTAAAATATTTTCTTTACTTCGTTTCATTATGATAATGATGATGATGATGATGATGATGATGATGATGATGATGATGATGATGTGGCTTAATTGTGGGGATTTCAAGAAAGATAACAGTGCTGGGTGACAATTACTTTGGTGTTATAGTTTGACAGTGTGTAAATTTCTACATAAACGTAATATTGACAGTTTTACAAAAGAATGTAATTTGCTGCATGATGAATATATTGTGACTCAAATTGTGTTTTACTCTAACTTTTGACAGATATGTGAAAAAAAAACTGGACTGCAGCATTTCCACGAAAAATAATATATTTCCTGATTTCCATACACCGACTTTCGCTTTATACTTCGCTTTGTACAAAATATGAGTATTACGGTTTTGCAAGGGAATTATGGATATATCGAGATTTTCACGGAAATAGATTTTACATTCACGATGCCGAAAAATTGATATTTAGAATATAGATTGTCTGCGTACAGTCTCTTGTCATGAAGTGTTCAGGGTGGATAGTAATCTCTGCACCAAAATCTAAGACGTGATTCTACATGTTAAATATTTATAATTTATTTTCCAATGATAGGTACTGAGATTTACATTTTTGACCTAAACACAACTTTAATATAAAAAATAAAATAAAATAAAAATAAGTCATAAAATGCAAAAAGAGAAGAAAATATCCTTCATTGTCTCATTACGTTCCTCGCCTCCCAGTATCGGTCACACTCTCTCACTTTGGTTAAGGTTGGACAGCTAAGTAGGAGGTCCCTGTTCATATCTTCTTGTAGGTCACACAAGGTACATTTTGGGTCTAGTAGTAAGCCAAAAAGATGATGTTGATCTAGGCAGTCATGCCCAGTGCATAAGTGGAACTTTGCGACTGCTTCATTTCTTGGTGTATTTGGTATGTCTAAGATGTCCCTTTGCAAGTGTTTCTCTTGTGTTCTGTGTTAAATATAAAAAAAACTTACATTACACTTTTTCTTCGTTGAAACTCCGTTAAGCAGGAAATTTACATGCAGAGACTAGGCCTCCAAGGTTAGATGTGCATAGTGTGTTCGTTGTTGAAAGAGATAGTGAGCTTAGCTAGCAATGCAGGTGCATGGGTACCTATTAGGGAACTCTGCCGTAGTATAATCAAGGTGAGGTTGTAGCTTTATGTGGTTAACCAATCAACGAATCGCAGTGCAATGTAAACAAACCAATTTCTGGAGCACAACGCTGAGTCCTACGCACGAGAAAAGTATCTCCATTCAATTGCTGCGATACATAACACATTTCAGTTGTAACCTGGCCATACTTCAGGATTCACGTCATTCATGACGGAACGACAGTCTAAGCACAACTAACCTAATATTCTCGTGTTGTGGTATAAATTCCTACCTTTAGTAATACAGTAGGGCATCGATTATCCGAAACAATTGGGGACGGAGAGTGTTCGGATAACTTTTTTTCGGATAACCGATCATTTACGAAAACAAATTGTACTGGTGTCATAGGAGCAGTAAGAAACAAAGAAACACTGATATTAAACACAAAACTGTACATACAGTATATATTTTCTATCGAACGTTTTACAAATAAGACAGAGAACTGATTAGCCTAGTTTGACAAGTTCAAAATAGTCATTGAAGTAGACCTACAGTTTAGGATAAGAAGTCCATTTTTTTTTTTTTTTCAGAGCTGAGACTGGGTTTTTTTGCCGCTAAATCTCGTAAACAGCGCTAGCGAAACTTCTACATGGCGCGCGCGCAAATATGAATTTGCGGACTGGAATGCTTTCGGTTAAGCGATGTTTCGGATGATCGATATTCGGATGATCGATGATCTACTGTATATCAATCAAAGCGTCAGCCATTACGTACATTAAAGCAGTACCTCTGAAGTAGAGATGGGATAAACTGTTATTTTTAAGAAACAGTTTCGACTGTAACTGTTTCATGAGCGAAGCTGTTCCAAAATAATGGTGTTAGTTTTAATACAAAACAAGAATGTAACTTTTATTCAAACCACAATTATTCCTTTCTACAATTCAATTTAAGCACTCCCGTCAACAATGGGATTTCCACTCCACACAGCAACACAGAATTCGATACTGCACTCCACAGACGACAATGACAATTTACTTGGATTATTGAGAACAACAATGTACTGTTAATCTTAACTAATGTTCACAAAGCACTATTTACAATACAGAACTGTCAGTTCTCAGTTCACAGTTCGTTTGTCTTGGCTAGCTCTTCTAGCTCAGTCACTCGAGTTCACAGTATCTCGAACCCCAGACCTTCAGAGAAAGTCCACTGAACTTCGAACTCAGGTCCCCCAACTGCGGTCCACTGCACTCGAACTCAGGACTTCGGACGCTCACACAGCTGCGGACACACTCAAGTCGAACTCCGGTCTCGAAGCTGGCTTCACTGCTACACAAGACTGGCTGGCTTGCTGTCCAACGACTATAACAACAACTGCTGTCAGCTCACAATAGTTTCAAAGAAACAGTTTCATAAAAATATGTTTACAACATCAGTGCCAACTGTTCCAAGTGTTACAACTGTTTCAACCTCTCATCTGCTTCGGGAACATGCTTCAAAGCCCTTGAATCGTCTTGAAATCAGCTGTTATGTGTATTATGACGACGAAAGTCATTTTTCGTAGGTTACTGTTAAGGATACAGTACATAACTACAATTCAAAATGAATCGATTTTAGTAAAAACAGTAAAATACTTCAATAACGATGACATTAGCCGATGATATTTTTTGCGGTATATTAATAATTAACACTATGTTAGGGCACCAAGAACATATTCTCCATCAACGGACAGTTAATAATAAATATCAGATTTATTAGGGAATTTGATTCGTACAATTAAATTGCGCGATCTTACACAGGCTACTGGTGCAGGAAGGCCGTGTGGATCATGGATATTACATCTACTTTCGATTGGAGGTCAATGATAGTGCTACACGTGGCCTTTGCAGACAGAAAAGAAGAGGAAAACTGATTAGAAATTGAACTGTTTACCTCTTTGAAACATGTGCATCGTTGCAGCATGTAATAACCGTGAAACTGTTCCAAATAAACTGTTCCATCCTTTTTACCCATCTCTACTCTGAAGGATGACGAGCACACCATCGGAGAGTGTAATAGAGTGTGGGTGGCAACGTCCTATTTGAGATTATAAAGCGATTAATACACGACCACGTACTTAAATACAGGGACATCATTTTATTTTTACTTCAATTTTTATGGTACCTGAGTTTTTCAATGTACTTCACTCCCACCCGTTCTCTACTAATGAAGTTCAACCGTCCTCTACACAGATCCAAGACCGCATATACAGTCATAGTAGCATTACGGTCATAGTAAACAGTACGTTCCAAAAATATGTTCGCGTTTTCCATTGACGAAAGAGCTTTCAATATTGAATCATTTTCGCACTGGTACTGTCGTCCATTTGCTTACGTCGTATCCCGGTTTCCCCCACCAGCTTTGATTCGCCAGCTAGTGGCTGGGCTGTCTTAGCTCTTTTCTGAAAACATTAATTTCTGTTAGGAATTGGACGCCTACGTAATGTTATACAACTGTTTAATATAACTTAAATAAAAGGGTCTCGTTAAGTAATTAACTGTCACGTGATTTCCTCCCTTTCTACGACCCTACGACATAACCACTTGGACAAACAGTAGATAGTATGTCTGAGTAATTTTATCTTTTCGGATCGGGCAGAAGTGAAGATTGAATTTACAGTACATAAGGTACTCTTTTATAGAGTAGGTACAGAATTATTTCAACATGAGTCACTAGTACGAAGAACGAAACTGGTAATTGGGATTACGTACAATAGTCTATAGTGCGATAATATGCACATTAGGACTGAAGCCTGTATCGAAATGAACGGCCACCATTTTAAAAAATGTGTTTAAATATCCATATTATGATTATTTTTCAATTTAATTTCAGTCTCTATATTGTACGCTAATGTATTGTAGACAGTATAATATACACTGCATAATGAATACATCCACATGGACAGCTCAGTTCGTGAGTAAAAACACTCATTGTTAATACAGTACTGTATTTTAATTAAACAAAAACCTAATGAAAATGATCAAACTCAAAAGCGCAATATTTCCTAGTTTACGTAAATGGATGAACTACTTTTCTTCCCTCCTATACCTAGTAAAGTGATTTGTTTGTATATTACGCCAGTATCATCGAACTCCAGTCGTGGAAGGAAGTAGCAAACGGCGTTGATCCAGAGGTATAGGCAAGTTAATATTAAAAATGTTAGTAAAAATAAAATGATGTCCCTGTATAAACATCTACTCGGACTGAGGTCTTTCAAGTTCGACGAGGAGATTATTTGCAACTCACCCTGTATAAGTCACTGACAATTTCTTTCCCTCGATTTATGTTCCTCACCAAAAGTAAAGTATGTGAATTGAACACTACTCCTGATTAAAAACTTTCAAACATATTATCGTAAGATATTCTCTCCAGCACGAAAATATCGAGTTGAGTAAGAATCTTCCTCCACTTCGATTCTACCTTCACAGCAGATACTGCATTATTGTGTCCCGTATGCCTATGTTTGCCCCACTTTAACCAACCACGACGGTGCCGCAGTCGACGCTGTAAGATGGTGTCCTATTGTTTTCAAGTTTACAGACGGCTTTGCTGTGACAGTAGCTAGTCGCCTGCATTCATATGCAACCATCTCACTCTGAAACAGCGGACAATAGACTCATGTCCAATTCCACGCTTTTGTGTCATCTATAGACAAGTCTTGTGTATATATAAACCATTTCTATGGGAATGCGTGTAATCTCGACCCAACTCTTAAAGTAGCCATGACAAGGGCTCCTCCCAGGACGTGGACAAACAAAACACAGAACTTGTCTAAATGCGCTCCTTCTCTCTCTCGTTCTTTTTCTGTCTGTTTCATTCTTCTCCGTTTCTATACCAAGTCCGTAATAGAGACGGTAGAGGAATGGTAGAGAAATTCTTGTTTCTTTAAAGGTAAAGTGTCCATATATATAGCCTATTCCACTGAAGAGTAAAAAAGGAAAGAGCCATCTGCGTAGCTCAGGCGGTAACGCGTTTGCCTGTTGATAAGGAGTTGCGCTCGGACGTGGGTTCGATTCTCGCTCAGGCTGATTACCTGATTCGGTTTTCTCCAATAGTAAGGCGAATGTCAGGTAAATGTAATGGAATGAGTGTGTGTATGTCGTTTCATTGTAATCCGACGGAATAGTAAATTGAGTTTTGTCAGGTTTCCGATATGATAGATTCATGTCTATTAATTCTATGTGCATGCAAGGCACTGCACCTACGAGGCGCGTCCATAAAGTAACTTTTCCATTCGTCCCACAGCTAGCAAACCATATGTTGCCCGAAGTGCCTGCGTGTACGTGATAGAGTAATGTCCTGGCATGGCGCATACGCTAGCGGAACTTCCCGAGTGCTCTCAGTAGCTTCGTTGCATTGGTTGAAGATGGACGCTTCTATTCCAGCTCCCGCCGCATGAAGTGCGGCCAGTGATAAAGTTTTTGAACGCACAGGGCATAGCGCCGATTGAAATTGATCGTCAGCTGCGCCAGGTCTATGGGCAAGCAGACGGTGCGTTGCTGCTGTAGACAATTTTCAGCAGGACGTCAAAATGTGCATTACGAGGAATGCAGTGGGAGGCCAACCATCTTCACAGACGACTTTATGGAGCAACGCACCATCTGCTTGCTCATGAAGTTAGGCCCATAGACCTGGCACAGCTGACGATCAATTCCAATCGGCGCTATGCCCTGTGCATTCAAAAACTTTATCACTGACTGCACTTCATGCGGCGGGAGCTGGAATAGGAGCGTCCATCTTCAACCAATGCAACGAAGCTACTGAGAGCACTCGGGAAGTTCCGCTAGCTCATGCGCCATGCCAGGACATTACTCTATCACTTACACGCAGTCGCTTCGCGCAACATATGGTTTGCTAGCTGTGGGACGAGTGGGAAAGTTACTTTATGGACGAGCCTCGTACTTACTATTGGTTCCACGTCGATTTAGTCGCCCTCTCTCTCTCCAATGTGAGTCTGCAGGTTTAATTTTTAATACTCCGTTATCTCCCGTAGTAGCTTATAAATGTCAGGAACAAATGTAACAAGGTAACTTCTATCTTGCGTCGGAGTGACTGTTGGTAATATTGGCAAGTACAGGGACATCACTTTATTTTTACCAACATTTTTAACATTAACCTGGCTATACTCGGAAATACTGTTGCCCCCTTCCATTACAGGAGTTTGATGTTACTAGTGCAATATGTAAACAAATCATTTTACTAGGTATAGGAGGAGAGAAAAGTAGTGTATCCATTTATGTTGTAGGGAAATACGATATTACGATTTTCAGTTTGATCATCACTTTTACGGAATTTATCAAAATGCAGTAGAGTAGTAACATTAAAAAAAAAAAAAAAAAACTCAACTTTTCAGGCGGCTATGTTCGTTATGTAATGTCTACTTTATTTAGCATATTAATTATTGATGTTAACATACAATATAGAGATGCATTTAAATTGAGGGGGTCATAAGTAAAGGGCTGTAAGTGTACTTAAGTTACTTTTGAGAAAATGGGGTTTAAATATTTAATCTTTCGTAAAATCGGTGAAATTTTTATTTAAATTTTAATGTGTGATGCGATTAAAATATCCCTTTGCCACTAAAATTTTAGATACTTTTGCTTACACGGATGCACTTAACTCATGTTATTACAAATGTCACTAGCATTCCTTTGCTTCTAGTCACCTCAATTCAAAATAAGCTAATCTGAATTTTTAAACAAGTTGCTGAAAATGGTTGCCGTTCATTACAATGCAGGCTTCAATTCAATACGCATATTATTAAAAACATTTTGAAGCATATTCTCTGAAATTGAATTTATCGTTTCTTGAATATAATTTTTTGGTACGATATTATTAATATAGGTTCTTTCTTCTATAGAAAACGCAATCATATTTGAGGAGCTTAGAACAAAAAGTAGGTAAGTGACAGAAACCTAGTTTTGAGGAAATTGCAGTTAAAGTTCTATATGCAATGGAATATTATACACTAGCTTGGTGAAATGATGCCCATATAGCAGCACTGCACAGTGTGATCACTTACCTGATTTTATCCCAAAGAAACATCCTTTTGGGCTATCACAACACGCACTTACCTCATTTTTTTTTAAATAATGTCACTTACCTGCCTTTTGTTCTAAGCCCCTCATTTATGAAACACACTATACACTGCAGTGTTTACTTCACTGCTTGAAGACTTCGAATGCAACAGCGGCCGTAAGTTTGTGTGTCTGACGGGAGCAAGGACATTAGTGAAGGGGTGAGAGTGAAGTACATTCAGAAATGCAGGTACAATAAAAATGCAAGTAAAAATAAAATGATGTCCCTGTACAATTTGCTTTAATTCTTTCGGCTGTCTTTTCAAAATTTAGAACCGTTAATCTTTACTATCTCTGTTGTCTTAGCTGATATTTAGTTTAGCTTGTAATTGAACATCGGAAACCATACTCACCAACCATGAGTAATTTTGTTATCTTCCAACCTTCGAAACTAGTTAATGTTAGTTATCGAATTAATTTGATGTGGACTGTTATTACATCTATTAAAGGGATGAGTTGAATTGATCTTGTTATTTAATTACTATTGAATTGGAATGTGAATTATGTTTATACTGGATTAATTTATTGTGTTATCTTGTTATCAAATACATTATTATATCATTTAGTCACGCTGAATATTTAATTCACTCCTGGAGAAACTGTGATTACCTTATCCAATGTACTTTCTGTACTTATATCGTGAGAATAATTAATCCATGACACGTTTGACAATGTATGGCGAATCCTTGGCATCTCTTATAATATATCGCTATTGTTAAATCCATTGACGCTAAATAGATAGTAGTTGATAGAGCACCGTTAAATAACCAAGTAAAAAAAAAAGAGACGGGTGTAGAGTTCGATGCTGTTTAAACCTAGTCATTAGAAGAATATGAAAATAACAATCGTAATCAAGAGCACAGGTGTGACTTTGAGAGTGAGAAAATGTGCAAGGCACACGTTCCCGCTTCCTTAGCTTGATATGGACTTAGTTAGTGGGGTTTAAAAAGAGCGCGTCAGCTACTATGGCTATTTGCGCCCTTGTTGATATGGATTTTCGAGGGTCGGACCGGAACTGATTCTTGCATTCAGGTTCACATTGGCCCAGAGTGCGTCCTATACAGGATGTAAAAAAAATACACATCAAAACTTTGGGGAGACATTACTCACATGTAGAGGATGAAAATATGTTACATGAACATGGGCTCATGTTATCTCCATGTCAGAGCTCTTTCCTATAACTCTGAGAATGTTCTACAATCACCTAGAATCGGAGTTCGAAATATTCATAGAAACCCATCACTATCATGAACTATCTTGAGTGATACGCGTATTATAAATGATTACGAGTATTCCATTACTCAAACGCATCGTATGAATCAAGATATAAATCAGTCCCTCAGTCTATGTATATTTATTACTTCAGCTGTTTTCAATCCCGGCTAAAGTGAAATACAAGCTCTGCGAGTTACAGAATTTCAGCGATGATAAGTAGGGGGCGGATGTGATGAAAAGTCATCATCTTATTCTTCACATTAGGACGATGCATATTAATATACAAATCCTTTCTATGTTAATATCAACGTAAAAAAAGTAATTTATTATATTGAATTTTTGACGTTTTTGAACTAATAGGTCTTTTTATATTTTTTTGGGCATTTTGTGGTCATTTTAATACCTCGAAGAACTTTTAGATAATTTCAAATGCATTTTAATTTCTTCTTTACCGCTTGGTCTGTTAAATCATGTTCTCACCAAATAAGTCAGTAGTAATTACCTACTGAATAAGTGAATAACAGTGAAGTTCGAGTTTTATAGTTTGAACAAACTTGAAGTCCATCCCTTATTCCACTGAAGGCTTCACTTCACACAATGGAAGTAATATAAAATGCTTGACAGCAGCTTAGTTTAAGTGAGGACTTTGACCGCTACTGTTATTTTGTCGGTACGAGGGTGTCTTTAGAATTTATGTGTGGAAGGAGGAAAACTTTCACCATGTCCTGGACAGTACGTTGTGTCCTCAACATGGTTCGGAAGGGATGTCTACTGTAGTAGACAGTATTTTTAACAAAAAGATCGCAAGAATGCACGCTGCGCACAGAATTTGTTTTGCCATTCATACTCCCTCATCTGGAAGATCTGGTAACAAAAGTGAAGCGCGGAAGGATGAGGAGAGGGAGAATGAAGGCACTGACATGGATCACCCCTGATTGAAACATATTGTAAACCTCATTAAAATCTATAGTTTTCTCTTGAAACCTTCATTTTGTTGCATGTTCTTTTCCTTTATCTTAGCAAAATTCCAGGATGTTGCCTCCTCTCTCCGAGATTTGCAGGGCAGTTATTGAAACATGGTGACTAATTTTTAAGAAGTTGTGGTGCGAGCACGGTGAATAATATTTAAATGTCATTTTCTTTCAATTCCATGACATTTTTCCATTACTTTAAGGCAGATGTGGCGAAAATGTGACTTGCGAGTACATTGTGGCTCGTAATGATAACTATGCATTTCTCTTGCTTCCTACTTCCCCCAACTCCCACTCTCTAACTCACTGGAGTCAAACTCTATTCCATTTGTATTTGAATCTGACCTGCGAGTGGCGTATCGTCGCAATGTCTCTCTCGGAACCATGTACCTCTACAAAAACGAAAGTTTCAAGTAGGATGGAAGGACACTTTTTGTTCTGCCAATATGATGAGAATATAAAATGTATGATTTCTTCACAAGTATTACGAGGAAAACGGTTGTATAACATAAAACGGCATTATACTACATGTTACTCATGAAACATTAAAAGGTTAAGTGTTGTTGTTATTATTATTATTATCATCATTATTATTATTATTATTATTATTATTATTATTATTATTATTATTATTACTATATCTGTACATCGATCCTTTTTCAGCAGATGTACGAATAATGCGGTTAGATGTTCGATTTAAACTCTCAGATTTACAATGTGATGTTAAATGAAAGCTAGATGTAAGGACTTGACAAATATTGAACTTTTCAAATCTTTGCCAAAAAATAAATTTCCGAAGTTTCGTTCTTTCGCTTGCTCTGTTAAAGCCATGTTCGCTACAACTTACGTTTGTGAAAAATTATTTTCAACAATGAAAATATTAAAAACGAAATTTAGATCACGACTGACAAACACCTTCGAGATCAACTGCGACTGGCAGTAAGTGACATAATTCCTGATTTTGAAACTCTGTCGCAGAGACATTCTGAAGACATTTAATTTTAGGTTGCGATAATGTGTTCCATGTTTTCTTATTCATTCTTTTCTTCGTTACATGTACTAAATATTAGTTTGTAATCTTATACTGTATAAAATTATATTTAAGTGCTTGATGTAAGGAAAATGAAAATCCGTTAATAATTCAGACAGTTGCTTCACTTCCAATCCGGGTGTCCGCCTCCCTCCATAGGTGCTATGCACATTGCAGGTTACACAGTGGCTCGGCGCACGACCACATTTTCGCCACGGCTGGTTTAAGGGTATAAACATTCATCCCTTATGATAAATATTGTGTTCCTGCACCTAGTCGTTTGTGTGTGATGCCTAAAACAATTTATGAACAGTTTAATTCAAACACCCGGTATTTGTCCATTCCTATTCTAAAGGAATAATTAGACACTCATCAGTATTTCAAAACCCAAGTTTGAAAATCCCAGTATTCCACGGTTTGAGAACCTCTGTCGCATCTACGTTTCGTTCTGAATTACCCCACTCGTACTTAATGACCTCAACTCCACTTGGGCAAGTTGGCAGAACCAGGAGAGGGTGGAACGGAAAACAACACTAGAGCCCCCTTCTCTTATTTTAGGATGGGGAGGGGTTCTAATTAGCATGAATGAGACCATCACAATATGAACCATGACTAGGAGGGGGGGCGAGGAGGGGAATTGTTAAAGTGCTTTAATGTGCCTTCGGCCCTTTCCACCTCCATCCCGCTTCCTGCCGGCGATGCTTGTCTGTCTTTCTGTCCAGTGTTACAGCATCTGTGGCCACATCTGCTGCTCATAATTGTGGACACACAGCAACCAGGACGGCGCGGCGTCACTACATATCTATTAACGGAGCTAATCAACTTATTGGACGTCTCGTGTGATTTTCTGATAAAACATGGTGGACGTGTTGATGATGCTGATGGCTTATGTAATGAAACCCCTGACAGTTTATTTAATTTTGATATCGTTCGCAAGGCTTTCCTGTTCTACAAAGTAGAGATAGTATTTCTTGCTTAGGGGACACAGAAATTTTGGTTATCTTGACAGTCGAAATTGAGAGGCTGGATGCAATTACAGAGTTAAAAAGAACCGCTAATGAGAAAAATGAGAGAGAAAATTTAAAAGCGTACGGAACAAAATTCTTTACACTTAGTAATAATAATTAATCTTATGTTAGGAGGTTATATATTAATAAAATTCGTCCCTGTCGGGGCAAGTTACCTGGTTGAGGTTTTTTCCGAGGTTTTCCTTCTACTCAATAAGAGCAAATTCTGGGTAACTATCGGTGCTGGACCCCGAACTCATTTCACCGGCATTTTCACTTTCATCTCATTCAGACGCTAAATAACTTGAGATGTTGATACAGCGTCGTAAAATAACCTACTAAAAATAAAATAAAATTCGTGATTCTATAATTTTTTGTTACTGTAATTACTAATATAAAATAATTTGTCCACCGCAGTGGTCTCGTGGTAGCGTCTTCGCTCCCGAACCCAGAGGGCCGGAGTTCGATTTCCCCCTTAGGACAAGTTGCCTGGGTGTGATTTTTCGTGTTATTCCCTCACTCCTATGAATGAATATCAGGTAACTTTATCAGGCGCTTGAAACCCCATTCATTGTCGCCACTTCCTTTCCTCCCCTATCACTTCATCTTCATTTCTGCTTGTCTTACTTGGTTTTCAGATCGCTCCTGCGTCAGCCCTCTGAAGCTGCTGACTCTCTCGGCCGGTCTCCATGAATATGTCAAGAAGTGGTAGTTGGTGACCGCAGCGGAACTCACTTCCCTCTCAACGGGAGAGGGGGCTTATACCTTAGACCGTTGAAGAGACGGGAGAAAGGGCTTACAACTCAAACCGTTGAGTGGGAAAAGTGGGGTGGGGGCGTAGAATTGTACACGGAAAGGATGGCGGGGACTGGTCGTCAGGGTGTTAGCGGTTAGGTCGGTGCGGCGTAGGTGGTGTCAGTGGGCATGTAACTCATTCCAGGGGCGCACAATAGACAATAGGTCGTGATGCATGGGATTTTCTCCTCCGTCATAGAGAGAGAGAGAGAGAGAAAAAAAATTATATATAAAAGAAGATAGTGCATATTTTAAAAATTCTCACTGAAGTTGTCATTGCATATTAGTACAGTCCACTGAACTTAACTTCTGTTTGTATTTATTTTATTATTTCAAACAATACAATATAATATGAAACAAAATAATTTAAAAACAAGGACTCAATCATCTGTCACACTTCAGTTTAAAGGAGCTGGCAACTTAAAAACTCAATTTTCACTAAGAAATGCATTGTAGAGACCATGCTTTGACAAGAACAGCCCAAAAAACCGGAAGTCTGTGCGATTCCTAGAACCAGAAATATCCCCCTTAGTAATGCAAGGCATTTCAGGCCGAGTAGTCACGAATGACTTGCAGCTCGCTAAGCCAGGTCCTTCTCATTTAAACGAGCGCCCGGTGTGGTGCAAGACGGAATGCTTCGGTGTGTATTTCTGTGTCTATTTTTGTTCGTAATAGATATGAATAATGTTCGTTCGTATATGTTTGAATCAGAATTCGACGAGGACAGAGGCATGGAACAAGGCAACAGCAGACCTGGGCCAGGAGGATATAGCCGAAATAACATGAACTGGTGTGAATGTGAAGCGTGCAAATTTATGCGAAAAGCGGAAGAAGATGTATGTTACCATGAAAGTGAACTTATTTGTATCATGCAACGGTGAGTTGCCACATAAACTTCAATAGTGTAATTTTAAATTTAGACATCCAAACGTGGCTAGACATACAAAGATTGTACACGATAAAACAGATTTTGAAAGATAAGAACTAAATTAATTTCAAGGAAAAATTGTTCCTGGGCAGGGTATCGATCCCGGGACCCTTCGCTTAGTGCACGAATCATCTTCTGACTGAGCTACCCCAGGAACTATACATGACACCGTCACAATTTTACCTTCATATCCACACAAATCAAATGGGCTGACAAGACTCCAGAACCAAACTTTGAGTGCACACAAATTCTGTGTGACTTAAATTGTGGCTTCCTGTTAACCTCCAGTAACGAATGTATTATGCAAATCTGGCTTTCAGGTAGTAGCTACTACCTGAAAGCCAGATTTGTAAGAAGTAAATTCTATTACAAACAAGATCTTACGATTTGTGGCATACAATTTGTCTACTAGGTAGATTGTTGGTCACCTTTGGAGGGAGGGAAATAGAAAGAACTTCCTTCTGCCATTTATCTTATTTATATTGTTTAGGCTATGTTATACCTTCTACTGTACGAGATTATAGATAGTCATGTTTCAGAGATTTAGTATATATTGATAATTGAAGTGGAATGCAACTGTTATAATAAAAATGAAACTGAATCAACATAGCCTTCTTGACTACTAATCGTTCATAGAGTTCAACGAACATAGTATAGTTGGCAAAACTTGGTAACAAGAGAACAGCTCATGATAACACACTACTGCCGTCTAGCGGAATATTTGTAATGATGAGATGGTACAATAATAGATTTGAAGACAGTTTAGTATTTTCGTAAGTCAATTAATACTTTATAATATTAGAGTAGTTTATTTCTTCTAATCTTTATATACTTTCATTTAATCATGTAATAGTCTATTAAATCCCAGTCTAGTTTTGATTTTCTCTAGATGAACCAAAACCTCTAGTGAGATTAGTGTTGATAAATTTGTTTGCTGATTGTTTGAATATCGCTGCCAAGATGTGGAATACTGGATCTATGTCTTCTATTTTTGGGATTATAAATATTTAATTTTAAATTTTTCCATTATAATAGTGTAAGTTTTCATTATTTAAAATTAATTTTGGCTATTTGAAATCACTGAGAAATTTCTCACAACTCCAATGAAAAGAAATTTGGTTAACGTCGCTATGTGAGAAATCTGACAAGCTACAGCCATAGTTCAAGCACTGAAGTTACTGGCCCATATACTAACAATGAACCGTTTGCCACCGCTCTGAAACTGTGGAGTTTGTGGAGGTTTAGTTAGCTTTGAAATGAATCCACAGCCTCCTGTGAATACCCGGATCGAAGTAGAATCTCTTCCTCGTCGTCTAGACAAGCGGCTATTGAATTTTCTGCAAGTTTAGTTTGCAGCGATACGTATCCTGTGAGTGCCTTACTGCAGGTCCTGAGACTGGAAACTAATGCCTTCTCCAACATACTGGAGATTAGCCGGCTTTGCTCACACGTCACCTACCATTAAGTGCAACTACCAAAGTCCCTCAGATCTAAAACTTGTGTTGGTCAAACACACCACAAACCAGTTGTGTGGAGTCATGCCCAACTCCGCTCTCAACTTGACTGTCCATTGATTTTCTCGACCTAAGCATGACTCAGTTTGAAAGTGCACAAATACAAATATAAACGTTGAGTAAAAAGTTGCTTTCAGCTTGCTTATTGTTTATGTATGAAGAATTTCTATATACTAGTATGTTATAGAGCAGTGGTTCTCAACATTTTTTAACTTAGGACATTTGCAATACCAACAACCAAAGTTATTATGGGGAAACATCGAGTGTCGCTCCCAGGATCTGAATAAACGTTTCTTTGCTCCAATGCCAAAAATGTATTGCTTTATTCAGGCGTGTTTAATTAAGAAACGGTTACTCTTCGAATTCAATTTATTCATTGCAATGTCCCATAAAATGTGTAGAAAACAGTTATATATACAGCGTGAAAAGTAATTTAATCGACAAACTCCGGGAGATTGTATGGGACACAAAACAAACGGTTTTCTCCAATATATTTTCTTCAGAGGCTTTATTAAACCGGCAGAGGACGTATGCGTTCTTCAGTTCATAACTACTCTACAAGTTCACAACGTGTGCGTGACTACTTGGACAATTTCCAGGGAAGTGGATTGGCAGAGGCGGTCTTGAATCTTGGCCTCCTCGACCTCCAGATTTGACCCCTCTGGGTTTATTTTGTATGGGGACAGATACGTAATCTTGTTTACGCAATCCTAATTGAATCAGAAGATGATCTGATGGCCCGGATATTTGCTGCAGCAGGAGAAATAAACGATAATGCTGAAGTCTTTCACCACGTTAGACAATCCATGTCCTGCCGATGTAACCTTTGTGTAAAGGTCAATGGAGGTATTTTTGAACATTGTTTGCAATGATTTTGGTGTGTAAATATTTTTCAACATCTTTCGCAGTGATTTTGATGTGTAAGTGTTTTATAAGAGACTCGAGCAATAAAGCATGGCAATGGTTTGTGTTACATTAAGATCTGGTGTCCTCGCGAAATAGTGCCTCACAGCACAATATGACATTAGAGAAAACTGTTTGTTTTGGTGTCCCATACAACCTCCCGTAGTTTGTCGGTTTAATTACTTTTCACCCTGTGTATATAATATACTCTTATATTATGTTATGGTAATATATATTTTTCTTTCAAACTTTAAGTACCATCTGTCAGTGACTCGCGTACCATAGGTTAAGAACTGTTGTTATAGAGGGTAAAAAGGGAATAATTTTAACATATTTTCAAAGATTTTTTTTTTATTTGTGAATGGTATGCAAGGCGGTCATTGCACTATGTAGACTACTTATTTTTTCTTTTATTATGAATATTATTATGATGATGATGATTATTATTATTATTATTATTATTATTATTATACAAATGTCCCATTTTCTCAGGAACTATCACGACAGAAAGATGGCAAAAATAATGATTAAATGATGTATGTGTATTAGGTTGATCAGAAAAAAATATATATTACATAAAGATATAGGCACCGGTGTAGCTCAGTTGGCTGAGGCGCTTGCCTGTAGATCTGAAGTGGTGCATGGGTGCGGGTTCGATTCCCGCTTGGGCTCATTACCTGGTTGGGCTTTTTCCGACCCTAATGCGAATGTCAGGTAATCTATGACGAATCCTCGGCCGCATATCGCCAAATACCATTTCGCTATCGCCACTCCTTTCGACGCTTAATGACCTAGTAGTTGATACAGCGTCGTTAAGTAACCAACTAAAAAAACACATGAAAATAACAAAATGAAATCAACATTGTTATAGGGTACTTAATCTTATCTTCATACATACTAGGGCGTTCTGAAAGTAATGTCAACATATTTACTGTTTCACACTAGATTTATTTAGGTTACTTTTGACATTAAATACTTCAAATATAGTCTCCTGCCATGTCAACAATACGTTGCCAAATTCTTGGAAGACTGCGGACTCCATCTGCAGCAGCATTTCTGGATATGTTTCTCACTGATCAATCTAAAGCTCTGCCGATGTCAATTCTTGATTGAAAGCCAATGCCTCACATCCACCCAACTTGTAATAGTTCACTATGGTAGGACTTCAGGCTTCTTGTAATGCGCTAAAGCACTGAGTTGCATGTTTTTCTCTTTCAACTTTGATTTTTATGAAGCACTTTTGTTCGTATCTTTATGGCTGTATTTTTACTACAAATCAGAAACAGTCACTGTATTTACAAAATATGACTATTTCGAGACTTTAAATATTGCAAATTTATGAAACAATCGCTGTTCCATTACGTAGTACAAGATTTCAATGGTCACCGCTAGGAGAACCGATTTATGGCATTGTTTCCATTACTTATCGAATGTCCTAGTATTTAAAAATAAATTGGAGTAGAAATTTGTGTTAAAATACGCCTCTGACCATTTTATTGGTTTACAAGATGATCTCCATTACAATTATCTGCGGTTAACTTATTGACACTATATTTATTATATCTGACAAGTAAACACGAATGTAAAGACTTACATAGGATTTAGTTCCAAGCATGAAGATATCAGAGAAGAGCGATAAAATAATAATAGACTTCATTTATTAAATTTATCTGAAAGTTCTAAAAAACATTTGAATCATTTAGTAAATCAGTATTTGCTTTCACTGTAAAACAATAAAAGCACAAATGAAATACGAAGTTTCAACTATTATAATGTTATACTTCACAATGGCTGAGTTTAAATTGCAAAAATAGTTTTAATGAAGTTTTAAGTCCAGGAACCGTACATGTGTGTAAATAAATTGAAGTTCATGAAGGAAATCTCGTTCAGTCCTAGCATTTCATGGAACCATCTACATACTTATTTTATAATGCATTAATGTTAACATTTTATTTGATTTTATCTTGCTAGCAGTTTTTCTAGACTACATGGGTAGTATTCAGTATTTAAAAGCAAACTCAGAGTCTGAATGACCTCACCCACCGTTGACCTGATATTTATTCTTCTCTGATTTTAGTGTTATGTATAGTTAAGATTTAACCTCCACATATTATAACTCTGTGAAATCTTGAAATTTTACTCCATATGGGATGTTTGTGAATGTAAGATACTAATAGCTGTTTTCATTGCACTTGTTACATGTTTGTTCTTGTAGAACGCATCACTAGGAACCGTAATTTGTCCTAGAAGGTTATGAGATTAAGTACAGAGTGATTTATATAGAACTGACACATTTCTTTATTTAATTATTCCGTTGGAAATTCATTCAATGACCCAATTTTAGCACCAAATTAAGCAGAATGTTCTGGAGTTTCGATTCCTTGTCACTAGATGCGCAGATGTTTATGTTTTATTCCTATTGTTGGCAGCACTAGATGCGCAGATGTTTATGTTTTATTCTTATTGTTGGCAGCTGTTTTCGACATTTTGTGTCAACGTGAAAATGCAGTACACATTAAATCAACGACTCTTCCTTGTGAAGCAATACTGGATTACGAATTCAATTACAGCTACTCAAAGGGCATACCAGAGAGAATTTGGTGTTCCACATGTCATCCATGAAGCACCTATGCACCCGGTTAAAATCGGAGTTTGGTGCGCAATATCCGCACAGAGAATAGTGGGGCCAATTTTTTTTAACCAGACTGTGAACACTGCAGAATACCGACTGATTTTCATGGAGTTTGTTGAGCAACTGGACGATGTAGAGCTGAGTCAACGATATTTTCAGCAAGATGGCGCTACATGCCATACATCAAATGAATCCATGGAACTAATTGCAAGTTTCTTTAACGACCGAATAATTTCCAGGAACCTGTGGCCACCGAGATCTCCGGATTTGACAACGCCGGACTTCTTTCTATGGGGTTACTTAAAAGACAGGGTTTACGCCACACGTCCCCAGACATTGGACTATTTGAAGCACAACATCACACAGGAGATTCAAGCTATTGACAACAGAGTCCTCCAACGAGTGGCCAGTAACATGGAACGACGTGTTGAGTTGTGCCTTATGCAGGATGGAGGACATTTTCAACATTTCCTATAGAGATAAATAATCTCCCAAAATTCCTCTACATTTTAGGTGTAATAAGTTATCGCTAGCACAATTCGTTTTGAAACAATTAATGAAAGAAATGTGTCAGTTCTATATAAATCACTCTGTATTAGTGGAGTTTTTAAAGTAAACGACGCATATTTACCTTGCAAGCGAAGTACTTGACTGACGGCTCACACGACTCTTGTTTCGTAAAGTGGAACAGAACAAAACATGGGTCACTTTAACAATTACAGTAATATTAACAGTTTAAATTATTTACACAATATAGACTAGACCACGCTATTTTTACAGCTTACACTATAATAAAGAATGTAGACTACCCCTACGTTGGTCAAATATCATTTACAATATTAAGCTTATGCACAGGGTGTGTATTGTTATGCAGAGTATTTTACTTCGAGGTACTGTAGCCCATCGGTACTTATTTTGTAAATTGTGTACAATAGTGTAAATAAAGTTTGATCAAATTTCAAATGTTTATTTCAAATTTGAAATGCATTGGAAATGCTATAACATGGTCAAGTACAAATTTATATAATAATACAGAACATATAATATAGAAGCCCACACCTTTGGAGTAACGGTTAGCGCATCTGGCCGCGAAACCAGGTGGCCCGGGTTCGAATCCCGGTCGGGGCAAGTTACCTGGTTGAGGTTTTTTCCGGGGTCTTCCCTCAACCCAATACGAGTAAATGCTGGGTAATTTTCGGTGCTGGACCCCGGACTAATTTCACCGGCATTATCACTTTCATTTCACTCAGACGCTAAATAACCTAGATGTTGATACAGCGTCGTAAAATAACCCATTAAATTAAATAAAAATATAATACAGAATAATACATCAGACTACAGAATATAATTACAAGAATATAAATAGAAATAAAATAATACAATCAATATAAAAAGAGGATACAAATAATATTAAAAAAATCTGAGGACCGAATGAGCAGCGCTCGTGACGTAACGTAAGCCTTTATTCTTTAAGATAGTGTAATAGTGAACATAGCGCATTTTTGTGTACATAGTATAAAGGGCTGTTAAACATTGACTACTTTCAAAAACCAATTGTCAAAAAGACTGTTTTCATCCCTGAAATATGATCTTTCTACAAATATTACTTTTGTAGAATATTTGTTCTTAATACATCAATTTTCTTCAATTATGTTAATCATTCTTTCGATCCAAATTGTCTTATTTAACTTTAAATTGTAATTTAACTGTTAGTATTAGGCCTACGTGCAAGTAATTATTATTATTATTATTATTATTATTATTATTATTATTATTATTATTACAGTAGAGCATCGATAATCCGAAACAATTGGGGACGGAGGTGTTCGGATAACTGATTTTTCGGATATCCGATCGTTTACGAAAACAAATTGTACCGTTGTCATAGGAGCAGTATGAAACAAAGAAACACTGATATTAAACACAAAACTGTACATACAGTACATATTTTGTGTCACATGTCTTACAAATAACACAGTGAATTGACTAGCATAGTTTGACAAGTTCAAAATGGTAATTAAAGAAACCTACAGTTTAGTAAAAGAAGTCCATTTTTTTCCCCTTCACAGCTGAGACTCGTTTTTTTTTTTTTTTTTTTTTTTTTTTTTTTTGCCGCTAAACCTCGTAAATAGCGCTAGCAAAACTTCTACTTAGCGCGCGCAAATTTGAATTTGCCGACTGGAACGCTTTCTGTTAACCAATGTTTCGGTTCATCGGTATTCGAATAATCGATGCTCAACATTATTATTATTATTATTATTATTATTATTATTATTAGTTACAGTCCACATCTGTGGAGTAACGGTCAGCGCGTCTGGCTGCGAAACCAGGTGGCCCGGGTTCGAATCCCGGTCGGAGAAAGTTACCTGGTTGAGGTTTTTTCCGGGGTTTTCCCTCAACCCAATACGAGCAAATGCTGGGTAACTTTCGGTGCTGGACCCGGACTCATTTCACCGGCATTATCACCTTCATATCATTCAGATGCTTAATAACCTAGATGTTGATACAGCGTCGTAAAATAACCCAATAAAATTAAAATTATTTATTTACTGGCTTTTAAAGAACCCGGAGGTTCATTGCCGCCCTCACATAAGCCCGCCATTGGTCCCTATCCTGAGCAAGATTAATCCAGTCTTTATCATCATATCCCACCTCCCTCAAATCCATTTTAATATTATCTTCCCATCTACGTCTCGGCCTCCTTAAAGGTCTTTTTCCCTCCGGCCTCCCAACTAACACTCTATATGCATTTCTGGATTCGCCCATACGTGCTACATGCCCTGCTCATCTCAAACGTCTGGATTTAATGTTCCTAATTATGTCAGGTGAAGAATACAATGCGTGCAGTTCTGTGTTGTGTAACTTATTATTATTATTATTATTATTATTATTATTATTATTATTATTATTATTATTATTATAACATTGTTTTAAGTATTGATGTTATTTATGTTTGCTACGTATTTTTATACTGGTTGAGTGGAAGAGAAGGCTTTATGGCCTTAACTCTGCCAGTACCAGTAATATAATGAAATAATTAAGCGAACAAATAATTTAAATTGTAGGAAAGGTCATTGTAGTCTCATTCTTTATCACCAGAATGCATTTTCAACAGTATCGTAGGTCTAGTTTTGAATGGGAACAGTTATGTTTCCCAAATGAGTCAGCTCTATATTTGGTTTCATCCTCGATTATTGAAAAGGTGAAATATAAAAACGAAAGTACTTCATAACATTTTCGTATTACATTTCATGAACATTGTAGAGGGCAAGGAGATACGAGGTTTTTACAATTGTAATTATAAAGTAATGTAATATAATGAAATAATTAAGTGTACAAATAATTTAAATTGTAGAAAAGGTCATTGCAGTATCAATCTTTATCACTAGAATGCATTTTCAACAGTCTCCTATGTCTAGTTTTGAATAGGAACAGTTATATTTTACCGTTTTTATTTTATGTTTTCCCAAATGAGTCAACTCTGTATTTAATTTCATCCCTGGTTATTGAAAAGGTGAAGTATAACAACGAAAGTAGGCTACTTTATAACATTTTTGTATTACATCTTATGAACATTATTGAGGGCAAAGAGATACGAGATTTTTACAATTGTAATTACAATGTGATGCCACACATAGGGCCTATGACGGATCCAAGTGAGATTAAACCTAGAGAGAGACTTTATTGTAATCCTCATGGAGTCCATATTAAAGACACGCAGTAGGGCCGTAAGTAGTGTATGCCATTATCCTCCAGAAACTCATTACAAAGCTGCAGATGAAGGGTCTAGACTGTCATAACACCGCTATGCTTTACAAAGCATGTCCACGCGGACGGAGCATTGATAATTAATACTTGTCTCCATCTAACTATACACTATTCTAATTAATTTTCCAGCTCTAATACCATCATATTGCAAACACATTAGGTCCCTATCTGGCTGAACACACACAACACTCCTGACAAATGTACTGTGGTGTTTTGTTTTCAACACTCCCATATGGTTTATTACACACGCAGCTTAGCGCGAGAAATTTCGGTTTCATACATGTAAAGTGGATTATAGTTCTTGATACAACGTTCACAGAATGCTCGTAACTGAGAATGATAAGTCCAGGATTTTTTTATTTTTAATTGTTATTTCGAGGTGATGATTTAGAATTACTTATTTACATCTTTATTCCATTATCATAATTCGTTTACGGTGAAGGATAAAATAATAATCTTCCTGATTTTAGAACTAAGAGTATTGTGATTCAATTCCCGGTAAAGACGTCAAAGTTTATCCCTCTCTTACTCAAGAACAAGATGCAGTATATTTCTCTACATTTTGTAACAACACCGACTTTGCAGTATGATTCATGATGGTGGTGACTGTGATAACAGTGATAATAAGTGGTTTTAATTGCTGCTGTGGCAGTGATGGCGATGATAATTGCGTTGATAATGGTTGCAGCGATTATGAAGGTAATTGCGCTATGATTACGATGGTGGTGATTCAAGTGATTGTGATGGTAGGGACTGAGGTGATTGAAGTGATTGCGGTGATTGTTGAAATAATTAAAGAGGTGGTGATTAAATTGATTGCGGTTCTGGTGATCGTGCTGATGTGATTTCTAAATTAAGACTATTGTGGTGGTGCTGGTAAGTAAGGTTCGTGATTGCGATTGTGATGATTGAGATGATTATGGTGTTGGTGATAGAAGTGATTGCGGTGTTAGCGATTGAGATTATTGCGGTGTTGGCGATTGAAATTATTACGGTGTTGGTGATTGAGGTGATTGCGGTGTTGGTGATTGAGGTGATTATGGTGTTGGTGATTCAGGTGATTGTGGTGTTGGTGATTCAGGTGATTATGGTGTTTGTGATTGAGGTAATTGCTGTGTTTGTGATTAAGGAGATTGACGTGTTAGTGATTGAGTTAATTGCAGTATTGGTCGTTGAGGTTTTTAAGAAAGTGGAGGTTGAGGTGATTGTGATGGTCATGACTGCGATTATTGCGGTGGAGGTGATTGAAGTGATAGCGGTTGTAGTGATTGAGGTGGTTGCAGTGTTGTTGATTGAGGTGATTGCGGTGTTGATGATTGAGGTGATTGCGGTGTTGGTGACTGAGGTGATTGCGGTGTTGGTGACTGAGGTGATTGCGGTGTTGGTGATTGTGGTGATTGCGGTGTTGGTGATTGAGGTGGTTGCAGTGTTGGTGATTGAGGTGATTGCGGTGTTGGTGACTGAGGTGGTTGCGGTGTTGGTGACTGAGGTGATTGCGGTGTTGGTGACTGAGGTGATTGCGGTGTTGGTGACTGAGGTGATAGCGGTGTTGGTGATTGTGGTGATTGCGGTGTTGGTGATTGAGGTGGTTGCAAGTGTTGGTGATTGAGGTGATTTCGGTGTTGGTGATTGAGGTGGTTGCGGTGTTGGTGACTGAGGTGATTGCGGTGTTGGTGACTGAGGTGATTGCGGTGTTGGTGACTGAGGTGATTGCGGTGTTGGGGATTGTGGTGATTGCGGTGTTGGTGATTGAGGTGGTTGCAGTGTTGGTGATTGAGGTGGTTGCAGTGTTGTTGATTGAGGTGATTGCGGTGTTGGTGATTGAGGTGGTTCCGGTGTTGGTGACCGAGGTGATTGCGGTGTTGGTGACTGAGGTGATTGCGGTGTTGGTGACTGAGGTGATTGCGGTGTTGGTGATTGTGGTGATTGCGGTGTTGGTGATTGAGATGGTTGCAGTGTTGGTGATTGAGGTGATTGCGGTGTTGGTGATTGAGATGATTGCGGTGTTGGTGACTGAGATGATTGCGGTGTTGATGACTCAGGTGATTGCGGTGTTGGTGATTGTGGTGATTGCGGTGTTGGTGATTGTGGTGATTGCGGTGTTGGTGACTGAGGTGATTGCGGTGTTGGTGATTGAGGTGATTGCGGTGTTGGTGATTGAGGTGTTTACAGTGTTGGTAATTGAGGTGATTGCAGTGTTGGTGATTGAGGTGATTGCGGTGTTGGTGATTGAGGTGATTGCGGTGTTGGTGACTGAGGTGATTGCGGTGTTGGTGATTAAGGTGAATGCGGTGTTGGTGATTGAGGTGATTGCGGTGTTGGTGACTGAGGTGATTGCTGTGTTTGTGATTAAGATAATTGCTGTGTTAGTGATTGAGGTAATTGCAGTGTTGGTGATTAAGGTGATTGCGGTGTTGGTGATTGAGGTGATTGCGGTGTTGGTGACTGAGGTGATTGCTGTGTTTGTGATTAAGATGATTGCTGTGTTAGTGATTGAGGTAATTGCAGTGTTGGTCATTGAGGTGGCGATAATAATTGAGTTTTTAAGAAGGTGGTGATTGAGGTGATTGTGATGGTGGTGACCGCGATTATTGCTGTGGAGGTGATTGAAGTGATAACGGTTGTAGTGATTGATTAAGGTGGTTTGCAGTGTTGGTGATTGAGGTGATTGCGGTGTTGGTGATTGAGGTGATTGCGGTTGTGGTTATTGAAATAATTGCTTTGGTTGATGTTTGAGATGATTGTGGTGTTGATGATTGAGGTGATTGCGGTTGTGGTGATTGAGATGATTGCTTTGGTTTTTCGAGGTGATTGCGGTGTTGGTGATTGACATGATTGCTATGATTGTGATTGCGGTGTTGATGTTTGAAGTGTTTCGGTGTTGGTGATTGAGGCTATTGCGGTTGTGGTGATATGATTGTGATGTGATTGCTGTGATAGAGATTGCGGTAATTATGAGCGTAAGATAGTTATTGATATTTTTTAGGTATTACGGTGGTGATGATTGTGGTAATTACAGTGGTGGTAGTGATTGAAGAGTTCGATATGATTGAGGTGGTGGTGGTTGATGTGATTGCTTTAGTGGGGGAGATGCTGGTGTCCGTGTAATAGTGGTAGTTGAGTTGCCACAAAGTAAAAAAAAAAATATATGTACATAATTTAGAATTTTGTCGGAAAAAGTGCTAGATGGGCCTATTAAAAACTACGCATATGTTATGCAGTTCTACATTTTAGTTTTATTACTCGTTAATTACTCCTATACTTATTATGTTATGAAAAAGCATCAATAGTTGAAAGATTACATGCAATATTTTAAGATTTAAAATATATCTAAAGGAAGATTATGTTTGACATAGGCCTGCGCGCACTAGGCACTTGCTCTTACTTCTACTTCTGTAACTTAGATTTCTAATGAAGAATGTGTTGACGTCATTACACTAGGAGTTCTGTTGTGCTTTCAATAGGCTACTTGGTATACGCTTAGAAGTTTTATTACACTGTAGCACAAAGTCTGTCCTACCATTAATGAGAATTTGGCAATATGTATAGTAATGATACTTGTTTTCACTTGGCTATATCTAAGATCTTCTAACCAATGTTACCTGGACTTTTGCTTATATGCCTGTTTTTTTCTTCTTGGATGAGCTGAGCACACTATATCTGTATTAGAATTATTGCCATTTTATGTTTAAATTATTTTTTGCACGATAGTGTGTTTTCTCATGGTTACAGCAAACGTCCGCGACAATTGAAAGTTGATTTTACTGAATTCAAAGTCGCCAACCTAGATACGTATGTTGAAATATTGCAAATAACTGCTCTAGGGTTTTAATGATAACCACTGCCTTCTATGTATGCTACAATGCATGTAAAATTCATACGCAAAAGACAGTGTTAATTAATATACGTTATACGAAACAAATCACTGCATTTTAAATGTCTTAACTTTATTTAAACAATTCAAATTTCATTTAACAAAAAGAATTAAATATTTTTGCAATTGAACACGAAATATTGCAATTACTTGAATTTTTTTATTCGTTCACATTGAAGTTGATGGTGAAGTTTGTACGTTGGCCAGACTGCTAACATCAGTCAGCTGTTCATAGCGTAACGTACATAGGCTACTGTATATTAAACAATTCAAACTTCATTTAAAAATGTATTTATTCCAATTGAACACGAAATATTATTAATAGCTGATCACTTTTACTCCTTCACATAGAAGTTGATGGTGAAGTCTGTACGCTGTCCAGACTGCTAATATCAGTCAGCTGTTCATAGCATAACGTACATACTGTATATTAAACAATTCAAACTTCACTTAAAAATTAATTTATTCCAATTGAACAAGAAATATTATTAGTACCTGAATCATTTTTACTCTTTCACATTGAAGTTGATGGTGAAGTTTATGCGTTGTCCAGATTGCTAAAATCAGTCAGCTATTCATAGCGTAACATACGTAGGTTACTGTATATTAAACAATTCAAACTTCACTTAAAAATTAATTTATTCCAATTGAACAAGAAATATTATTAGTACCTGAATCATTTTTACTCTTTCACATTGAAGTTGATGGTGAAGTTTATGCGTTGTCCAGATTGCTAAAATCAGTCAGCTATTCATAGCGTAACATACGTAGGTTACTGTATATTAAACAATTCAAACTTCACTTAAAAATTAATTTATTCTAATTGAACACGAAATATTATTAGTAGCTGAATCATTTTTACTTCTTCACATTGAAGTTTATAGTGAAGTTTGTACGTTGGCCAGACTGCTAATATCAGTCAGCTGTTCATAGTGTAACGTACGTACTGTATATTAAACAATTCAAACTTCACTTAAAAATTAATTTATTCCAATTGAACACGAAATATTATTAGTACCTGAATCATTTTTACTCCTCACATTGAAGTTTATGGTGAAGTTTATACGTTGGCCAGACTGTTAACATCAGTCAGTTGTTCATAGTGTAACGTACTTACTGTAGACTATATTAGGCTAAGATTTTTTTTTAATATTATTTTCAAAATATACTCGTCTTTTCGTTTTTCAAACTTTTCCTCGGTTTTGTAAACAACACTTTCCAATCTTGTATCGTAATATACTATTGCTACATTGTCTATCTAACCAGAGTAAAAATACGTATTTTTTAATATAGTTCAGAAAAGTCATTCAAATTGACTATGTCCGCAAAATTGTATCACCCGCTTAGTGCAACGACTAATAAGGCAATCCTATTTATTGTCCTTTGCCGGGCCTAAAGCGAACAAGTTGCCGGGAAAATCCGACGCCATGCCCGTCATATGACATCCTAGCGGACGGTAAGATTGCCGGTAACTTAGACTTGACTCACTCTGTAGAATTCTAACATTACTTTCACTGTTTGTTCCTCGTAAATACTCTTAATTAATTTGGAAGAAACAGTTCTTCTAGGATGATTAATTTCTGCAATAATTTTCGTCGTCTTTATAATGCTGAGCAGTGCCATAAATTGAAAGTGTCTCTTCATCGATTAAAAGTTGGGAAAGTGATGTTTCAAGTTGCCATTATGAGGACTCCCGCAATTTACCCTATGACAGAGAAAATAAACTCGTAGCTGACAGTTGGGACTACTGTTCTTTTCTACTATTTATTTTCCGGTCTTAACTTCTATTTGCTTCGCGTTATCCCCACTTGAATCGCCACTCTGCCAGACAAGAGCCGCCATTTCACACTCAGTAGATCACCGCCTGACTTCAACGCCCTTCACTCTTATGAAAAAGAAATGTTCCGTACATAAAAAGGAGGGAAGAAAGAGTCCCCTGTCTGTCTCTCCTTCAATCCCTCCCACCCCTCGTATTGGATTGTAACGGAAAGTTTTCATTTTTCTTTTTTCCTTTCCTGAGTGGAAAAGGAGTAAAGATTTCTGTGTACGAAACGAAAATTGGAGGAAATGGATAAAGAAGTCTGAAAGTATTGAATATATAAGTATCTTATAAAGAATATGGGGCTTTCTAAATATAGAAATCTTGTAAATTTACTGTATCTGTTATCAATAGATACGACTTCATGTACATTGGAAGTCTGTTGCAATATCTTGAATGGAAGGTGGGATATGAAACCCATGTAGCATAATTTTATATCAGACCGTATTAAATGGAAGCGTAAGCTGCTCCAGTATTCCCTGAGGTAAAATTTATATTACTCCACACACATTTCAAGTCACATTTTGTGAACCTGTCCTGAGAAAAAGGATACCGGTGCTCCAAAATTAATAAAACCAAATTACTACCAGGATTTGTGCATTCCATTTCCTACCAGAATAATTTAATAACCTTTCTGTATCTTTATCACACTATTATATCTCTATCTTTCTTCTAAGCAGTTTAATTTTCTTACATTCTTTTTTCAGTTAGATATCTTTAACTTGCTTACTTGATATAACGACGCTATATCAACTACTAGGTCATTCAGCATCGAAGGAATTACTAGTAGTGAGATTGTATTTGGCAAGATGAGAACGGGGATTCGCCGGGGATTACCTGATATTCGCCTTACGATTGGAAAAACTTCGGAAAAACCTAACCAGATAATCACCCCAATCGGGAGTCGAACCCACTCCAGAACGCAACTCCGCAAGCACGCTACAGCCTTAGCTACACAGGTGGCTACTCAGATATCATACAACGTACTTTTTTTAAGTTTCTTCCCTCGCTAATATTAATTTTCTCTATAATGTCTTCTTTATTTTTATTCCTGAATTTTCTTACATTCCTTTTTAAGATTTTCATCCTTCGCTTCTTTTCTCTCTCGGTCTTTCTCCCACTCATATTCCAGTTTCCTTTCTCTATCTCTCTGTCTTTCTCTAACCCTCAAGTTTCTCTTTAAATTTTACAACATTCGCTCTAATTTTATAAATCTCGACATTTATTTTCCTCTGGATATTTTTCTTCTCTTTTTACATGTTTTTTTCTCTCTTTCTCTTTTCCTCGTACTATCTCCGACACTCTCGATTACTTTAGCTTCATAACTTTTTCTTGCATTTTGTTTATTCTCTTTCCAACCCATTTTTTCTTTATTTATTTTTGTTTATTTCGTAATTTCTTTACTGTATTTCTTTACATCATACCTTCTCTCTTTTTTCAGTCATATTTTCTCCCTTTCTCGAGATTCTTTTTGTCTCTCTACTGTATATATATTATTTTAATGTACCGAAGTACATATGATATTTCCATGCAGATATTTTGCGTCATCATACTATGAAAGAGTAATGGAACGGAGAAAAATTCTCTCCGGCGCCGGGATTTGAACCCGGGTTTTCAACTCTACGTGCTGACGCTTTATCCACTAAGCCACACCGGATACCCACCCCGGCGTCGGACAGAATTGTCTCAGATTAAGTTCCAACTCTTGGGTTCCCTCTAGTGGCCGCCCTCTTCACTACATCATAGATGTCTATGAACGTAGAACCGTAGTCCACACATGTGCTGAGGTGCACTCGTTATGAGTGACTAGTTGGCCGGGATCCGACGGAATAAGCGCCGTCTTAAATCACGAAGTGATTTACGCATATCATATATATTATTTTAATGTACCGAAGTACATATGATATTTCCATGCAGATATTCTGCGTCATCGTACGATGAAAGAGTAATGGAACGGAGTGCACCTCAGCATGTGTGTGGACTTCAGTCCTACGTTCATAGACATCTATGACGTAGTGCAGAGGGCGGCCACTAGAGGGAACCCAAGAGTTGGAACTTAATCTGAGACAATTCTGTCCGACGCCGGGGTGGGTATCCGGTGTGGCTTAGTGGATAAAGCGTCAGCACGTAGAGCTGAAAACCCGGATTCAAATCCCGGCGCCGGAGACAATTTTTCTCCGTTCCTTTACTCTCTACTGTATGTATTAGTATCTTTCGATTTTTTTTCTGCCTCTCTCACATTTCGTCTTCGTTTGTCTCTTACTTTCCTTATTCCTCTGTTTTTTTCGATCTCCATCTCCGTCTGTCTTTCGATTTTATTTTCTTTCTCTCTCTCTCTCTCTCTCTCTCTCTTTTCCACTTCTTTTATCTATATTTTAGATTTCCTTTTCTCCTCTCATAAGATCTTTTTTATGTCGATCTTCTTCTCTCTCTCTCTCTGTTTCGATCTCCTTTTTTCTCGTTGCTTCGATCTTGTTTTCTGTATTTCAGTCCTATTTCTATATCTATTTCAAGAATATCCCTCTTTCCTTCAATAATTTTTCTCTCTTTTTCGATCTTTTGTCTGTTTTATCTTTTCCGATCTTATTTTCTCCCCTCTGTTTCGATTTTCTTCTGTCTCTTCGATCTTCTTTGCTATCGTTTTCCACCTTCTTTTTATCTCCACCTTTTTTATTTTTTATATCTCTATCTGTTTCCGTCTTCTTTATCTCTGTTTCCGTTCTCTTTTTCCTCTCTCATTTTTACTTTTTATCTTTTTCTATCTCCTTTCTGCCTTCCTTTCGATCTTCTTCCTATCTATTTCGGGTTTCTTTCTCTCTTCCGAGCTTTCTCTCTTTTTCGATCTTCTTTGTCTCTTTTACGATTATCTTTCGTTCTCTTTCCATATTCTTTTCTTCTATTTAGAACTTCTTTCTTCCTTTTTTCGATCTTCTATCTTTCTCTTTCAATATTCTTTATCTCTTCCTTTCTCCTTTCTCTCTCTATCGATTTTCATTATCTCTCTTTTCGACTACCCTTTTTCTCTTTTTTCGATCTCCTTTTCTCCTTCTCTCTTCTTCGGTTTGCTTCTCTGTTTAATTCTATCATCTTTTCTACCTTTTTGATATTCTTCTCTCTCTTTTCAGATCTTCTTTTCTTTCTATATCTCTTTTGATGTTCTTTTCTCTCTTTTTTTCGATCTGATTTTCTGCCTTTGCTCCTTTTTCAAACTTCTTTTCTATTTCTATTTCATATTCGTCTCTCTCTTTTCATATATTCTTCTGTATTTTCGACTATTTTCGTTCTTTTCGATTGTCTTTTTTTCTCAGTTTCCTTTTCTCTCTTTCTAACGTCTTTTTTCTCTCTCTTACGATCTTACCTTTCGTCTCGTCTCTCTTATCTATATTCTAACCACGACGTAAATACCAGATCACTTATCTGTGGCACGCTAAATATACCTCTTCATAGAACATCTTGTTATTCCTCATCTTTTACAATATCCACCTCGCGTCATTGGAATTCCTTGTCACAAAGTATTAGGGGCTGCAAGACAACAAACACCTTTAAGAACAGCTTAAAATATAACCTTATTAGCATTTCACTCCAATCATACTGATTTAAAATATTACTGACTACACTGTTGCTTTTTTCTTTAGACATCATCCTGATTGTGCTGCATTTTCAAAATTGTCTTATAATAATCTCTTTCTATTATTTAATATCATTTGAAATATATTAACATTCTATGTATTTTAGTTTAATTCTGCTACACAGTTTATTTCAGTGTTTAATTAATAGTTCATAGTATTTTGTTGTTTAATTCGTAAATAACACTTGTATACATGTAACTTTCATCTAAATCAAATTGTTGAATTCTTTGTAAGTTCATGCATATGTATATACACTTTCTGCTGGTTGAGTGGAAGAGAAGGCCTTACGGCCTTAACTCTGCCAGCTAAAATAAATCATTATTATTATTATTATTATTATTATTATTATTATTATTATTATTATTATTATTATTATCTTTTTTCAAATCTCTCTTCCTGTTTCTTCTTCAGTTTTTCTCGCTATTTTTCGGTTTCTCTTCTTCGATTGTTCTTATTTTTCCTCTTTTTCGTTTTTTTCTTTTGCATTCCTTTTTTCTTTCCTTTTTCTCTGTTTTTTTCATCCTTTTCCCCCCTCCGTCGATCTTATGTCCTGACTCTCTTCGATCTCTCGTATTTTTTTTTCTCTTTAAACCGTTCTTCTTTATTCTTTCGGCTATTTTCCTATTTTTGTATGTTACTCTCTCTCTCCTTCAATATGCTCTTATCTTTCTATCTTCTTTCTTTCTTTTTTTCTTTCTTTCTTTCTCTGTGTCATTCATAATCTTTCTTCTCTATCGAGCTTTGGTTCTGTGTTGATATATTTCCTGCACATTGCCTTCATTTTCATTCTAACTTCTTTCTTCCTTTTCTTTCTTTCTTTCTTTCTTCCTTTCCTTCTTTCTTTTTTTCTTTCTTCTCTTTTCTTCCTCCTTTCCGATCTGTGTCTCTTATTTGAACTTTCTTACTTTTCAATTCTTCTTTGTTTTCAATATTTCTTCCTTTCTGTCTCTTTGACATGTCTTTTATATGCTTGTTTTTGATGTTCTCTTTCCATTTTCTGTTTTTTTTATTTCTGTGTTTCTTTCTTTTCTTGATATTTGTTATTGTCTTCCTTTTAGTTTTATCTTTATTTTATTCCACTTCTAATCTTCCATTCTTCCCTTCCTTTTGTCTTCATTCATTCGAATATTTTTCTTCCTTTGTTTATTTTTTCTTCTTTATTATTCCTTCTTTGTTTCAGTCTGTCTCTTTCATTTATTATTTCTTACCTTATCTATTTGTTTCGTCTCTTTTCACTTTTATTGCCTCTTGTTTTTTCTTACCTACTGTATTCATTAAATTTCTTTGTTTGCTCTTTTTATTTCTTTATACATTTGTCATTCTTTCTTATTTTTCCTTCCTCTCAATTCATTTCTTATTTATTCACCTTTCATTTTCATGCCTTACTGTCACCCATCCCCTTCCAGCCTCTTTTCCATCCCTAGCGTTGCGTCTCTTCAACGTAGATTTCAAGTCAAGCGCCACAGATAATGGAAAATACAAAATTATGGTGTGATAACTTCGCTGGACTGGACAGTGTGATGTCATTGGATCTGTAATAGGTCGCACTTCACGTGGCTGTCGATTTCCCGAGAGGGCGAAATGAAGTCTGGGGCTTGAAGGTACCACACACATTCAAACCCTGAACTGTCGAGGAACGATCGATGGCTCCCGGGTGTTTTGCTTTATGCTTCCAACAGGCTCCAAGGAACGAAATAGAAAGGTCATAGATGGGACTCAAGGTTCGCAGGCAAGGATCCTGCTTTCTGACTACGTGGGTCAGCGCACTGACTTTTCCCGACATTTTACTCCTGAAAGAAGCCATCAGGCACATTCACTTAAGCTTCATAGTCAATATTACATCATATAATATTTTTCTTTTGTCTAAAGAAATTTAAGCTCAGCATGTATTTATGTGTATATAGGTTATTGCTAGCTTTTGTAGAAAAATAATAATAATAATTTACTAAAACTTAAAGTGCAGGATTTCCAGCGGTAGGAGATACTATATTTATTTATTACTAGCTGTACCCGTGCGCTCCGCTGCACTTGTTAGAAATAAATATAAAAAGTAATTACATAATTAAAATAGGACATCTGGTCCAGGGAACATTCGTGTTTGACAGAAGGATAAATCGTTTAATATGTCACTTAATTTAAATTGTATTTAAATAATTAAAATGCGATCATTTGTAAATGAATATACAGAATAGCCTAACAAGTTTTATGTGCATAAGAAGCTATTTTAATCTTACCTGTGCTCGATTCACTCAGAAGTTACTGTAATAACATTATAGCATTATATCCATCTAGAGAAACTACACTTTCCAATGGTGAAATAATAATTGATTATACAAATCGGTTAATTTAGCTTCAGATATTACTTCATACAAACACAGAAACATTCTCTGTAGGCTATGTTTAATAGCTTTCGATTGTTGTCCAAGGCCCCTTATAAACGAAGTCATTTGTTTTTATTTAATTGTAGCACCTTAGCTGGCGTTATTTTAATTTTAAAACTCATTTATCTTATTTAATATCAATCCTATCAAAATTTTTCATAGAATAAAATTTATCGCAAATCATTTTTAAAAAATTTTTGTTATGTAACATTTGTCACAAAAATCAATAATAAGGGAGATATTTCGATTTATTTAATTCAAGCCCATTTATAACCCCCCTTTTAAATAAAGTATTTTGAATGCCATATAGCCTAAAATCTAAGTTACAACGAACTTAATTTATATTCCAATTTTCATATAAATCGGTTCAGCCATTATCGCGTGAAAAGGTAACAAACATCCAGACAGACAGACAGACAGACATACAAACGAAAATTTCAAAAAAGCGATTTTCGGTTTCAGGATTGTTAATTATACATGTTAACACCAATTGTCTTTGGAAAATCGAAAATTACCAGAAAAATTTTGGCTACAGATTTATTATTAGTATAGATTATTATTATTATTATTATTATTATTATTTTATACAGTCATTACTTTATTTTTCCATTAACACTAATATCTTGGTAATTGTCATTGTCTTAATGTAACCCGTGCTGTGCTGATCACACTAATTGTACTATTTCTTTAGTTGTGAGATTATATTCATATGTGTTAATTATTTTTTTTAAGTTAATACTTTTATACTAGAATGTATTTTACTGTTTGTGATTATGTATTCAATCTTTCTTTTTTATTATATTTATTTTTTTTATTATTATTTTTAAGTTAATGCTGCTTGTGTATATGTATTCAATCTCTCTTTTTAATTTTATTATTTTCATTATTATTACTTTTTAATTTAATATTTGTATACCGGTATGTAATTTTCTGTATGTGATTTGATTAATTAATTAATTAATTTATTTATTTATTTATTTATTATTTATTCATTTATTTATTTATTTATTTATTTATTTATAAAGGGATAGATTTTAAATAATGGTGATGATTATAATGATGATTAGATGATTATGGTAAGGTAGTAATGTTGAAAAGACAGTGATAAAAGTTATGAGTAATCAATTATAAAACGATTATGATGAAACGGCGAAGATAAAATAACGATGATGAAACGACGAGGATGATGATGATGATGATGATGATGATAATGATGATGATAATGCCTGGCAGGCGAAGTAAACATTTCCGGCAGAAGAAGGGAGAAAGATAATTGCTACTCAACCAATGGCAGAGGTCACAACTCACGCTTATCTTGAAGTTGGGCGTCTGAAGCACTCTACCTCTGCCCAGCTTCAAGATAAGCCTGGAATGTGCCATTGGTTAAATAGCAATTACCTTTCTCTCTTCCTCTGCCGGCAGTACTTACGTCACTTGTCAGACATTATGCAACGCAGTATAGTCTACTAACAGAACAAACAAAATGTAGCTTCCGGATGTTTAATGACTCACAAGCTGCGCTTAGTTCGCCAATTAGTCTCGGCATTAGAACTATCATTAGAAAATAATCAGAACACACATGCTTGGCATGGGAACGAGAACACGCTAGAACCACCGGTTATGCAAAGGCTGACCAGCTTGCCAAGGAACAGCGTCTTCTAGTTTAGATTACGTCTACACCAAGCGTCCTTTCTCGTTTACAAATCATCAACTGAGAAAGAACTTGATAATGAAATTGGGTTACCATTGGAGAAGTAGTACTTCAGAATCTTAAGAAAGAGCTGTTTTTGCCATGGTCTCGTAAAGGGCTAAGTTCAATTACTGGTAACTAGATTATCACTGAATATCTATCAGGCTATGGTAAATTTTGTTCCTATTTTAAAAGATTGCAAATTTATACTAACCAATACAGACTCTTATTGCCCCATTTTTTGAAGAAAAAAAAAATATATTTATTTATAAATTAATATCATATGTATATGAGTGTAACATTACAAATTCTCCTCCTCTATTTGAAATGTTTGTTAGACATACTTACTTACAAATGGTTTTTAAGGAACCCGGAGATTCTTTATTATAAGAATCAGAATCGTACGGATACCACTCACCATGTAAAACAGTGTTAACATTTAGGGGAAGATTATTTTTTCTCAAAAATATAATCATTTGCGATTAATATGGTATTAGAATTTTTAGTGATACTCTCTTCAAGGAATACGCTCTTAAAATCTGCACGGTTATAATTATTACTTCCACCCACTGTTTCTTTTTAAATACAAGCCTAACATACGTACTTTAAGTTAGAGTTACTTGAAGATTCAATAATAATACTTACTTATGGCTTTTAAGGAACCCGGAGGTTCATTGCCGCATTCACATAAGCCCGCCATCAGTCCCTATCAATAATAATAATAATAATAATAATAATAATAATAATAATAATAATAATAATAATAATAATAGAGGGGAAACCCCGATAATATACGACCGTTTGTTACGCTATCCCACATTATGAGCTCTTTTCGTCCGGTCCCTTGATATCCCTATATAAAAATATGTAAAATCCACTCTTAATATGCTCATCATCCCGTTTAATACACTTTTTCATCTGCTGAAAATTCTAAAATATCGTACTGTCCAAATTTCACGAGAGGATCCCTGCGTAGGGTGATGATTCTTGCGGGGTAAGAGGAGGGAGTAATCCAGTAACTCAGCATTCTCGAAGGAGAAGGTGGATGGGACAAACAGGGCTCAGTCATTGGCCGGCCGGTTCTGTGTCGGGAATAGATTATAAGAGTGGAGGGGGGGGGAAACTCGCTTTCCTTGCTCTGATCTTCTCGTGAAATACGGACTGTACTTTAAAGGATACTGGACTTCTACATTTACCACTAGTGCCGCATATTCTAGAATTTGTAGGAGCCTTTATTTGGCGAATACAATAGAATGGAATGCGACTCTTGAGTACCTGCAAGACTACTATATTCAGGGCGTGTCCTTCTTGCTGGCAGTTTTAAATCTCATTGTCAGTAAAGACTTTACCTGTGCATCTTGTACAAGTGTGAAGTGACTCGTTAGTGCCACATGAATAACAGTGTATTCCGAATCTCACCGGACCGTTGGACAACAATGACGTCACGCTGCAGCGAAATAGGAACAAAACTGCTGGAAGGTTCGATGGCTATCATGGCGGCTGTACAAGTTGTTGTCTGTGTTACGCTAGCAAGATTTGCGAAACTTCCGTAGTGTTATCTCGTTGAAAGAAAAGAGAGCATAAACAATGTATTTCTTGAACCAGTCAGTAGTAATAACTGGTCCGTTGGCATGTTCGCTCATAAGCCATTAAAATATTGTTTTTACGTTGTGCTCATTACAAACAATACAGCAGAACCAAAGCAGAACACACCGCCATGACACAATAATGCACGATGTCATTCGTCTGCTAATTCCCGCCCTATACAAGAACCGTCAGATTCACTGATGGCGACTGACGGAGACTGCCATCACCTCTGCAAGCTGATGGAACCGGAGTGACACCGGTGGAGCATCAGTGACGTCATCGTTGAAATTCGGAACACCGTGAAGCCATGAGATTGCTCAGCGCTGAGATTCGGAATAAGCTGTAAAGGAATGAAAGGAAAGCTTTATCGATATCGGAGAAATTACAAATTCTCTGTAAACATGATGAAAACACCATTATGAATAAGAAACTATTGGCGGAATCATTAGGAATCCCTTCTTCAACGCTTACGACAGTGAAAAATCGTGAACCTTTTTTGTCTGCATAATTACAGTATTTAATCCTTACATTTCTCCAACAAATGTTTATGCTGATTCATACCTTTGTGTTAAAATTTAAAAAATCCAAAAATGACACACTCTCGCTAATACGCGGTCTCGCTTAATATGCTATTTTTATGCGGTCCCTTGAAGAATGTCTTACCGAGGTTTCAATGTAATAATAATAATAATAATAATAATAATAATAATAATAATAATAATAATAATTAGGGCACGGATTTTTAGGTCGTTAAAATGTAATTTTAGGTGCCTAAAATAGGCTTAAAAGTGTAGGAAATAGTTTCTACAGAATTGAAAATAGGGTCTAACAAAAAATAATGTTTTCTTTAAAAGCATGTTCCAAATAATCAGGAATTCACTTCTAGAACTTGATAATTTTAAATGCTTATATACCTTTATCACTACTACTATTAAAAGTACAAGAACAACAAATATCTAACTAGTTATACATAAACTAAACAATTAAAGATGAAAAATAAGATTTAGACATAAATTCAGTACACAAACAAGTCAAATATAATCAATTTTTACCAAGCCTTGTCCGTTAATGTCCATAATTAGCTTCACAATAAATTACTAATACTTTTTCTAAATTTTCAACTAAAAAGCAATGTCATCTGTCACTCAACACAAATTTGTATGCTGAAAATGAACGCTCCACATCCACTGAAGTAACAGGAGCGTATTTCAATTCTGACACTAGTTGGAGAGGAATGTTACATTGTAAATCCGTGTTCTTCCCTGCTAGGACATCTGAAGCACTAGGCCTACATAGGTCCTTCAGCCCTACATTTCTCTGCAGAACTTGCTCCAGTTTATCTCTTATTTTATATTTCCAACAGAACCAGGAACACATTTCTAATTTAAAATACAAATTTTCAAAATAAGAATGGGTGTTTAGGCCTATTAGAGATAAAGCATACTCTATAGGTCAAAATAGGTTTTGTCGTCAAAATAGGCATTTTAGGTGTTATTAAAATACCAATTTTAGGCATAGTTTTTTTATGAAACGTGTACTTGCAAGTTTTTATGAACTTATCTTTTAAGGATTAAAATAGGTTTTTACCTAAAATCCTAAGTCTAATAATAATAATAATAATAATAATAATAATAATAATAATAATAATAACAATGAGAAAAAGAAAGAACTATGATGACGAGGCAGTAATGCCGAGGAGACACCAACGATATCGGAGTGTAGATGTATCGAGTGGAGCTGTCAACTTAAGTCTCTTTGTCCGAATCGGAGGCTGTCACGTTGCGATTTTGCGTCACGCGTCGAGTGGCTCCATTGACATTTGCAATAGCTTCGCAGAGCTGCTTCATTAACTTTACAGATACCTGATTGTTCGTACTTCGTGATCACTGATAGATAAACTAAACAATAGGCATGGGAACAAGCATACCGGCCTCTGCTGACGATAAGAGCATTTCGACGTAAAGTACGTGATCTGGAAGAGAAGAAATGGAAAGCAAAAGAGCTGGAAATCTCTCTGCCCTTTGATGTCTGACTCGTAGCTGCTCTCTTCAGTCGTGTATAAATTCTCATTCTTAACTGAGTCCTTCTCCGGCCTCTCGTACAATAACCGTTACTTCCTGAAAGGCAATGTTGAAAATTTCAGCTCTCTGAGCCCATCGCATTTGTAAATTCTCTTTACTTTATTTCTTTTCACTTTTTTCCACTTTGTGCGACTATTCCTACTAACTTGTCAAAGCTGCGTTTACGGAATGTGCATTCTATAGATACTTATCCACTGAAGGAATTATAAGAATACATAAAAATCGTATGTGTGTGTGTATTTCAGTATACAGAAACTCCTAGTGGCTTATTTAAACGTACGAATTTATTAAAAAATGTCGCGATACACTTTATCATGACCAGGGAAAGGAAGTTCATGCCTTAAAAACGTGAAAAATATAATATGTATTTATGCTGTAAAAATAGATAAATATGCTACAAAATATGCATTATCAGTCTGAGATTATTTTAGCAGAATAATAAGGTTTAGGCACAGTCTAGTATATACAGTCACGAAACTTGAGTTGTGAGGTTGCTAGGAACAATAGACTGTGCCAGTACCATTTCGCATTGACTGTAATGAGGAGATGATAGCGACCCTAGTGGTTAGCAACTATCTACGGATGCATATTTACTACGTATTGAGCTTCGTGACTGTACATACTAGACTGTGGTATAGGTAACTTACGTTTAGTCTATGGATTTTGAAGTGCTTGTCTCAATTCTGAATGCTCGCTCCATTTATGCTGTTACAGTTCACAACTAAGCATAGGGTTCTATCTACATATCCCTATGCGCCTTCATGACGACGACCTGGTCCACAATAAACCGGGAACGGAAACGACAACGAGAATGAGAACGAATAAATTGTTAAAATAAATATTGTGGCACCCGTCTGGAATATTCTGGTCGCGTCGGGGAGTTGCGCGCGCATATGGCGAGAAGGAAGGCGCGGGAAACAGAAACACGAACTCCTGACGCTAGCCGCGGTACGGAGCAAGGGGGAGGAGAACTACGGTGACGGTGCGGAGCAGAGAAAGTAAGGAAGCATCTAGAAGCGTATTCCTCTCGCAGATTCTGAAAACCACGCGAATCGAAGATTCCAGAACGTGTGGTTTAATAAATAACACCGTGAGTGCCGACAGAGTGAGTCGTCAGTCAGTTTTCGGAAGTCAGTCTACAAGTGAGTCTTCGAGCGAGCAAGGAAGCCAGCCTTCGAGAGCAGCTGGAAGACTTGAATTCGACGTGTGGTAGACCGCAACTGGGGAGACTCGAGTTCGACGTGTCTTGAACCGTAGCCGGAAGACCAGGGTTCGACGTCCAGTGAACTTGAGTGAGTCGGTAACTATGACAGTGTCCACCAGGTGAGTGCGACGTAGTTCGGAAGACCTGAGTTCGATATACAGCGAACTTGAACAATGAGCTAGAAGTATTAGCCAAGAGGAGCGAACTGTGAACTGAGAAGTGACAGTTTTGTTCTGCACATAGTACATTGCGAACATTAATTGAGATTAGGAGTACATTGTTGTTCTTCTCAATAATACACGTCGTGTGTTGCCATTGTCGTCGTGTGGAGTGTAATAACGATTATTGTGTTGCTGTGTTGAGTGGAATACCCATTGTTGTAGGGTGAATTATTAAGCAATAAAAGTCACACTGTTGTCGGGTGTGTGGTGGTTAGAGCAGAAATAAAGTCACAGTATATTTAAATGCGAGCATTCAGAATTAACGAGAAGCTTGCCAGAGCCCGGGAGCTGGAACGTGATAATTGGCGAAGTTTTAGCTTTGCCGTTCTCGTTTCCGATCACAGCCTCTTAGATTCAGTCTGATGTCATCATAAAGCTATTTGGTTGAGGTATATTTTGTAGCAAGAAGACCATGACATAATTTTCTCTTCATGTATCGTTTCAAACTAACTCAGAAATTCAGTAGAGTCACTTTCAATATATGTTACGTGTATTTGAGCCGTTCAGAGCAGAAGTGGTGTAAGTCAAAATTGGGTACTGAGGTTTAAAGTAAAAATTCTGTAAAATACAGTGCAAAGTAGCAATTAATACGGCCTTCCTGCTATTCACTGACTACTAATAGTTTAAATAAATTGAATATTAATTGCTACTTTGCACTGTATTTTACAGAATATTTACTTTAACCCTCATTACCAGGGAAAGGATTTATATGTAAGTACATATTTACTTATAAAGCTAATATAATTTATATTTTGCATTATCTTTATGTTTCACAATGTGTAGGGTTGAAAAATCCTACTTTTATTTTCCATATTTTTCCATATTTTAGAGTTTAGTACATATTTTCGTTAATTTCCACATATTTTCCATATTTCATATAAAACAGTCCATATTATATTAGGTTTAACAATAAAACAAAACAAAATTCCATTAACTTTTAAAAATACATTTCAACAATAGAGATTTAAACACATGTTCAGTAATCCCTTTAACATCAGAGTTATTTGAAAATTAGCAGTCCTATCAACAATGGGAAAGTAAGTTACAAAACTGTATTAATTTAATTTAAAATTTTTAACAGACTTCAGTTGTGCAGCTCAACAGTTAAATGCCAGTCAGAGTACACATAGGTTCAGTTTTGTAAATCATACTATAAAGACGGTAAATATGCCAAAAGTACGTCATTCAGTCAATTTAAAATCAAAACTAACAAGTTACATTTCAGAATTTAAAGAAGATGGTTTATCAACTGACAATAAAATATTATTTTGTAATTTGTGTCAGTGTGCAGTATCATCTACACAAAAGTTCCTGGTGCAACAACACATTACAACTAGTAAACATCAGGCCAACAAACAACTAAATTCCAAGCAGAGACAATTGTTTTTAACACAACCAACAACATCGAATGTAAGATCTGAGTTTAACATCGACCTGTGCCGTTCTCTCATCTCTGCTGATATTCCTCTCTACAAACTAAAGAATAAGGTCTTCAGGGAATTCCTTGAAAAATATACTCAACATACAATCCCGGATGAGTCAACACTTAGGAAGACGTATGCTCCATCCATCTACGATGAGACAATACAGAAGATAAGAGATGAAATTAAAGATAGTTCAATTTGGGTTTCCATTGATGAGACTCCCGACAAAGAAGGTAGACTTGTTGGTAATGTAGTTATCGGTTTGTTAAGTGAACAATATTCTGAACGAATTCTTTTACATTGTGATGTTCTAGAAAAGTGCAATAACAAAACTATAGTTAAACTGTTCAACGAAGCTATGGGTATCCTGTGGCCAAAGGGTATTATGTACGATAATGTGTTATTCTTTATTAGCGATGCTGCCCCTTATATGGTCAAAGCTGGACAAGCATTATCTGTTGTATATCCTAAATTGACTCATTTTACTTGTGTGGCGCATGCATTTCATCGTGTGACAGAAGTGGTCAGAGACAATTTCCCTAAAGTAGATTTGTTGATTTCATCAGTGAAAAAAGTATTTCTCAAAGCTCCCAGTAGAGTTAACGTGTTGAAAGAAATGTACCCTGAAATTCCATTGCCACCAAAGCCAATTTTAACTAGATGGGGTACATGGCTAGAAGCAGTTGAATATTATGCCGAACATATAGACTCTATTAACAATGTTCTCCTTGCATTGGACTCTGAAGATGCAGTCTCAATTGATACTGCGAAAACAGTTACCTGTGACATAAGTGTGAAGAATGACTTAGCTCACATTCAGCATACATTTTCATGCATCATAAAAACGCTCAAAAGTCTCCAAAATAGGCACCTTTCACTATCTGAAAGTTTTGAAATTATAAATAGTACTGTGGAACAACTGAATCGTGGTAGAGGTAAAGTTGCAGATGCAGTAAGAGCTAAGGTGGACACTGTACTTTCAAAAAACCCTGGATATGAAGAACTACAAAAGGTTGTTGCTGTGATGAGTGGTGAATCAACAGTGAAGATTAACTTGGACTTATCCCCAGCAGACATTGTGAAATTGAGTTATGTACCAGTTACTTCTTGTGACGTCGAACGCTCTTTTAGTCAGTATAAATCTATCCTCAGAGACAATAGAAGAAGATTCACTTTTCAGCACTTGAAAGAAATGTTTGTAACCTATTGTTATGGTAACAGACAATAAAAATTGTGTTTTGTTGAAACTACATTGGAAGATAAGGTACGTCCATTATATTTTTTGTTTAGTTTGATTAAAATGTACCAATATTTAACGTACATAGTCATTTTTTTATAATTTTAAGTCCATATTTAATTCCATATTTTGGTAAAAATCCATATTTAATTCCATATTTTGGTAAAAATAACTACATATATATTTACATATTTCATATATTTTTAGTCCATATAAATCCGTTCCCTGCTCATTACTAATTTTTGACTTACACCACTCTTGCTCTGAATGGCTCATATGTGACCAGATTACTACGTGAACTGAATGCTTAAATATTCTGTGTCATGAATTTGAAGATGGTTAACCTATGTAGACGTAATATCGACTTTATATATCGTTAATTACATACATAATCTATATGCATAATCGTTTCCATTCTCGGTTCATTCTGAATCAAAAATGTTCACGTTCACGTCCTCCGCTTCCCGTTATCGTTCTGGTTCTCGTTCTCGGTCTATTGTGGACCAGCCTTTACTTTTGTTTGCTTATTTACTTACTTACTACTACTGCTACTGCCATTGCTACTTTAAAACCATAGTGCAGTGATGTCAAAGCAAGCGCATTTTTCTGACCTTGACGTCGTGCGCGGGCATCAAGCGCTAAGTATGGAAAGAGGAAGGGTTGTCTATATGAATAAGCAGCCTGTTGGATTAAGAAAACAGTGGTGCACAAACTTCAAACGGACCGAGAAATTTTATGTCGTTATTTTTATATGGCTTCTTTCTGTTTCATATTATCTACATATATTGTCTGTAAAAGAAAAGTATTAATACTAATTTCTTAATATTGCGGTTGTATTTTAAATGTTAACAACATAATAAAGAGTTAAGACGGAATGTTCACATAAATTCCATAGTAGTACAACTGTACTGTACCAAATGGATGAAACACATCATTCATAAAGAAAGTGATACCCTAAAAAAAAAGAGACTGAGTATGACATGATAAGTTGGAAAGCCTTATAAAAGTAATCAATAAATTAATCAAAACAATATTACAGTACAAAGCAAAGTTACTTAGGTACTATATCTGTTTTAAGTGTAACTAATATTCCATAACAAAACTCTTATCGCATTATGCTTCTAAGGTGATATTGGTGAGCAACTTAATTATTTTCTCGAAATGTGCTGAAGCTATGGAGCTGACATTTTTACAACATATGGGTACGTATCTTTTGCTTATGATGTAACAGTAGCTGCTTTGTTAATTCATTTCTTTACAAACAATTTCCATGCGAATATCTTCAAAATGTTCAATACACTATCTTCAGTAGAACTATTTATGGTATATTAGATTTATGAAAATATTCTGTAAGGCTACTAAATAAATAGGCCTATATCTGAAAATTTCACTTTTATATAAAAGAAAGTTGAGAAAATATTTCTTTTGAATAAAAAAAAAAACTTGTGAAACATGAACGTTAAAATTAAAACTTACATTCTTATAATGCACTTATACTTCTCAGACAAATTTAAAAATTAACATGGATACAGTTTTAATAAGTTCGCTTCCCTTTATCTATTGAATCAGTGCTGGCCATCCCTGAATATAGCTCGACCAAGCGGCATATACTATCTCTTTCGTCTGTCTCTTTACTTTCCGCTATAAAGCGCTCAGGCTCTCCTGAGCTCTAAAGCGCCCGTTTGCTCCTATGGGGATCAATTGACATGACTGTCATTTGCCATATTTTATGCTACAAAGCCAGTTATTCCAGTTAGAATCCAAATCATCTCTCCATTGGATAAAACTCATTTCTAGCAGGGGGGAAAAAAAGAAAGGATTTTATTCTTCACTGGTGGTTAACTCCTTTACTTCTCAAACAAGAATGCCGAGAAAGTTGAATTAGAACCTTGCATGTCTGATGAAGTTTGAAGTCTCTGGATTTGTTTGTATCTAGTCTTTTACCTGTAATTCTTGTTATTATAACAAGATATGCACCAACACTGTCAAAGTAAACTAACGCTATTACTAGTGCAAACCACACAGAAGAACTGAATTAGCATTATCTGCAAAATTTTGTTAGCGAGAAAACAGAACTTCCTATGATATTTATCGTATCTGTTATTTACTACCATAAAGTAAACATTGAAATAAACTTTAAAGTGAATCTACAAACCCTCTCCTACAATTTGTTATGCAGGGCAAGTTGCATGTTGCTGAAGGGTATATATGTACGTGAACGACAACAATTATTATCAGAAAATTCAGGCTCTAAATTTCTAAAATTTTATAAGAAAATGAACTCACAATTGGACAAAATTACAAGGTACCACAACAAGACTTATTCGAACTTAAATATGTTATAAAAGTATAAAAAAGATTACTAATAATATTTTTCAAACCAGTTTTATCAGAGAATAAGAAAAAAAAAAAACAAAAAAAAAAATTCTGCAGTTACATCATTTGATAACCATAACATTGTTATGGTATTTCTGACAGCTTTAATATTTTTCCTGCATGTAATAAACAGTTATTTCTGAAAAGTAAACTACTCTGAGACATGTAGGGCCGTATTCATAGACATACTTAGCGCGGGCTTCCGTTGGATGATTAGCGAACTAACGTTTTTCGTATTCATAAACCACTGTTTGCGATATGATATGATATTAATACTGTACAAGTAACCAGTCGATAGCCGGGGCTAGTTTAGGACGCTCGTAGCGCTGGCTAGAGAAATGTCTATGAATAGCACCCCTAGAGTTGTTTACTTTAATACAACTAACTTTTTATTTGTCCTGTATAAAATATATTAAAATTTACAAAATGTTTTGTGATGTAATTTTTTTATTTGAAAGAAATGGGCATTATTATAGTCTACCTTTCGCATAAATTCGATATCTGGCTGTACATTCTTCATCTTAAATATTATGTCAATTACAAGTCATCGCTACGAGTGATTGAAAACTAAACACACATGGAATGATTTTTTTATCTGAACATAGCATTACTAGCGGGTAATTACTGTTATTTTAAACTTTTAAATATTTTAAATTTCAAATATGTTCATACAACATGACCTAAATTGGTTGTATAGGCCTAACATTTATAGACTTAACTAAAGTGTGGTTATCATATTATAAGACTAATTTTAACATATTACAAGTTTTATTAAATGTTATTTATAGCAAGCTAAAATGACTCAGAACCATTCTATTATTCACATATAATTTTATAATGTATTTATACATGTTCAGTTTTATAATATGCACAAAATGTTCTCTCACTGTATATCACCTGAGTTCAATATGCCATTTGTTGTGTTCTGCACCTGAAGATGTTTTTTTTTTTTAATAAGTCGAAAATATTTATGGAAAGGTAACTTTGTAATGTAATAACACAGAAGATTAATACTGCATTAATATAGATTGACAAGTTGTAGACTGAAAGTACACAACTAAAATGTAATAATCTTTTTCTTAACCTTGAACTAGAAGGAAGGCAAGTTTCAGTTTTCATTTTCGAAAGAAATTGTAGCTTATCCACAGCTTACAAAGGAAATGTTAACTTCATAGAGAATCAGAATCAGACCTGTAAGTTAGGGGAGTTTTTACTCAATTATAAAGTTAGTAGACATTAGAGATGAACAAAACTAACTGCCGCTCTCGCTCGCTGTGTTCGCTGCATTTGTCTTTCGAGTCTCGACTCGTCATTCCCGCTGCGCTTCGAGTCTCGCTCGTCATTCTCGAAATAGCATTTGGTCGGCTTGGAAAGATTTCGTAACTTTGAATAACATACATCATTGAAATAAATAACATTATAAATGTTTAAATGAGACAAAAATAAAAAAACAGAACAGTATCTTAGTTATCAAAATGTTCTGGTTCTATTATATGATATGCCCTATGGTTATATAAATAAATAAAAATTGTCAAATAAATGTGCATTTTTAAGAAACATAAAACATGACATTAATATCTTTTTACTTGAGATTTCACACAAGATCTTAAATATATGAAAAGAAAATTCCTAGCCTTTTAATAAGGGCCTAGTAATTAAAAGAAGACTGGGGAACGGATTATTATACACTGAAAGGTAGAGATGTTTCAAATAAGCTACTTGATTTTTTATACATAAATAACAGTTGCCAAAGTAGATAAAAGTTCAGTCAGGTATAAAGAACTGCTGACTTCGGAACTCAGGGACTTGATCACAATATCGAGTCTCGCAAGACTCACAACCAGTCTTTACGTCAAGGACGCGACGTAATACAACATTTTCGTGCTTTCGACTTTTCGGGCGCTGTTAGTCTCGTTTTCTCGATCGTTGTTCATCTCTAGTAGACATTCTTGCAACTCTAAACTAGTTCTTAGAGGATCGTTAAGTAAGTTTAAATAATAAATAAATTCTTGTAACCCAACATCAGTATTTATTTTGCATAACGTATAGACTATATGTCTGACTTTATTCCATATGAATGTTCCTATTCAGACTGTAAGAAACGTTAAAGATAATAATCAAGATTTAATACATGCTCAATCATTTTATTAGATCTAAAGGAATATTTTGCGTTTAACGTTGATTCTGTGTTTCTGCGTCATACTCTGCTTTAAAAGCAGATAGCTCCTCAGGATACGAAATCCTTACGATGCGCGTGAGCATGTGTTGCGGAGGTCATTGCGGGAACTTCCTCGTGCAGGACGGCGATAATGACTTGTTAATGGAGAAGCTGTGAAATGACAGCATGGAAAATGAGGGTACAGTACAGTTCAGTTCTGTCCAGTTCCGTGATACTTCTAACTTCAGAAATTTTCACCTCAACTACTATTTTCCTTCATTTTTATGTCCCTCTCTCTTCTTTTAAATGGGTTTTCTCATACTTTTTGTACGAATATTTCTGTTTGATGATGTCTAGAATTCTGTGACGGTCATATTTTTCTTGCTATGCTGTTCGTTCCAAGGAAGAGACTCAGTAGAGCGTCGATAATCCCAACGTAAATAATCTGAACCGTCGAAAATTCGAACCCGACCCCTCATTTTTTTACGGGCATGATCAGTGCTCTAGAAAAGGCTATAAACTGGCTGGATAAAATGCCTGAGTGTATGGTACAATCCGCGTAACCGTTTTTGGCATGTGAAATAAGTAATGGGAACGTTAAGTACGAGTGTTTTAGCTTTTCCGCAGTCAGTGTGCCAACTGTGTTTGACAAATGGATGATGTGACGTGTATAGGAAGTGGTACCATTCTCAGCTGCACTAGCAACATGCTCAGAAACTGGGCGCAATACTATAGGACACACGCCAAAAACGCTGGCGCCAGCTGTAACACAGCTTGCTTGTCTACGACAAGTTAGAGACTTGACTGCAAAGAAACGAAGCTCACAAGCAAACATTCAGATGGGGCAGATAAAAAAGTTAAATTTTTTTCTTCCACCATGTTAATGATGTCAAAAGAAGTGCCGCACATCGTCCATGATATATCACTGACGAGCGTGCGATACAGGAACGAGATTCTTCTATTCATATTCCTTCCTAATTCTGATACAGTTAGTGAATAGTTTCTTCTTAACGACGTCAATGCACGAGCGCAAAGATCAGCAGTAGTGGACGAAATGCGTGAACAATAAGGTATCTGTCGAATCAACTGGCCTGCATGATCGCCATATCTCAGTTCCATTGAGCATGTCTGATACGCTCTAGGAAGAATAATTACAGATCGTCAAGGCCCTACAATGAACTTTCAGCTGGGGCACTTCTTGTAAAAGAGTGGTAAACATTCCTGAACAAGAACTCGATAATCTAATAATGTCCGATTGGTGCACAGCTATCCTAGCAATGACAGAACGTCATACACCTGATTAAGTCTCTACTTTTTGCAGTCTCCTTTTGTTACTTCAAAAGCTGTGCGAAGTGAACTGTATAAACTTTTTTTGTCGTCATTAATACCATGAAAATTGTAATTCACTTCGTTCATTGATAGCTTCAGTTAATTCAGTACATCAGACAAGAGGGAAGCGCAAATGTTGAAACAGTCTTAAATTCGACTGAGCGTTACATTCTTTTTCAGGCATGGAAACTGAAAAAATACCCAATCTAATATAGGTAGGTAGGTAGGTAAGTAGATAGGTAGATAGATAGATAGATAGATAGATAGATAGATAGATAGATAGATAGATAGATAGATAGATAGATAGATATAGATATAGATAGATAGATATAGATAGATAGATAGATAGATATAGATAGATATAGATAGATAGATAGATAGATAGATAGATAGATAGATAGATAGATAGATAGATAGATAGATAGATAGATAGATAGATAGATAGATAGATAGATAGATAGATAGATAGATAGATAGATAGATAGATAGATAGATAGATAGATAGATAGATAGATAGATAGATAGATAGATAGATAGATAGATAGATAGATAGATAGATAGATAGATAGATAGATAGATAGATAGATAGATAGATAGATAGATAGATAGATAGATAGATAGATAGATAGATAGATAGATAGATAGATAGATAGATAGATAGATAGATAGATAGATAGATAGATAGATAGATAGATAGATAGATAGATAGATAGATAGATAGATAGATAGATAGATAGATAGATAGATAGATAGATAGATAGATAGATAGATAGATAGATAGATAGATAGATAGATAGATAGATAGATAGATAGATAGATAGATAGATAGATAGATAGATAGATAGATAGATAGATAGATAGATAGATAGATAGATAGATAGATAGATAGATAGATAGATAGATAGATAGATAGATAGATAGATAGATAGATAGATAGATAGATAGATAGATAGATAGATAGATAGATAGATAGATAGATAGATAGATAGATAGATAGATAGATAGATAGATAGATAGATAGATAGATAGATAGATAGATAGATAGATAGATAGATAGATAGATAGATAGATAGATAGATAGATAGATAGATAGATAGATAGATAGATAGATAGATAGATAGATAGATAGATAGATAGATAGATAGATAGATAGATAGATAGATAGATAGATAGATAGATAGATAGATAGATAGATAGATAGATAGATAGATAGATAGATAGATAGATAGATAGATAGATAGATAGATAGATAGATAGATAGATAGATAGATAGATAGATAGATAGATAGATAGATAGATAGATAGATAGATAGATAGATAGATAGATAGATAGATAGACAAGTGCATTTATTGATGCATAATAAATTATACAAACTCATGTACACAAGATCCTTCGCACGAGCCCGTACGACCATTCGTTTTAGAACTATGCACAGTCTGAATCTTCAAAACGAAAATAATACCTACTAATAATAAAGTAGTAAAACAACAGTTATTATTATTACTACCGTTATCATTAATTATCACAATTACAATTAATCTAACTTCAAACCAAATTTCATAAAAATAATAGAAATAAAATGAATGTAATATATGAAAAGAGAGAGGAAAAGAAACACAGTGGAACATATATATATATATACATACAATTCAATTCCTTATTGAGACTGCACGAAATAATCCAACTAATAAATATAAAGGTAATACATAAAAAAACATACATACGCAATAAAATACAAATAGAAAAGAAAGACAATAAATACAAAAAGAACATTATCCCCTAATTACTTCATTCGCTCAGTGTTGATCCTACTCATTACAGCACTAATTAATAATTATAATAATATAATATATAATATAATATAATATAATATAATATAATATAACATAATATAATATAATATATTATAATGTAATATAATATATATAATATAATAACTATAATTATAATTATAATTATTAATTATAATTATAATTATTAATTATAATCTAATATGGAACAAGCACGTGTTGTGCAGAAAACATAATTTAAAACGCCACCCTTTCAATTTGCATCCGATGTACAGCAGTGGCAAAAAAAAAAAAAAAAACGGACCGACCCTTGTAGCTGAGTTCAGAGTCACAGATTCAAATTTTGCTAGTCACAAAACACATCCATCTTGTATAATTAATTGTAACAATGAAATTTTTTGCATTTGTTCGATTCTTACCGTCTTTTGTTTCCTTCAGTGCCTCAAATTTACAGACGAAAAAACTTTGAGACTTTTATTTTCATCTGACATCGATATTACATTTCTACCTCTATTCGGCAAAGATAACTGCGTATTCTTACATTAAATAGCAGTACATACCTCTGGCTTCACTATCCATATTGAAATCATCACAGTTTGACATAATACACAGCACAGGATTCTTTTGTATCAGCTACAAGGGTCGGTCCGGTTTTTTACCACTACTATAGGCCTACTATCCATGATTGCTGATACATATGCTTGAGAATAGTTCTTCTCTATAATGAAGGATATAAAGCCAAGCTTTGAAAGTTGTTTTACGACCTGCAGCATCAAAATCTCTTAATACAGGTATTACGAAAACAAATAATTGAGGAAACAAAGAAATCTCTCTCTTCAGAGAATAAGTTCTGAAGATACATATATCTTGTTATAAGTAGAACCCGGAATTTTAGGTGCTAAAAGTTAATACTGTTCCTCGGTATCGTTTATAAAATAGAAGCCATCCCCCCACTTCTTTGACACGTCATACTTGTCATTCAGATTTTCCTTTTGGTACCGTTAAAGGTCTCTAATCCTCTTAACTACCACTTACAAATTAGAGCACGGTTCACAAGATTCATTACCTAGTCCTTGTGGACTCTGTTGTCTATTATTACTTATCGGACTCCTGTGAACTAGGCTTAAAAATCCTCCTCACGGGCACCACGTCTATTCATCTACACTCAGTGTCATTCTCAACTTTTAGCACTTAAAATTCCGAGCTCTAGTTATAAGTTACTGTTCTAATAGATAAAAGCAATTGTTCTATAATAGGGTACTTACGTTTGAAGTGATCATGAAAGGAGAAGTTCGTGCGGCACCTGCTAAAATCAATACGAAGAGAAAAATTATCACGAATTGTTTTACTTAAACAAGTGTCTTGTATCATAATCCTATTGTTTTAGTAAATTTAGACTTAAGCAGAGTGAAACCCATAATAAATGTACAAGGTGGGAGGGGTATACGTGAAAATATTTTGATATCTGTTTAAGAAAAATGCAAGTGAAATAACGCCCTATTTACTTATTCCCTTGCCTTATAGTTTTTCCATAAATGTGTAGGGGAGAGTCGGGTAGTATCGGACATCGGGTAGTATCGGACGGTGCGTTTTTTTCATCTACCACCATATGGTAGTACCTGAATGACATGGTTACGTTTTTCTATGCGACATTACTGAAACATAACCATGCCAATCAGGTACTATCATCGTGTGGTAGATGAAAGAAACTCACTGTCCGATATTACCCGATGTCCGATACTACCCGACTCTCCCCTAACGTATTTTACGGATGATGCTTTATGAATGGTACTATGAAACGATTGTACATGTTTTTAAGAAAGGGAACAAGATTAGCTGTAGTAACTTTAGAGGAATATCACTTTTGTTTACGTCGTACAAAATGTTGTCCAATATTCTATTGGAAAGATTAACTCCGTATGTAGATGAAATTACTGGGGTTCATCAGTGTGGTTTTATGCGTATTGGATCAACTATTGATCAGATTTTTTGTACTCGACAGATATTGAAAAAAAAATGGGAGTATAAGGGTACAGTACATCAGTTATCCATAGATTTAAAAAAAGGCATAAGATTCTATTAACAGAGAAGTTTTATATGATATTATTAAAGAAGAAGGTATTCCGAAGGAAATAGTTCGATTAAATAAAATATGTCTCAGTGGAAAGTACTGGAGAGTCCATATAGGTCAGTTTCTATCTTATGTTTTTTCCAGTTCACTGCGAACTAAAGCAAGGAGATGCACTATCACCTTTACTTTTTAACCTTACTTTAGAATATGCCATTAGGAAAGTTCAGGATAACAGAGAGGATTTGGAATTGAACGGGTTACATCAGCTCCTTGTTTATGTGGTTAGGTACAGCTTACAGCAGTAAAATTTTGGAAATATTCAACATTTGTTTCCTCCATTACTGTATCTTGTACAATAATGAAAATTAGTATGTGAAAAACACTGTCCTCCTGCTATATTAAAAAAAAATATTTTTACGATTTAAAAAATAGTATTTAATTTTTTTTTTTTTTCAAAATTCAATTCACTGTGCAGCGATGAAGCGTTTCCTTCATAACTCAAAAACTATCCAACATTCTGTGATGAAATTTTGTGTGTGTATTTATGCATGTCATGTATACAATATGTTGCAAGATCACTTCTCTACTTTTCATAGATTGTCCGATAAAAAATAAATTTATTTAAAAAATGATCAAATATCAGTATTTCTTAGAACACAATATATATATATATATATATATATATATATATATATATATTATTTGTTAAGGAATGTAGTTGACAGAGCATGATATTCTAAACATGAGTTTCAACAATAAAATAAAAGAGAGACAACATGAAAAAGTTAATAAGTTTTTGAGTTATGAGGGAAACGCTTCATCACTGCACAGTGAACTACCACTGTTATGAATTTTGAAAAGAAAAAAAAAATATATACATAATTTTTAAAATCGTAAACATATTTTTTTCATATAGCAGAAGGACCATCTTTTACACATACCAATTTTTATTGTTATAGAAGGTATAGTAATGGAGGGAAAAAATGTTGAATATTTCCAAAAACTTTACTGCTGTAAGCTGTACCTAACCCCTTATGCGGATGATGTGAATGTGCTAGAAGAAAATCCACAGACGATTCGGAAAAACATGGAAATTTTACTGAAACAAGTAAAGAGATAGGTTTGGAAGTAAATTCCGAAGACACAAAGTATACGATTATGTATCGTGACCAGAATATTGTACGAAATGGAAATATAAAAATTGAGAATTTATGCTTTGAAGAGGTGGAAAAATTAAAATATCTTAGAGCAACAGTAACAAATATAAATTACACTCGAGAGGGAATTAAACGCAGAATAAACATGGAACATGCGTGTTATTATTCGGTTGAGAAACTTTTGTCATCCAGTCTGCTCTCAAAAAAGCTGAAAGTTAGAATTTATAAAACAGTTATGCAGGGACATCATTTTATTTTTACTTCAATTTTAATTGTACCTGAGTTTTTGAATGTACTTCACTCCCACCCTCTATGCTAGTAAACTTCCAACTGTACTCCACACAGAACCAAGGTTGCGTATACAGTCAAAGTAAGCAGTAATGAATTAGTGAGTATTGTACATTCCAGAAATACGTTCGAGTTTTCCAGTGACGAAAGAATTTTCAATATTGAATCATATTTTCGCACAGGTACTGTCGTCCGTTTGCCTACGTCGCATCCCGGTTTCCCTTACCCACTTCTGCTCCCCCCTCTGTAAAGGCTAGTGACTGGGCTGTCGTTCTTTTCTGAAAACATTAATTTCTGTTAGGAATTGAATATCTACGTAATACCATACAACTGTTCAAAATAACTTAAATAAAAGGACCTCGTTAAGTAATTAACCCTGCGACAAAACCACATGGACGGACAGTAGATAGCATGTCGGAATAATTTTATCTTTTCGGATCGGAAAAAGTGAAAATTGAATTTACAGTAAGTAAGGTACTCTTTTGTAGAGTAGGTACAGACTTATTTCAACATGAATTACTAGTACGAAGGACGAAACTGGTAGGCCTAATTGGAATTAGGTACAATAGTCTATAGTGCAATAATATGCACAAAAGAACTTAATCCTCTGTCGAAATGAACGGCTACCATTTTCAAAATTGTGTTTAAATATCCATATTATGATTATTTTTCAGTTTAACTTCATTCTCTATATTGTACGCTAATGTGCTGTAGACAGTATAATATACACTGCATAATGAATGGACAGCTCAGTTCGTGAGTAAAAACACTTATTTTAATACTGTACTCTATTTTGATTAATGAACCTAATGAAAATTATTAAACTCAAAATCGCGATATTTCCTAGTTTACGTAAATGGATGAACTACTTTTCTTCCCTCCTATATCTAGTAAAGTGATTTGTTTGTTTACGCCAGTATCATCGAACTCCAGTCGTGGAACGGGGTAGCAAACGGTGTTTCCGGTTCTCAACCTTAATCCAAAGGTATATCCAGGTCAATATTAGAAATGTTAGTAAAAATAAAATGATGTCCCTGTATTATCGGTTGTTCTGTATGGTATGTATGGAAAGGGAAAAATTGAACAAACGCAAAAGGAACTTCGATTCTACAGAGACTCGGTAAATATGAACCGAACTGGTTTTCAATGGAGTCGGTTATTTTAGTTTACACGCTTCACTTCCACGTACTGTTGGGATGCCTATGGAGTAGGGCGAAGTTTGTAGTATCTTGATATCCCCTCTCATGTGCGAACATTGCACGAAACTAGTAGGATACCAACTTCAATTGCTGCGTATCTAATATAATGCTCCTTTAGATGTCTATATTACTAATCAGTTTATCCGCCGATAAACACTCGTGATCTGAGCTACATCGCAAACAAATTAAGTGTAAAAGTGGCGCAGCTATTACAGAGTTCATAATCTATAATCCAAATATAGTAATAAATTATTCATGATATAGTTACAGTTGAGTTACTATTGGTAAACATGTTTGTCTCCCATTGGATTAATACTTTTTGTGTGTCAACGCTGTTTATTTATTTTTGCGGAACGAGCAAATATGTAAATTTCAATGATACTGATGTAATGGAATTCAAACTATTTAAAAAACAACTTCATAAACGTATGTATGACGGTTAAATTGTAAAACCATAATATTTTACAGCATTTAGACCTAGTCTGACTGCTGTGCAATTGATGGATTATACAGTTATTAGCCCTTTTTGGTCCATATAACATGTAGAAGTGCGGGATTTATCTCTGAATCTCCTTCCGCTGCTGTAACTAGATTACATATTATTCGCCACAAATCTCCTGTAATTGGGTCAATTCAGGTTGCCTTTCATTCCTATTGGTCCTAGCTTTTCAAATTCGTTCCTTTTGTGTCCTCCTGTATTCAATGGAAGTGCACGTGACTCTTTAAAAGGAAATCGCACTTTTTTCTCCCTCTCCCTTTATCTCTTTATCGAGTTAATAAGCCATTCTCTCAAGCCTATATTATATTGTCGTTAATTCTCCATTAGGGAGTGTTAAGAGTGAAAAAGTCGGCCGGGAATTCAGTCACAGCTTGACTTAAAGGGTAAGTCTACCTCGAGATATTTAGCTAGAAATTTTAAGTGCTATTTATTTCCAATGAATGCATCCATACAATTTACACTACCGTTCTTTATAAAGGAGTATGTATCTACTGTGTATCACATACTTCCGTCTTCTACAAATGAAACTTAACATAGATTTGTTTAAAATCGCACAAAATGCTTGTTTTTTTTTTCTTTCAACAATGCTTTCTTTCCTCAAAAGAGAAGACATACGGTTCTAAGGAAAAGGAACTAAGTCTACTATGTAAGAATCAGGCAGCGCATTTTTGTTCCCAAACGTACAGCGGATCGATTAGTTTCTTCTTGTACATCTATTACGTCACGTCGATGCATAACGTGGCTCGTTAGCTATGGATGCATAAGCAGCGTAGTACTGTAAGCAGGTACGCATAGACTATGAATCATAGTAAAATACAGGCGCTACATCGTCAATATTGTATATGTAAAACACCAAGTTCCGACTACATTGTGATCTGATTCTAGTACTGAGTAAGTTACATTTTCACTCAGACTTCTGTGTTAATATTATTTTAATTTATCAATCTATGTTATATTGTATTTCATTTTGATCTGTATTTTCTATATAGTCTATTGTGTAAAATGTAAATATTGTTAATTTGTATATTGATTGTTTTTATTATAATTGTGTCACTGCAATATCTTGTGGCGTAGAAAGAACACTTTATTAGCTTAAACAAGTGTTTACTGACAGTTATAATAAAGATATGAATTTCATAATCTCAGAAAATATATTTCTGTTTACCGTAACGGAGCTGGTTTTGTTAAATGAATTAATTGTATATGTATACTGTATTTATACGAGTATATACAGTTAATGTGTATCATGTTTGCTATTATGTTCTATAATACATTTATTTTATTTATTTTATTTAAATTTAAATATACAGAATAAAGAATATAATTACAAAACAAACAAGAGAAATAGAAATAAAATAATACAAGCAATATAAAAAGAAGATACAGTAGTATTAACAAAATTTGAGACCGAATGAGCAGCGCTCGTGCTCGGTCGCAGTTCAGATATAATATTAAAATAAATTTAATAATAATAATAATAATAATAATAATAATAATAAAAATAAACAAGTAAAATAAAATGGGAACTAAAATATAATTACAGCGGCAATGGAATTATATAATATAATATTAACACTAGAGAAGAATAATATCGCACGTGAAAAGTAGGATTAATATATATTTCAAAATTATAGAATACAAATATAATATAGTTTGATTAATTCATACACATAGGCTATAAATTTATTTAATCAAATTGAAGATACTAACACGTTTCTAATTTTCTTGTTATATGTTAGTGGGTTACATGTTAGAAGTTCTGGGTGTAATTTAGTTAAAGCATTGTACAACCGAGGGCCAAAATTTATGCTATGCTTTAGACCAGCAGATGTGAGACATTTAGGTTCTACTAATGTTGAATTAATATTTCGTCTTGTGTCATAATTGTGTGTCTGTAATACAAACTTATTACGATTTTTATGATACAATTTTAACAGCGTATACTTATAAATTTGTTCAATATTAAATACATTAAATTCAGAATAAATTAATTTAGTTGGATAATCGAAACGTTTCTTCAAACAAATTTTAATTATTCGTTTTTGCAGTAAATTTAACGGACTAAGATTAATTTTTGTACTTCCACCCCAAACAGTTATACCATATTGAATGATAGACTGAATAATGGCCAAATAAACATTTCGTAGAACTCTAATAGGTAAGTAGCATCGAAGATTAACGAAATATATACACATATATACATATTATATAGGTACTAGTTCAGTATTATCATCGATCTAATTATCACATTTCTTGTCATATGTAGCACTAATATTTGAAGGGTACACGGGAAAAACGATCGAGGTCCATCAAAAATCGAAATTGAGTTAATAATGCTATCTTATAGCGGAAAGGAAGTAATATCATGTGGTCTAGCTAGTAATAAGAAATCATCGTTCTTGATATTCCACTACGTCAATTTCTATTAAATACACACATAACAAAGTATTAAGTGCTTAAACTATAAAATTAGTTTTTCTCGAAACTTTCTAAAATGGACCTTGACCGTTATTCCCGTGTACCCTTCATTTTTTAGAGCGCTAGTTTCTCAATGTTAGCGCATTTATGTGGCTGAAAAGTATCTGGACAGACCATTTCAGTTTAGTAGCAATCCCACTTACAGTTGTCATGCATTATTATTATTATTATTATTATTATTATTATTATTATTATTATGTTGGGAAGGAATCTGAACAATATTTAATTTGGAACATCTTTTGAAAATAATAGGCCTACATAATTTAATTTAAGAGATTATCACTAGAAACACGAATGTGAGAGCATGAATAAATCTGCAAGCTGGGAAAAAATTACAGTTCATTAAATGTATTTATACATATTTATTTCATTTATTGATTGATTTATTGATTGATTTATTGATTTATCTATCTATCTATCTATCTATCTATCTATCTATCTATCTATCTATCTATCTATCTATCTGTCTGTCTGTCTGTCTGTCTGTCTGTCTGTCTGTCTGTCTGTATATTTACTTATTTAATTATTTCCTTACTTACTTAGTTAACTATTTATTTATGTCATTATAATAAAATTTTCCAACATACTTTTATTTTTGATATTTGCTCAGATCAGTTCATACGTAATAGCTTTGTAATGGCAAGTTTTGTAAAGAGGTTTAATTCCAACTGGGACTTGATAGTGAGAAGCTTCGCTATCGCGTAAATTACTTCTGCTCTGGTTCGTAGTGAACATTCTTAAAAGGTTTATAATTATTTAGCGCCTTCATCACGGTCTCAGTTAGCAGGTTTTAACGTTGAAATGAGCAGAAGTACAATTTTGCTTGCGTGCGTTAATGAGTTTCCACAAGATATGCACGTATATATACACATCAATTTTATGGTGCGCATTTGTAATCTCAGCAAATGAGGTCTGTGTAAATTCTCAGGAATGGAATTTCTAAAGGATTCCTATTTGAACCAGACAACACGGCGGCCGAGGTGTGATGGTGGCTCAGAGGAATTCTCCTTCAGAACAATCCTGTGCCAGCAAATACAGTACAAATGTGCAAATAAACGATGGAGAAAGGCTGTATATTAAGATTACGGTTGGACATACTGACACACTTCCGGAAATTGTGTGAAATTTGATTTGATTCTTGTAAGTCTGTTCATTTGCTACGGAGTTTGCTACCATATTTCGTACCTACAGAGTGTCCGATAAGTTCGTATGACCCTACAAACCTCTTAATTTAATTTAATTATGAGCTCGCAGGCTAGTTGCACAAGAGGTCCATATGTACTACATCATGTCGCATGCATACAGAGTTAGAAAATATTCTTGTACAAATATTACTTTTTGTTTAAACAAATTGTGACATCTCGTTCACGCATTAAAATCCAGATTTTTTCTTTATTTCCTTCAGTTAAAATTATCATTTTGTAAAATTCTCCTGAGTTTGAAATTCGCAGAAAATTGACCAGAGGCCTCCACTGTCACATCATAGGGGAGAGTTGGGTAGTATCGGACATCGGGTAATATCGGACAGTGAGTTTCTTTCATCTATAACCAGATAATATAGTACTTGAATGACATGGTTACATTTCTGTAATGTCGCATACAGTTACGTAACCACGTCATTCAGGTACTACCATCTCTGGTAGATGAAAGAAACGCACTATCCGATATTACCCGATGTCCCATACTATCCATCCCTCCCCTAACATTGGGTGTTGTTAATACTCGTCAATCAACTTATTTCCTCCATTTTAATAAAGAGTTGTTGAGTTTGCTACAAGTGTGGAAAGGTTACATTTCTTCCTCGGAAAAGAGTGAAAACGGATCGAAATTCAGGAGATTGGACGTGAAGTGGCAGATCATTGGAATGTGGAAGAACGACTTGAGCTAATATCTATCTCTATCTCCAAATTCATTGATCTAAGTACAGACATCCATTTTAAAGTAACTATTTTTTTATTTACTACAAGAAATGTAATTTTGCAATAAATTTTCATAATAGAAAAATTGTTATACAGAATGTTAAAAAAACTATGGAATATTGCACAAATCAAGCTTTCAGGTATAACTCCCTGTAAAGTTGATTTGAATAATTTCGAGGGAAAAATTGTTCCGGGGCCGGGCACCGAACCCGGGACCTTTGGTTAAACGTACCAACGCTCTACCAACTGAGTACCCCGGAACTCTACCAGACACCGATCCAATTTTTCCCTCTATATCCACAGACCTCAAAGTCGGCTGAGAAGTCACACAGTTAGTGTGCACTCAATGTTGCTCCACAAGATCTGTGATGATGGTTGGCCTCCCACTTCGCTCCTCGTCATGTACATTTTGGCGTCCTGTAGCAGCAACGCACCATCTGCTTGCTCATGACATTAGGCCCATAGACCTGGCACAACTGACGATCAATTTCAATCGGCGCTATGCCTGTGCATTCAAAAACTTTATCACTGATCGCACTTCACACGCGGCGGGAGCTGGAATAGGAAAGTACATCTTCAACCAATGAAACGAAGCTACTGAGAGCACTCGGGAAGTTCCGCTAGCGCATGCGCCATGCCAGGAATTACTATATCACGTACATGCAGTCGCTTCGCGCAACATATGGTTTGATAGCTGTGGGACGAGTGGGGAAGTTACTTTGTGGACTCACCTCGTGTGTGTACGTATGTAGGCCTATATATGTATATAATATATTAAAATGAACAATTCAATTTATTTCAGTTGAAACGTTCTATCTGACATAAAAATAAATTCGCCAGGGGCCGTTAACAAAAAGAAAAAACATAATTTCACTGGAAAAATTTATTGGAACAGACACAGCAATTGTTGAGGTATTTTTCAACATATTTTCCATCGGAATTGAGACATTTGTCATATCATGGGATCGACAGAGAGGTGCAGACGCAGTCAAACGCTGGTTCCGGACTGAGGCGACTGACTTCTACGACATAAAAGTTGATCCCATGGTATGACAAATGTCTCAATTCCAGTGGGGGAATATGTTAACAAATAGCGCAACAATTGCTGTATCTGTTTCAAGAAATATTTCCATGAAATTATGCTTTTTTCTGTCTACGGCCCCAGGGAAAATCACTTTCTGAACGGCCTCGTAATTGCGGTCGAGTGGCCAAAATTTGTATGAGCACTTCTTTTGACATTATTAACATGGTGGAAGAAAAAAAATTAACTTTTTTATCTGCCCCCATCAGAACGTTTGCTTGTGAGTAATATGATATAAAAGGTTTCCTTAAAGTAGACTACATTAGCCTATTTATATATCTTAACTCAAAAAGAAAATTTTTACAGATAAGATCTAATGCTTTAGCAGAGTAATTTAGAGAACCCTTAATCTCGTATCACTTTCACAAAAAATGTAATCGGCGTTAGATAAAATGTAGTTGATATAGCGTCGTCAAATAATTATAATCGTAACTTCCATACGCTTATTCGTCTAGGTCTTAAGTTACGGGTACATCGAAGACAATTTTGTTCTTTTAGAGTAATATGTACGACCATCCGTGTTATTGGCCAGAACTGTATCAAAAAAGGGTTTCAAAGAAAGTAGAAACTTGTGTCGATAAGATTTCTTTTAACTACAACTTGGTCTGACAAGTCACAAAATTCTCGAGAATGTTTGTTGGAAATCGCTACCGGTACGTGCTCTGTCCTACAGAATCGAGAAGGAATTGAGACTTTCTATGTATAAGTACAAGTGATCAGTTAAAGGATGTCTATAGAGCTGTGTACAAACCCCTGGATTTCAACGTCAGTTTCTGAACGGAACTGCCCTGAAGCTTGATCTCAAGCTGTTATCCCATTAGTTGCAGTGGGGTGAGTGAGGCTCCTTTCCAAGAGACGTCTAGGAGCTTTTTATAGACTGCGATTAATGCTTCATATATACTACAAACGAAAATTTGCCGTCCTCTTAAGTACAGTCAATTGAAGAGGTTGTCGCAGAGGATTACAAGGACTTGTAATTGAAAATGCAAACGAAGAAATGTCAACAGCTGGTTTCCTTTAAGTGAATTACTCCACATTCTGCTTCTATTAATTTCTTGGAAGCAACAGTTAAATATTAAGGGTGCTATTCATAGACATTTCGCTAGCCCGCGCTACGAGCGTGCTAAACTAGCCCCGGCTATCGACTGATTACTTGTACAGGATTCATATCATAATCATATCGCTAAGACTGGTTTATAGACACGAAAATCGTTAGTTTGCTGATCATCTACCGGAAGCCCGCGCTAAGAATGTCTATGAATACGGCCCTATGCGACTATTCCAAGAGTATAATTTTTCTTAGTGATAGAGCAATTATTTTGCTAGCCATTAAATCCGAAATTTCACCGCTGTGAAATAACGGTTATCATGTCTGACCGTTAAAATCAGCGTATTCCGAATCTCACCGGACCGGTGGACAACAATGACGTCACGCTGCAGCGGAATAGGAACAAAACTGCTGGAAAGATCGATGGTTCTCATGGCGACTGTATAAATTGTTGTCTGTGCTACGCTAGCAAAATTTTGCGAAATTTCCTTACTGCCATCTCGTTCAAAGAAAAGAGATCATAAAGAACTTATTTCTTGAACCGATAGTAATAACTGGTCCGTTGACATGTTCGCTCATAAGCCATTAACATATTGTATTTTCGTTGTGCTCATTACAAACAATACAGCAGAACTAAAGCAGAACACACCGCCATGACACAACAGGGCACGATTTCATTCGTCTGCTAATTCCCGCCTTATACAGGAACATCATTTTATTTTTACTAACATTTTTAATATTAACCTGTCTATACCTTTAGAGAACCGGAAACAACGCTTGCTCCCCCCTCCAAGACTGGAGTTCGATGATACTGGCGTAAAACACAAATCACTCTACTAGGTATAGGAAGGAAGAAAAGTAGTTCATCCATTTACGTAAAGTAGGAAATATCGCAATTTTGAGTTTGATAATTTTCATTAGGTTTTTCTTTAATCAAAGTACAGTAATGTATTAAGAATAAGTGTTTTTACTCACGAAGTGAGTTATCCATGCGAACGTATTCATTATGCAGTGTATACTGTCTACAGCACATTAGCGTACAATATAGAGAAAGAAGTTGAATTGAAAAATAATCGTAATATGAATATTTAAACACAATTTTGAAAATGGTGGCCGTTCATTTCGATACCGGCTTCAGTTCTTTTGCGCATATTATCGCACTATAAACATTGCATCTAATTCGAATTGCCAGTTTCGTCCTTCGTACTAGTAACTAATGTTGAAATAATTCTGTGCCTATTCTAAGTACTGTACATTCAATCTTCACTTCTGCCCGACCCGAAAATATAAAATTACTCAGACATGCTATCTACTGTCCGTCCAAGTGGTTATGCCGCAGGATTTTAGAAAGGGAGGAAATCACGTGACAGTTAATTACTTAACGAGGCCCTTTTATTTAAGTTAAATTAAACAGCTGTATAATATTACGTAAACGTCCAATTCCTAACAGAAATTAATATTTTCAGAAAAGAGCTAAGACAGCCCAGCTTTTACAGAGGGGCGAGCAGAAGCAGGTGGGGGAAATCGGGATGTGACGTAGGCAAACGGACAGTATCTGTGCGAAAATATGATTCAATATTGAAAGCTCTTTCGTCACTGGAAAACGCGATCATATTTCTGGAACGTACTATACTCAGTAACTCAGTACTGCTTACTATCTGCGGTCTTGGTTCTGTGTGGAGTTGGAACTTCATTAGTAGAAGGGGTGGGAGTGAAGTACATTCAAAAACTCAGGTACAATAAAAATTGAAGTAAAAATAAAATGATGTCCCTGTACAAGAACCAATCAGATTCACTGATGGCGGCTGATGGAGACTGCCACCACCTCTGCAAGTTGATGGCATCGGTGCGACACCGGTGGAGCATCAATGACGTCATCGGTGGAATTTGGAACACCGTGATGCCATCGGATTGCTCACCGGTGAGATTCGGAATACGATGAATAGCGTGTCCGGGTGCAAATTCTGGTTGCTACAAGTTACTGGTTGAAATTCTTTCTAGGTTTTCCCTCAACCCATTAAGAGCAAATGCAAGATAACTTTAGGCGCAGGACCCTGGACCATTTTCACTGGAATTTTCGCCTTTATATCACCGACACTCTAGATCAGTAGTACTCACTAGAAATTAGGGGAGAGCCAAAAATTAGATATAGTAATTTCCCGAGAGCCGCAATATGTTTCACAATATTGCAGCTCAACAAAATGCGCGGATTAAAAAAAATTATTTGGCCTATTATTATTATTATTATTATTATTATTATTATTATTATTATTATTATATAAAAAAGTAAAGATATCCCCGTAACATGCCATGAAGGCACTTGGGGCGGTATGGAGGTAGAGCCCCATGCTTTCCATGATCTCGGCACTAGAATGAGGTGGTGTGGTCGGCACCACGCTCTGACCGCCTTTTCCCCGCGGGAAAGACCCGGTAGTCAATTTTATAGGAGGCTGAGTGAACCTCGGGGTTGTTCTGAAAGTTTGGCAACGAGAAAAAAATCCTGTCACCACCTGGGATCGAACCCCGGACCTTCCAGTCCTTAGCCAGCTGCTCTACCACCTGAGCTACCCGGCCGCCCTATTATTATTATTATTATTATTATTATTATTATTATTATTATTATCATCATCATCATCATCATCATCATCATCTCAATATAAAGTAATAGAACTAGCACTAGTCTACACATTACTGGTATTTTGAAATCGGAGAGCGGACTTTGCTATTCTTCTACAAAATCATAACAGTACCAGCACGTTGATTTGTCGTTTTATTTTACTTGCACTCCGTCTTGAATGTGGAAATTTAGAACGTAAATTATCACATAAAGCTAGACGGCATCCCTTAACAATCTCCGAATCTATGTATTAATTTCTGCTACATGGAATGGTACTTCTGTTGTCAATTCGTTTTTATGTACAGTGGAATACATTACTTTCTGTTCAGATATTACGGATATTTTTAACATTTTGAGTTTTTCTATCTTTGATTGAAAATATTTTGGATACTCGTTATCAAAGTTTGAATGCGCGCTATTGTGATGTATATTAAGATAGAATCGTTTATAACCCAACATTACATCAAGACATAATAAGACCATGAGACATGGCAATACTTTTTTCTTTTAAAGAAAACAAATATGTGCTGTTATTGTTGTTGTTGAACACCTTCACTGGCAGTAATGATGCAGGGTAACCAAAGTTTTCTCCAGTGGCATATTATTACAGAAATTTAAAAAAATGTTTCTGATGGTGGGAGCACGAGGTACCATACCCTCCTTCTTTGCCAACAAATGTAAAAACCTGGGGCTTACACAGAGCATTGTGAATGAAATAGCTTTTAGTGCCCTCAAAGGACCGGTTCAGACATTGAGAAATCACTTGTATGGGAGTGATGATGGAAATTTGAAGTTATCTTAACCGATGGCTTTTGATTGGTTTAGATATCAATGCCAATAAATCCGTATTGTTATTTTTTTCGCGGTATATGGCATTCAAATCATTTTAACATAACTGATGATACTACTATATCTTTCTTAACTGCAAATGAGCACAAACGCTACTTAGGTGTAAATTTTTCTGACGTTTTATATAATTCGATTCCGTAACCGTTTCGAATGTAAATCATTTTACCTTTTAGTGTGTTTCCAAATTATATGTAATACGCTTTGTGAAATCTGGCAACCTTTTCATAAGGGAAGCTTAATTTATTATTATTATTATTATTATTATTGTTATTATTATTATTGTTATTATTGTTATTATTATTGTTATTGTTAATATTGGTATTGTTATTATTATTGTTATTATTATTCTTATTGTTATTATTATTGTTGTTATTATTATTGTTATTTTTGTTATTATTATTTTTGTTATTATTATTATTATTATTATTATTATTGTTATTATTATTGTTGTTATTATTATTCTTATTGTTATTATTATTCTTATTGTTCTTATTATCCTTATTGTTATTGTTATTCTTATTGGTATTGTTATTATTGTTACTATTGTTATTATTGTTACTATTGTTATTATTGTTACTATTGTTATTATTATTGTTATTATTACTATTATTATTGTTATTATTATTGTTATTATTATTATTGTCTCATTATTATCATTATTGTTATTATTATTACTATTATTATTATTGTTATTCTTATTGTTATTATTATTATTGTTATTATTATTGTTATTATTATTATTATTATTGCTATTTTTTATTATTATTATTATTGTTATTATTATTGTTGTTGTTATTATTATTATTATTATTATTATTATTATTATTATTATTAGTTCAAGAGCAGCAATAAATGTCTTTGAGAGCCGCATGTGGCCCGCGGGCCGCGTAAGGAGAACCACTGCGCTAGATAGTCATCGCAGCTAATAGAACGTCTTAAAATGAAGCAATTAAAATTATATGGAGCCCTGTTTAAACCTCGTCTACGGCGGAGTCATGTTTGTGGTGGACAAAACCAACGTTCCTAAGGTTTTCGAGTTTTTCCATCACTTTCCATTTCAGTATTCATTGTCATATCAATAGTTTTCATCCAAAACGGTGTGACGTGATGTACCTACTGCTGTGACTAGCGTACATATGGCACCAGTCTGGCGTAGTACTCTTTTGTGGGGTAAAAGGTCACTCCGGTGGGACTCTACGGGAACTATAGGACGTGCAAGATGGATCGACAGATGGCACCACACCGTTAAGGCACGTTATCTACAAACACGTCACCGTTCTGTCTTCAAAACTGATTCCAAATATTGAAGTGGTAAGGCACAATAAGCCTACTAGGGTGTATAGTAGACCTACTAGCCTTCGGACCTCTCCACCACACCATAGAGACAAGAATGCAAGGTGTTTCATTGCTAGATAAGAAATTGAAATCGGGGAGTTTTTGTATTTGATTCATATTAAATAAAGGAACGTGGTGAATGATTATTTATAACTCTATTGTGTAGAAATTAAAATTCTCTCTTCGCTGGGTGTGTCAGCGATCCAATACGTAGGTAGATGTGAACTCTAGTCATTGGGAATAATCAGCCTACAGCAGGCATGTCAATTGATGCCCATAGGAGCAAGCGCACGCTTTAGAGCCCAGGAGAGCCTGAGCGCTTTGCAGCGGAAAGGAAAGAGACAGACGAAAGTGGTGGTATATGCCGCTTGATCGAGCTATTCAGGGAAGGCGAGCACTGATTAAATAGATAAACGGAAGAGAACTTATTAAAACTGTATCCATGTTAATTTTTAGATTTGTCTGAGAAGTAACTTATAAGTGCATTATAAGGATGTAAGTTTTAATTTTAATGCTCATTTTTCACAAGTTTGATTTTTTTATTCAAAATAAATATTTTCTCAACTTTTCGTATAGAAAAGTGAAATTTTCAGGTATAGGCCTATTTATTTACTAGCCTTACAGAATGTTTTCGTAAATCTAATATACTGTATATACGTATTACTGAAGATAGTGTATTGAAAATTTTGAAAATATTCGCGTGGAAATTGTTTGTACGGAAATGAATTAACAAAGCAACTACTATTACATCATAAGCAAAAGATACGTGCCCATGTGTTGTAAAAATGTCAGCTCTATAGCTTCAGCACATTTCGAGAAAATAATTTAATATTCTGATGATAGGATGTTGCTCATAAATATCACCTTAAAAGCATAATGCGATAAGAGTTGTGTTATGTAATATTAGTTACACTTAAAAAAGGTACACTACCTCGGTGACTTTGCTTTGTATTGTAATATTGTTTTGATTAGTTCATTGATTACTTATATAAGGCTAAATGTACCATCAATATCAATTCCAACTTATTATGTCATACTAAATCTCTTTTCTTGGGATATCACTTTCTTTATGAATGATGTGTTTCATCCACTTAATACAGTGTAGTTATATTACTATGGAATTTAAGTGAATATTCCTTCTTAACTCTCTATTATGTTATTAAGATTTAAAACACAAGTGCAATATTAAGAAATCAGTGTTAGTACTTTTGTTTTACAGGCAATATAGATACTATCAAACAGAAAGAAGCCATATAAAAATAACGACATAAAATTTCACGTTCCGTTTGAAGTTTGTGCACCACTGTTTTCTTAATCCAACAGGTTGCTTATTCATATATACAACCCTTCCTCTTTCCATATTTAGCGCTTGCTGCCCGCGCACGTCGTCAAAGTCAGAAAAATGCGCTTGCTTTGACATCACTGCTCTATTGTGTAGAAATTCAAATTCTCCCTTCACTGGGTGTGTCAGTGATCCAATACGTAGGTACAGTGAAACCTGCCTTTGCGGTCACTTCATTTAAACGGCCACCTGGCCAATAGGCCAATTTTCTCTGGAACCAATTGGATTTGCCATAAGATCAATACAAATTGTCTCTTTATTTAGCGGCCACCTCATGCTTCGGCCAGCGGCCGGGGTCTATTTGGATTGGAACCTGATTATAACAGTCACTGTCCAACAAAAATTTTTTTCACGGATACTGTCTGACCTATTTTTTCGATGGTTAGAGGACAGAGAGCAATATCACGAGGACAATAGCTAAGTGTACAACAGTACACCCTCCATATCTGGGGGTTACTTGGTTACTGTTTTATGACTCTTTTGTCACTTTCCACTCGGACTCTGTACAGCTATAAATTCTTACTCGTTCTTAAAGGATTCAAACACGGACGTTTTCTATAGAAAATGTCACAGTATGTTTTAGGTCAGTAATTAACCATTCGAATTTTTTTTAATTTTTTTTTCTCCTCTTTCCATCTTTTTCTATTTGGACCAGCTTTTACAAATTTTTCTTCTTTTCATTCAGTTGATTCAGAGGAACTGTAACGTTAGTTTTAGAGGGAAATCATGTCTAATAATAAATCTAGAGTGGTATTAAGTTTAGAGGTGAGACGAAAAATGATTGAAGAAAGTGAGAAAGGAACATCTGCGAGAAAAATTGCAGAAATATTCAAATGTGGAAGGACACAAATACACGGTATAATTAAGATGAGATATTAAAACAATGGGAGGAAAATATGTATGGTGGCCAAAAAAGAAGAGAGAATCTGTGTTTAGTAATGTGAATGATTTCGTTTACGAATGGTTCAAGTGTGCGAGGGCGAAGAAATTGAGTTTTGAAAATGCTAGTTGCAAGAATGGAAGAGGCTGACATTAATATGCACGATTGTTGTACGCGCACAGAAACTAAAAAGTCAATGAAATTCAGTACTTTCATGCTGATTCATGAAAATCCGCAACCTTAATCAAGCGGCCACCTGATAAAACGGCCATTTTACAAGGTAACTTCAGATGGCCGCTTTAGACAGGTTTCACTGTATATGTGAACTCTAGTCATTGGGAATAATCAGCCTACTGGATACGATTCGTTCAGTAAGGATATACATTGAAGTCGAATTTGCCTATAACATCCGCACTTAACAGGGAAGACAAGCAATACAACAAAATCTTGTCTTTCAGTAAATGAAACATCTTCGTCGACATTGTTTCTCCATTGTTTTCTGTGTAGAAGAGCCAGCTGATGCAGGAGTTATTTAAATGAGAAAGATTTGGATTCCCTAGCCTTTTGAAAGAATAAGAAAATCTGGTGTAAGTGGATGCAGTGTGAGTGTTGGTCGATTGTCAGGAGGGCTATGCCTCTCAGCTTGGGATGCGATTTCAGAGTGGTGGATCTTAAGGAGAAGACTGCATAATTTACAGGGGCCAGTGATACATGGCTTCTCCGCAACTTCCCTCCTCATCCTCATTGCTTTGCTTTATCCACATGTTCCTCCGTCGACAGTGGAGGAATGTTACTTTCGTGTGGATTTAATTTTTGTTCCGAATTTATTTTATGTGTAGATCAAATTTTTCTGTATTTAATGGATACATTAGATCCACGGATAAGATTTTCCCTAGTATTAAAAATTATTACAAATCTAAAAATCAATTGTGAATCGATTTATACATAAATTTATTGTTATGCACGTTCCGCTATTTTAATGCTAGTTATTTTATTTTAAGCAAGTTTTTGCGTAAGGATACTGTAATGTTAATATTTCTTTGATGCATTTAAAAAACACATTTTTTTTTTAAGAATTTAACTATTACAGGTAATTTACTTTCAAATTTTTCACAATCATATATCAGTTCATTACGGAAAATGTGTTATATTATGAAATTAAACAATGTATAATTAATACTGTATCATGGGCGACTGGGTAGCTCAGTTGGTAGAGCAGCTGGCTGCGGACTGGAAGGTCCGGGGTTCGATCCCAGGATTTTTTTCTCTTTGCCACACTTACAGAACGGCCTCGAGGTTCACTCAGCCTCCTATAAAATTGAGTACCGGGTCTTTCCCGGTGGTAAAAGATGGTCAGAGCGTGGTGCCGACCACACCACCTCATTCTAGTGCCGAGGTCATGGAAAGCTTAGGGCTCTACCTCCATGCCCCCAAGTGTCTTCATGGCATGTGACGGGGATACCTTTACTTTTATCTTTTTCTTTTTCCTATTTTTAACAGCCGGATCTCCTTAATTTATTGTCATGTATACTTGGTACATACTTTCTCGATTTAAGACAGACTAAATTCATTTTTTATAAATATGATTACTCAATGTCTTTATGAATTTTCATGTTCCATTTTATATAATATACAAGGTGAACCGTAGCTAATGTCATTAATTTCAGGGGGTTATTCTTTGGAATGTTTCAAACAAAAAACGTCAAATACAATTTTGCTTGTTTTTGCTTCCTTTTCGAGATACGTATTTTGGGAAGGCCATTGATTTAATTCACAATATGCTCAGTCAATTTAAGAGAACAGGGTATCATGATAATGAATGATTGAAAGCATTTTAGTTTCGTCCTCTATATGTGCAGAAATTTGATCCGAAAAAAATGTAACATTTAAAAATTACTTTTCAGAAGAAAAGTTACATTTGTTCGGATCAAATTTCTGCACATTTAAGGGACAAAATTAAAATTATTTCAATAATTTATTACCATAATACACTGCTCTCTTAAATTGACTGAGCATATTTGGAATTCATTCAATAATCTTCCCAAAATATGCTATTAAATATTTTATTTAAAATAAAATAATTTCTTTCCTCAAAAAGGAAACAAAAACGAACAAAATTGTATGGAAATTGTTTGAAATATCTGAAAGAATAAACTCTTGAAATTAATGACATTACTTACTGTTCACACTGTATATTTTAATTCGTTTTCAATCTGCCACAAAAAGGAAAATAAAAAAATATGTATTACGAAAGTGTATAATATTCTAACAATATAAATTCGAACACAGAATTTCTTGCATTTCAAACATTAAGTTACACAAGTTCTTACTGTAGGTTCCATTATTTTAAGATTTCATTTTGTGTTATGTGAGTGTGGATAAATTATTTTTGTGGAAGTTGATGACTTATATCCTATAGTAGTCTATATAATTCACAACATTGTGGAGAATAATGATACTGAGTCCATTCTATCCGAACTAGAACACTATTTATATTCCCATATATTTTCGAAACAGTTTTGCAACATATTTGTTATTCAGGGTGTTTCCGAGGTGGTGTTACAAACTTTCAGGAATGATGGCGAAGGGCACATGTATTAATTTGAGATAAGGAACCCTGGTCCGGAAATGACTGAGTCGAAAGTTATAAGCAAAAATATTTGTGTGGAAATGGAATTGCAATTTGGCACCACGTGCCCTCCTTTCCTTAACCTTTGGAACAGTCGTGGAAAGATGGTATTGGTCCGATGTCTCCTACGTGGGCTCTTGAAGCAATACAATCTGTGATGAGTTTGTCTACTGTTCCCATTGGCTCATCCGTATTCGAAAATCAGGTCTACATATTCAGCTCTCGTGTACTCCTCCAATTCACTAGGACTGATCGACTGGACACTGCAACTTGTAGACATACACTGCTATCTACAGACGTGCATATCAGGACCGACCATGTCCGTTACACATTACGCTATATACATTGCTTTAGTGTAGTTCCCTATCCCCATCCCTCAGACAGCGCACTGAATGGAATACTGTAAGTAGACAATGTAAACAACATCAGATGAATGCAGTATGTGTAAGATGTACAGATAAATACACATAAATAAGGTGTACAGAGGAATAAAATTATTTCATTTCAACACACTTATTTTTGTTTTTAACATTCAACTCGGTCATTTTCGGACCAGGGTTCCTTATCTCAAATTGATACATGAGCCCCTCGCCATCATCCCTAAAAGTTTGTAACACCACCTCCGATACACCCTGTATAAGCAACATCGTAAACATTGGCTGCGTTCAGCCGAGACAGCGCTAATTCAGCTATTCATATTTGCTGAGTTAGAGCAGCTGTGAGGTCCTGAACGACCATTGCAACATGTCCTCTGTGTTTACAAAGAAACACGCTGCTATTGTTCCGTCTACTCCGGAATATATGATACCATTGGTTGTTGCCTACCCCCTCAACTTTCGCTGGCTAGCAGCAGGCTTGCAACGAAAAAAAAAATTTGCTACGAAAAATGGCGCCCGCTATTTCAGCGCTGTCGGCCAGCAAGGCGTTCAGGGCTTTCGCTATTTCGGCGCTACCTCAGCGATGTCCCGGCTGAACGTAGCCATTTATATAAGATCCCGTAAAATACCATTTAATTTTTAAAGGCAGAAGAACGAAGAGGACTGAAAATAAACAAGGCTTCATATTCGTTTAGTAATAGCCGATTTATGTATAAAGTATATTTTCAGGTATTTAATTTTCTTTGTACATCTTTTCATTTTAGAGAATTTAATTTTGATAATGATGTCAACGACAATACTATTTCAAGAATAACTGTAATATATACAGGGACATCATTTTATTTTTACTAACATTTCTAATATTAACCTGACTATACCTTTTGCTACCCCTTCCCACGACTGGAGTTCGACGACACTGCGTAAAATAAAAAAAAAATCACTTTACTAGGTATAGGAGGGAAGACAAGTAGTTAATCCATTTACGTAAACTAGGAAATATCGCAATTTCGAGTTTGATAATTTTCATTAAGTTTTTGTTTAATCAAAATACAGTACAGTATTAACAATAAGTGTTTTTACTCACGAACTGAGCTGTCCATGCGGACGTATTCATTATGCAGTGTATATTATACTGTCTACAGCACATTAGCGTACACTATAGAGAATGAAGTTAAATTGTAAAATAATCAAAATATGGATATTTAAACACATTTTTGAAAATGGTGACCGTTCATTTCGATACAGGGTTCAGTCCTTTTGTGCATATTATCGCACAGTAGACTATTGTACCTAATTCCAATTACCAGTTTCGTCCTTCGTAGTAATAACTCATGTTGAAATAATTCTGTGCCTACTCTGTAAAAACGAACCTTACGTACTGTAAATTCAGTCTTCACTTCTGTCCGATCCGAAAAAATAAAATTACTCAGACATGCTATCTACTGTCCGTCCAAGTAGTTATGTCGGAGGATCGTAGAAAGGGGGGAAATCACGTGACAATTATTTAACGAGGCCCTTTTGTTTAAGTTATTTTAAACAGTTACATAATATTACGTAGACGTCCAATTCCTAACAGAAATTAATGTTTTCAGAAAAGACTAAGACAGCCCAGCCACTAGCCTTTTCAGCGGCGTGAGCAGAAGCAGGTGGGGAAAATCGGGATGCGACGTAGGCAAACGGACGACAGCACCTGTGCGAAAATATGATTCAATATTGAAAGCTGTTTCGTCACTAGAAAACGCGAACATATTTCTGGAACGTACTATACTCACTAACTCAGTACTGCTTGACTGCATGTACGCGGCCTTGGTTGTGTTGGGAGTTTACTAGTAGAAAGGGTGGGAGTGAAGTACATTCAAAAACTCAGGTACAATAAAAATTGAAGTAAAAATAAAATGATGTCCCTGTATTTTATTTGGGACACGAAAGTACCGTTATATGAAATTTTAAACTTTCACTGTGATAATGTTCAGAGGCAAACTTTTGAATAATTCTGTCGTGTGCTGGAACTTCATACCGTCACTGCTTCGGAACTGCATGTATGTTACATCACCTGGGAATATGAAGATGGGTCAATTACTTCGTTAGGCCTCTCATACCTGGCTACTCCAGGCAACTAAGTAATGCATGGGATTCACTTTACTTCCACTCCATATTGTATTAGCTATATGACCAATCGGGTTAGCAGCAAGGAAGGACATGAATATATGTTGTTGCATTTAATTAACATCCAAATAATCTTTTGCAGTATTTTTATACATTTTGTAATAAGAAAATAAATAGAAAACCATACTAATCTTTGAAATACTTAAGACTTTTTAATGGTATTTTTACTATTCCCGATTAGAAGTCGATCATTTGTGTATCTAACTATGATACTCTTATAAAAATACATACAAAGAATTTAGGGATGGTTGAACTTTCAAAATATTAAACATAGTCACTTAGGTAGTCATAATGATTCGATTCGATTTTGCTCACTATACTGCATTATAATAATTAGAGCCCGGATATTTGGAAAAATGCCTTTTTTACTGGGTGGAAGTAAATCACTATTTTTATGGATAAAAATATGATTTGAGGTAAATCAAAGTGAAAAGGCCAATTTTTATTTTGCCTATTTTGCCTTTTTAAGGTGTTTCTTACTAATTCAATAGTAAATGTCTTTTTTGTCATTTTAAATCAATATTTCTTTTTTATTTAAATTTTCTAATTAATTATAATGTAATGTGTATGACCATGTATTGGGGGTCCCTATCACCACGCCATGGCGCGTCCTCAGGTTGCGGATAGAGGAGACGGCCTCCAGATATGGAGGGTAGCTGCGAATATATTGAATAAGCAATCGTGGACAGCCGATAAGGGGTGGTCCTCCAGCTTGGGGGTTGGGTGAAGAGCTAAAACCCATCACCGAAAAAAAAACAGCTTGTTACGAAACCTAACAATAAGCCTCGGAATGGGACTGATTCTCTGGAAAAAATATTACTCAGCATAGAGACCGATGGCGGGCTTATGTGAGGGCGGCAATGAACCTCCGGGTTCCTTAAAAGCCATAAGTAAGTAATGTATATGAAATTTAAATATTTGACATAATGACTTACGTTACTAACAATAGTAAATAAGAAGTAATTTATTTCGATACTTAATCTGCTAATAATCGTGCTTTAATACTATTGGTGTAATATGAATAATGATCGACATTCCACAGTTACAAAATATAATATTGTCATGTCTTCACGGTACCAACAATCAGCTGTTTTCGTAGTAGTTGTCACGTAGCATTTTCAATTGTTTGCTTTCATATTTTCAAAATTTTCTGTTAGCAATTTTGTGCTACACGTGTTTATTGTACGAGAAAAATTTGAGTGAGGAGAGGTACAGTCAGTTATTGTCAGGTGAGAGAAGGTATAAGGTCAGTTAGCTAGAATGCTTAAATTTAGTAAACCATTGAAAAGTAAACTTCATGCTTACGTTAGTGAATTTGGTGCCCATGTGTTTTCAACCGATGTAACAGTTTTGTTCTGTAAGGTTTATGAAAAGATAGTTAATCACGAAAAAGGTATTTTATAAGTCAACATGTGTCAAATACGAAGTAAAAATGTGAATTATGTTAATATAATTTAAATTTATTCCTCAAATATATGTATGTGTATATATATATATATATATATATATATATATATATATATAAGTAGGTTACTTTACGCTGTATCAACATCTTAGGTTATTTAACGCCTGAATGAGATGAAGGTGATAAAGGCCGGTGAAATGAGTCCGGGGTCCAGCACCGAAAGTTTTCCAGCATTTGCTCATATTGGGTTGAGGGAAAACTCCGGAAAAAACCTCAACGAGGTAACTTGCCCCGACCGGGAATCGAACCCGGGCCATCTGGTTTCGCGGCCAGACGCGCTAACCGTTACTCCACAGATGTGGACTAAAATATATTGTGCCTTTTAAAAATTTATAATGCCTTTTTCAAACTTTATTGTGCCTTTTTTTACATTCTATTGCCTTTTTTTGCCTGCCAGTTTTAACTGTTATAAATGCCTAAATATCCGGGCTGTAATTATAATTGTTTACTGGTAGAGTAAAATAGGAGTGACTCGGTAAAATAATTTTATTGGAGTGACTGTATAGCTACCACTGAATGGGACGGAGCAAACTGAATCGGTCGATGCTGGCGGGACTGAATTGAACTGTGTTAAAAAGAATCATTTGGGACTAAATGGATGGGAATACTCTGAATGAAATGGAATAGGCTGAATGGGCCGGCATGTGTTGAATTGATCGAACTAGCTGAATGGATCGAACTGGGCCGAGTGAATCTGGCTGGGCCGAGCTGAAACGATTGAAACGGTACGAATAAAATGGACCAGATCGGGACGAGATGAACAAATCAGATACGAGTATTACTGACCTGAAAGGACAGAGAAGAACGAATTAGACTGGACTCACTGGGTTGGACTGCATGTATCGGATCTGACTCGACTAAGGGCCGATTGTATAAATCATTTAATCTTAGATCAGAGGTTAAATTGATCCTTGTTCTAGCTGAACTTGGAATTTTGTGTTGTATAAAGTCTAATCTGAGATTATTGTCTCAAACTAAAGTCAACTTTGACTGAAGAAATTTCTCCGATTAAGTTAGATGATCCAAGTTCAGTTAGGCCTATTTCTTTTCTGTTTGAAAATTACGAGTGGCAGACTGTGCAAATAGAATAACCATTGTTATTAATATTAATAGATATGGTAGTTACACTTATATATATTTTTTTTTCAATTTCTTGCCTTAATACACAAACAATCTTATATTTTATAAGGCTCTATCGTGTACAGCAGTATCAAATAACATAACCTATAAATATATTATGTTTATAACAACCATTAATTATTAACGATTGTGATGGGTACATTCATAAATTTTCAATTTGTCGTTTTATAAAGCTTTATTATGTTAAGCAGTATCAAACACCACAACATGTTAACAATTTGGAGAACAGTCAACCTTCTTCTTATTGTCCGCCATTATGTATATTGCACAAATAAACCAGTGTCTACAACAGTGTGTACAGAAAGTCGCCAAAAAGTAGTTGTAAAGTCTCTAGATTTCTCATTATCAACAAAGAAATATTAAATTTTGTCACTATGAGGTGCTAAAAAGTTCGCTAAACCCCTATTTAAGCAATACAAAAGTTAAAGGAAATTGTTATTGAAAAAAGAGTTAAAGTCGCTAGATTGGCAACACTGAACAAACTTGTACAACATGGTCGGCGCATCACATATTTCACCTGTTTATGCGATGTTGCCAAATCCTTTTCACGTGAACTTAGATTGCATTTGAACCAAGGTAATTTGATCGCAGAAAAGTTTTATACAATAGAAGAAGAATCTGAACTCGGTTCACTTTTCGATCTTCGATCAAAGTTGATCTTTAGTCAGGGAGTTTTATACAATTGGGCCTAAGAGTTTTACATTCCATGGTCTTGTTACTAGATTCATTCATGTTTCTAGTGCACTTACACCTCACGCGGTTTTACCAAATCATTATTTATTCATGAAATTTCTGTAAGCTTATATTATTCAGAAGAAATTATTAATGCCTGTAGTATTAGTTTCAAAGTAAAATTGTTAAGTATGTGATCCTTCATACGTTTGATTACTGACGGAAGGAATTAAAATCTCTGTCACCATAGTAGGCCTATGGTACTTCATCTTGCTGCATTTCACACACTCAGACATGTTAAGTTAATGTCACTATATTAGAAATATCATGTCGCACAGTTAATCTAATCTGCAGCAGATTCCTGTGGAAGTGCAGCATTCAGTTGCTTTTTCCCTCCATTTTCATTCACCTGCAATGTAAATATCAAAATTATTACCGCAAGATTAAATTTAAATTATGGTTCATTTAACGACGCTCGCAACTGCAGAGGTTATATCAGCATCGCCGGTGTGCCGGAATTTTGTCTCGCAGGAGTTCTTTTACATTCCAGTAAATCTACTGACATGAGCCTGTCGCTTTTAAACACACTTAAATGCCATCGACCTCAGCCGGGATCGAACCCGCAACCTCGAGCATAGAAGGCCAGCGCTATACGAACTACGCTACCGAGGGCGACCCGCATGATTATCAACGTTATGAAAACATTTAACTGCATGTGAATATTGTACTAAATGACTGTAATATTTTACATGTAAATGTGGCAAATTGTTTTCGAAAAATAAACATTTTAGTACAACGCTGCAGATTTAAAGTGCTCACGTAGGCTCAGATTCATCCCTTATTTTCTGAAAAAATTGGTTTTTAACATGGGACTGGCCAATCTGTTACATATGTGATCACGTGTTTTATGAATGGTCTGTGTGGTAAAATTAAAAAAAGAAAACATAGACAGTGAAACTTCCCTTAACGGACACTTCCCAATAGCGGACTCCTCTCAATAGCGGACATTTTAAAATTCCCCTGAAAAATAACATTGGCCCTTATGATAAAATTCTTCCAAATAGCGGACATTCTCAATAACGGACGCGGACACTGAAATGTATCTCCGAACAACAATTAAAACTTCCAAGTAACGGACAGCGTGAAAGAAAGAAAAAAAAAAAGCCCGTTATAAATTAAACGGAATTCTTTGCAGCAATCATTATCGTGCATTTGAACGTTCTTGTACTGTATTGAAGGTAAGCAGCACAGTTGTCAGTTGTGATACTATACGTGAGCAGTCCGTACTTTCTTAGTTTGTGAAGTTGAGTGTTCGGAAGTACAGTCACATTAAAAGTGTCACAAAAATGTAAACGTTTGTCACTAAAAGAGAAAGTGGATATTGTAAAGCATAATGAGAAGGAGAAATTAAGTGTTCATGAGCTGACCACAAAGTTTAATGTGGGAAAAACTCAGGTTAGTGAAATTTTGAAAAACAAGGATGTTATTTTAAAACCATATACTGAGAATGCAATTCTAGATTTGTTTGTGTAAGGTGAAGTGGTACAGTGACTGATGTTTATTTTATTTACAAAACATTTATTGGTACGATCTCTCTGGATGAATACTGTAAACAACCTCACTGTCTACTGTACTGTACTGTAAAATATAGTGTTGAATATGTATGGGAAATTTTAATGTAGTGTATACATACTAACGATTTTATAAATAGCGGACACTTCTCAATAACGGACATTTATATATTATAAAGGGTGCGTCAGAAAAACCGGATGGATTTCAAACTATCGATACGCAACGAGGAGAGAGATATAGTGAGGGGGACCACGACTGTTGGGTCAGCCAGAGAATGCAGTTTCAGTTGAGAATATGGTGCTGGTCTGGTGTACAACGTGCTTTCATCGTAGAGACATTTTTGAAAAATGAATAGTCTGTGATCGCCACTCAGGACTCATTTTGACATCGGATGTCACGCTAGGATTCCAACTCGGAATACAATTTTGCGGTGGGTGGCTTCATTTCGTATCACAGGTTCAACATTAAAGAAGAAATCACCTGGACGAAATTCTATTGCACTGAGATTGTCCGAGGCTACGGTAAGATCTCGCGCCCTGCGACTTCTTTCTTTGGGACCATTTGAAGGAGTAAGTTTGTAAACATCGGTCACATACACTGGACGAACTGAAGACAGCGATTCGTGAAGAAATCGTGGCAATTGCACCAGTTATGACTGTGAAAGTGATGGCGAACATCAGAAAACGCCTCGATGCCTGTATTGAAAGCCAAGGACATCATATGGATAATGTTGTTTTACATAAATAAACTGCATGTATTGGTGAATATGTTGATAACAATAAATTTTTGATTTGATGAATCTTTACAATTTTCTTGCCATGTGAAATCCATCCGTTCTTTCTGACGCACTCTGTATATATCGTACTCTTTCAACAGACATTTAGTTTTTCCCCGGCGGTGTCCGCTATTGGGAAGTTTCACTGTAGATGGAATTTCTAAGGATGATTTTTAAGTATCAAGTAATACTTCTTGACGTGTTCTATTTCCCTCTTCAAGCTGTACAGCAATATCACTTCCACTCTGTATTTTGATTTTGTAAAGCGGAGAGAATTAATTATATTAGTGAATGTTATGGATAAATGAATTAAATTATTTTTATTAATATTCATAATAAAACAACAAATCAGATGATTGGGCGAGAGAGTATTACGAATGGACAGATGGATGGTCTGAATGACAGAATTAAGGAATGCGTTAAGAAATGGGCTTGAATACTGAAGCTATTGATTGTTATTAATCTGTTTAGAATCTTTAATCGCTTCAATTGCCGTGATCACTGTACGTTTAATAAACAAATGAAAGCGTTTCCTCGCTAAACAGCCCGGGAGACAGAAAATTTACAACTGGCTGTTTTGATTGTGTGATGGCCGTGTTAACAGCAGTCCGCACACTGAGGCCGTAAATGTCGCTTTGCAATGAATGCTGACGCGCATCTAGCAAAATTGTAATCGCAGTTTTAGGTTATATCGCCCGCTCCGTAACGACGCCTCCAAGTTGTAAAATGCTGTCTCCATTAAATACAGAAGCACTCGGAAATTAAAACATACCTCATTAGTATTCGAGACAGGAACGGTGTAAACAAGCAGTACGGTTCCACTTGCCTGTATTCCAATATCAGGCGTCAACGTGCAGTTAAATAATAGCTTTATAAGGGTTTTTAATTGTAGAAGGAAATTTGAGCTTGCAGAAGAATTATAAAGAAATGCATCGATTTGACTCTTCAACCGTTCTCGAGTGGTTAATTTTTTTTATTTTAGTTGGTTATTTAACGACGCTATATCAACTACTAGGTTATTTAGCGTCGATGAGATTGGTGATAGCGAGATGATATTTGGCGAGATGAGGCCGAGGATTCGCCAGGGATTACCTTGTATTCACATTACGGTTGGGGAAAACCTCGGAAAAAACCCAACCAGGTAATCAGCTCAAGCGGGGATCGAACCCGCGCCCGAACGCAACTTCAGACAGGCAGGCAAGCGCCTTAACCGACTGAGCCACGCCGGTGGCTGCTCGAGTGGTTAATATTTCGTCTTTAGAGACGACGCTCGAAGACAATACAGAGGATATAAGCTTACAGGGTAGATGTGCTATGACTATGCAGTTTGAAGGGGCAATAGAATATAATTATTAAAATAAATAATAGAAGCTATTATGCGTTTTGTAATTAATTGCATGGTCAGTTAGAAAATTATGCTGAAAATCTGCGTAGTTCGTAGTTTGGTAACAGCGCATCACAGACTCACTTGCGAATGTACAAACAAACTCAGATCTGAATAGCAATATTCCGTTCCTTAGTCAATGGAGCAGGGTTGCGAGACTTCTAATGATAGGAAATAACGAAACGTATTCTTCTTCTTCTTTGGCTTTTTCCCCACTTATAGGTTCGCCGTTTTCAGTTTCCATATATATCTAGCCTTCCAATCTCCTTCTTCCAAATTCCTCTCGTTCATTATTGCTCTGACATGGGTTTTCCATTTTAATTTTGGTCTACCACGTTTATTTTTTCCTGGGGGTGATCATTGATATATATTTTTTGGCCATCTTTCGTTGCCCATTCTTTGTACATGTCCATACCATTTCAGAGTTTGATTTTCTATTCTCTTAACAACAGATGTGGTGACGTTCATTTGTTTCCAAAGGAGTTCATTTCTAATTTTATCCTGTCTTGTTTTTTGAAGACTGCTCCTAAGATAGTCGAATTCAACTGTTCTATTTTTTTTTTTTTTTTTTTTTTTTTTTTAAGTTCTGTCATAGACCAAGTTTCACTTCCTTATGATAAAATATTCTGTATTATACTCTTGTGGATTTTAATTTTAGTTTCTTTTGTAATATTTTTATTCCAGATTATTCCATGCAAAGTCTTGGTAGCATTTTTTGCCAAAGCAATTTTATTTTGAATGTCTCTCTCACATGTACCTATATTTGTGATTATTGATCCAAGATATTTAAAGGATTCACATTTTTTTATTTTTCCTGTTTCAAGTATGAGGTCACCCACATCTTTTCCTAAACACATATATTCTGTTTTCTGTAGATTTATGTTTAGTTCCCATTTTCTATATTCTTCCATTAGTTTATTTACCATATATATCATATCATCTTCATCCCCCGAAAATATCACCTGGTCATCGGCGAATAATAATGAATGTAGTGTTTTATCTTCTATAGGAATACCCATTTCAGAGCATTTCTTGTACCATAGGTTAAGAGCCTGATCTATATAAATATTAAAAAGATCTGGTGATAAACTGCATCCTTGCTTAAGGCCTTTATTCAATCTGATTTCCTCTGTCAATTTGTTCTGTATTTTTATTTTGCCTTTTGTATTACTATACATTTTCCTAACAATATTAATCCATTTATCATGTATATTCATATTTCTCATTGCCGTCCACAATAATTGTCGAGGAACACTATCATATGCCTTTTCTAAATCAATGAAAGTCATATGTAGTTCTCCATTTTTTAATAGGATCTTCTCTTGTAATTGCCTAATGCAGAATATATTATCAATACATGACCTTCTACATCGAAATCCACTTTGTTCCTCTCTTAATCGGCCTAGTGTCTCTTTGAGTTTAAAATTTATGATTTTACTAAAAATCCTTGCTGTTGAAGCTAAAACACTTATGCCTCTATAGTTGGAGCACAGTTTTTTATCACCTTTCTTAAAAATAGGGGTACTATATGATATATTCCAATCTTCTGGAATATCGTCTCCAGTTTCAATTTTTGTAAAAAGTTTAGTTAAAAAAGTTACCAATATTTCTCCACCATATTTTAAAAGTTCAGTCTGAATATTTCCTGGTCCTGGTGCTCTCCCATTTTTAGCTTCTTTCAAAGCTCTTCTTACATCATCTTCTGTTATTTCCGGAGTGTCAATTTTGTCTTCTACATCTACATCTTGTAATTGAAACTCATTTCTATTTTCTTGAAGTAGATCTTTATAGTGTTGTATCCATTCTGCTGGCCTTATTAACTCAATATTTGTTTCCTTTCTTTCTGATTTCCTGACATTTTGTAGTACTCTCCAAGCTTCTGTAGACCTAGCATATCCAATCGAATGGTCTATATTTGAAACGTATTAATCTTTTTATTTAATTAGAGATGAAGGTGATGATGCCGGCGAAATGAATTCCGGGTCCAGCGCAGACAGTTGTCCAGCATTTGCTCTTAATGGGTTGAAGGAAAATCCTGTTAAAAACCTCGACCAGGTAACTTGTCCCAACCAGGATTTGAACCCGTACACACAGTCGCTATCACTTGGGAGGTAACTATGGTCTGGAAGATTGATTCTCTGTCTAATCTTTTCAGTGGTAGCACAGTATACTATATACAGTCAAGAAGCTTGAGTTTTGAGGGTGCTAGAAACAATAGACCGTGACAGTACTATTTTGCATTACCTGTAATGAGGCGATATTAGCGATCCTAGTGGTGAGCAACTATCTAATGTTTGCATATTTACTACGCATTGAGCTTCGCGACTGTATATAGGCCTACTAGACTGTGGTGGTAGGGTGCTGCTCCAAACTGTGTTCAAAATGAAAACAGTTTTCAAATTGGTGTTTTAGCCTACACAGGAATCTGACCACAATATAATTCCCTTGGCTGCGAGAATATTTTCCAGTAATTCTTGTAATTAATGAAAAAGCGCCGAATTTCACTCACCTTATGCAGCTGCCACTTCGCTAGTAGAATAATACATTCAGATGGAGATACATACTGCTCCATTATTCTCTTTAGATGTTTACTGTATTTAAACATTTTTTATTATTGAGATCTTCATAATCCAAACTAGGCTTATTGGTACTAAAATGGTGAAACGTTGCAGAAACAACGAAGCTTGAAAGTAACTTCAATACACGAGCAGTATAGGCGGGAACTTGCTATGCGGGAATCGACAATAGAATTATCATCATGTGACTAAGCGTTTGTAAATTGTCGCATGGTCGTTTGATGTGAAATCCAGACATAGGAAAAGCTCGTCAGTCACTTGATGCAAATCTTAATCTTCACGATTAGTGAACTGGAGTTTGGTCAAAACTAATTTTCCGTCGTATTATGTTGACTTAGGAAGCAGGAACAATTTTTATAAAGAGTTTAATCCGTTAGAAAGTAGATGGAGCAATAATAAAAAAATCGATTTTGGTGCTTGGTCAGTTGATGCATAACACCATCCAATTAGATTATTGCCTTATAACATATAAATAACACGTATCCTACACCACTCCATCTCAAACTACCAGCTTACATTAGTCACAGCTAGGATAATTGAATACTAGCAGTATTGGCACTAATTTTTAATGACCTATATTCTCTATTTAGAACTATTGACGAACAATCCACAGGCTACGAAAATATCACTTTTCTTATCCGTTTTATAGGCCTACTACAAGGAAAGAAGGAAGACCAACTGCTGTACATGATGCCCTGACAATGTAGGAAACTACTTTAAGAATTTTCAAAGTAAATCAATGGAAAATAAAAACAAGGGATAGGAGTCGATGGAGAAGAATAATTGAGACAGTATTGGCCTAAGAATGCTGTTGTACCTAAGAAGTAGAAGAAGATATAGCTCACTACAAATTATCTTTCATTTCTTGCGAACACCGCCTGACCATATGGAAATAATTAGGTTTTCAAACAATCATAATTAATGACAAAATATACTTTCGAAATTGTCTTTCATTTTCTAGTTGCATTGTATTCGTACAAGTTGAATCATTTTCTTTTCTTCGTCATGCTTTATCTGTTTCTTTAATATCGGCATATAATACTGGACACGCCACTGGAATTTCTTGGTTAATTTTAACACTAATGAAGATATTGCAATGAAGTTTAAAGCGTACCTACCTCGTTTTGTTAGAATTGTGCTGGAAGTGAGCACCATCTGCGTCCAGGCGGGATTGAACCCGGCGCGCATATTTTGGAAAGTCCGCTGTCATTGCTTGAATATTTCGGTAATGTTTGCTTTTAAAGCTTCTATGGTTCGTGGTTTGTTTCGGAAAATTTTACTTTGAGATATCACCATAAAAATAATCAGGCGGCGTCAGATCGGGCGAGCGCGGTGGCCATAGACAGTCAGACTGACGGACCGCTACTCCAAGTAGCAAAAACGAAGTGGACGGCGATACACATCCCATTTCATTTCCCATACAACGAAGGTACTGCTGTCCAATTTCATTGCAATCTCTTCATTAGTGTTAGAAGTATTAAGGAAATTAAATACCGGATTCGATAGCGAGTGTAACACTCAGTACAATGCAGGATAGAGAAGGGTATATTTCAACATACACTTGATAGGCACATATTGCGGGCCTCCTTTGTCGTGTGGTTAGTATAGCACAGAGTCACAGCTGAGACAACACTGAACAGCGTATTGTAAGGGACAGACATCTAATTCCGTTGAGGGAAGATATCTCGCAGGATATCAAACCACGGATCTCTTAGATGTTTCTTAACTGATCCAAGGCAAAGGACACAAGATCAATAATGCAGATCATATAACACATTTATTCATAACATTGTGGATCACATGTAAGTATATTCGCAAGATGAGCTGTGATTCTTCCAATATGCCCGAGTAACATATTCTCACTCAGTTCGACACTGTGTGTGTCCATTTCAGTCCTACAGCTTTCCACGATTACTTCCAATTTTCTCTCATTCTTCAACGTCATACAACCCTTTTCCTTCTCCCCACCCGCACAACTTCTATTCCCTTACCCTTCTCCCTTCTTTACTTGAACTGCCATCATCCCCTTCCTTCTTTTTAGGTTGCGTTCCGATCATTTATCTTTTCAAGAATTGGAGAGGCCCTGTATACGTAATGACCCGTATTCAGCTGCGGCAGTTTGGAGGAGCTCCTTCTCAGTTCAGATACTCGCCTCGAATCCCGGGTTACGGTTACGAATTTGAATACACTAATTCAAGTCTACAGCGAGGATCATTACTGCTCTTTACTGCGCGGAATCGAGTTTTATCACTGCTTTACCTGGAATGATTAGGGGCGATTAAATAACTTTCTTTCAACTAACACTAAAAATTGTCTTCCTGCGGTTTTGTCACCAATATTTCACCGATTTTCCATATAGTAATTGTCATATTTCCTTTTAAATACCGGGAAAATCGGGAGAGAAAGAAATGATTTTTGATTGCGATAATATGGACCATTCTAAACAATGAATTTATAGAAACATAGTTCGTATTCTGAATAGTAGGCTTACCGACGATACAGTTGTCGATAACTTGTTTCCTCTGTGGTAATTGTTAATAGTTTAATAAGAGCAAGATACTTTGCAATTGCTGCAAAATTAGTTGCCAAGACTTCTGCAAGACAAGGCTTCTAATATGGCATCAGCATGACGAAGCTCTGCTAAATACTGCTCTTGTGGTAAATGAATAACTAAAACGACTTTCTCCTGGGCGATGGTTTGGTCGCGGTAGTGCAATTCCTGGCCGTTACGGTCTCCGAATTTAACCTTACTTCATTATAGTTTGTGGGGATATCATAAAATTGATTTTGATATTACACTCTCATTACATATAACTCACGATTTTAATTATTTTAATATATTGCTATGTTTCTCACAGTGAACTATATTGGATTTACGTTTTAGATATCGTTATAACATTTGAATATCTGACGATGTCGTATAGGAGAAAACGTTCATATATTTTCTTTAGTAAGATGTATTAGCAAATATTAATTTCCAACAAATGATATATCCTATGATTGAGAATCTTGAAATAAATTTATAACATTTGTGTCGATACTTTAAAACAGAGTTTTACAAACAAACCGAATACATTATGCGAATTAATTGCACGAATTTTGCATGCTTCAAATCGCATCAAAGAGGGGAGAGCTGTGCTCGGAAAAACTACTGGTAATCCTTTAGAAAACGAGTTGGAAATTGTATTGACGTTCAATATTCAGTTTTTGAGCAAATTTTTAATGTAGCACATATTTGATAGGCTAGTTACATTGTCTGGACTTTTATATTATAGAGTTCATAATGCTGTAACACCAATCCTACAATGAATACAAACTATGTTCATATAAACTTTATTACTCGTATTTAGAATAACCCGTACCATCATCCAAAATCTCACCCCGACTCACTCCGAAAATATCAAACATAAAAAACTGAACTCATGAGATATGAGATCAATACAACGCGAGTCCACAGATGGTAGAGTAACGGTTAGCATGCCCGGGTTTTAATCTGGGTTGGAACAAGTTACCTGGTTGAGGATATTCCGCGGTTTTTTCTCAATCCATTAAGAGCAAATGCTGGGTAACTTTCGGCGCTGGACCCTGGACTCATTTCCCCGGTATTGTCACCTTCATCTTGCTCAGACTCTAAATAATCTTAGCAGTTTATAAGGAGTAGAAAAATAACCAATAAAACACAACATGACATCGAGAAAGTGACAGATGATTTACAGACTCTCAGTTATTACCCACATGAATAAGTTTTGTTGTAATTTGCACTGTTACTTTTTATCGGTATTAATTTTTTATTCCTCATTACGGTACTTTTATTCTATTTGAATTATGGTTACGAAGAAAATGTTTGACGTTTAATAACATATAAATGATTGACATATAAGGTTATGCGGAAGTCATGAAAAATTCGAAAACCCTCTGTGCTAACAAGTAAGTTAAAAATAATGGAGATTTGTTCATAAAATAATGAGGTACAGTGTGTCCGCATGAAACCTCCCTGACTTCAAATTTCAATTGTGCTAAACTATTGAAAACAGATGCTTACGGTTTGCAGCAGCATGTAAAACAACTCAATTTAATAAATCCTCCAAGTAAATGATGAACAGGATAGATGATAAAGGACATTCTTGACGTATACTTCTCCCAATTTCACTTCCTTCTGACACTTCTTCTCTTATCCTCCCTTTGACTCGTTTCATATATAAGAACAGTCTTGTCTCTTTCTAATCCACACCAATTTTCTTTAGGATCCCCATCAGTTTATTCCAATCCACTCTGTCAAAAGCCTTTTCTAGGCCCAAAAATACTACATACACTCCTTTATTCTTCTTTAGGTATCTTTCTCCGATTGTCCGTAGCAGTCCAATTGCATCTCTCGGTAACACTTATGAAATAAAAATATGAACTACTCAAGAGAAAGATTGTGTGACAGAATAATCAATACAAGAATTGGAGCAAACAGTAACATTTAAGATATTAGCAAATCCATTATAGACAAAAGAAATATTGCAAAGAACACGTTAATGAAATAGAGGAAAGCTGTTGTTGATAAGAGATAAAGAATATCGGACTTTAGATGGAAAAAGATGAAGAGGAAAGCCACTTAAATCAAAGGTGGTGAGTGAGTGTACAGCAGATGAAGACACTTGATGCTCCTGAATATATTAGGCTATTTATCTTAATGATTTTGTTAAATGTATATAATTTGTGCATCAGATATTCATAGATTTCAAAAAGGCATATGACTCGGTTAAGAGAGAAGTTTTATATGATATTCTTATTGAATTTGGTATTCCCAAGAAACTAGTTCGATTAATTAAAATGTGTCTCAGTAAAACGTACAGCAGAGACCGTATAGGTCAGTTTCTGCCAGATGCGTTTCCAATTCACTGTGGGCTAAAGCAAGGAGATGCACTACAACCTTTACTTTTTAACTTTGCTCTATAGTATGGCATTAGGAAGGTCCAGGATAACAGAGAGGGTTTGGAATTGAACGGGTTACATCAGCTGCTTGTCTATGCGGATGACGTGAATATGTTAGGAGAAAATCCACAAACGATTAGGGAAAATATGGGAATTTTACTTGAAGCAAGTAAAACGATAGGTTTGGAAGTAAATACCGAAAAGACAAAGTATATGATCATGTCTCGTGACCAGAATATTGTACGAAATGGAAATATAAAAATTGAAAATTTATGCTTTGAAGAAGTGGAAAAATTAAAATATCTTTGAGCAACAGTAACAAATATAAATGGCACTCGGGAGGAAATTAAACGCAGAATAAATATGGTAAATGCCTGTTATTATTCGTTTGAGAAGCTTTTGTCATCTAGTCTGCTGTCAAAAAATCTGAAAGTTAGATTTTATAAAACAGTTATATTACCGGTTGTTCTTTATGGTTGTAAAACTTTGAGAGAGGAACAGAGATTAAGGGTGTTTGAGAATAAGATTCTTAGGAAAATATTTGGGGCTAAGAGGGATGAAGTTACAGGAGAATGGAGAAAGTTACACAACGCAGAAGTGCACAGATTGTATTCTTCATCTGACATAATTAGGAAAATTAAATCCAGACGTTTGAAATGGGCAGGGCATTAGAACGTATGGGCGAATCCAGAAATGCATATAGAGTGTTAGTTAGGAGACCGGAGGTAAATAGACCTTTGGGGAGGCAGAGACGAAGATGGGAGGATAATATTAAAATGGATTTGATGATAGAGACTGGATTAATCTTGTACAGGATAGGGACTGATGGCGAGCTTATGTGAGAGCGGCAATGGACCTTCGGGTTCCTTAAAAGCCATTTATAAGTAAGTAAGTATATAATTTGTGCGTCATATTTGCATGTAAATTTATTGCATTACTGCACGAATATTTTGGCAATATATTAAAAGAAAATTACCTTGAAGCCTTGGTATCCTTTAAGCGTATATAACTGTGTATTAATAAAAACCTCTAAAATATTATTTGATGCCATGCAATAATGATGGAAACTGTCGCATGGAAAGGTCGGAATAGTGGCGCCACAGATAACTGGGAGTGGTACATCGTCCTTGTCATTGGATTTGATGTATGTTGAAACTTAATACGTTATTCATCTGGGAATATATTACTCTAGAAACGCGAAACCTTTACGTGTGGGTTGATTGCGACGGAATATTTCTGTTTTTCTAATCAGTACACAAATGAAGATGAATGTACAAAATATGTAGAGAGAATAAGTTGGCTACGATAAATACCGTATACATACGAGTGTGCAAATTAAGTCCATAACCCTGTAACTTACTGAAATATAGTAAACTCTAGATATCGTGTTTCGTTCTTAATTTTTACTTTTTTTTCTTTCTTTTTCTTGTACGGAGGAAGAACCCGAAGGTTTGCACTGCAGCCTGAGGCTTATTGTGCTTACCACTTCTATTCTGTTTATGATTGGATAGCCGAACGGCCGCGCTCTTATACAAGTACAGGACGCCGCACAGTGAACTTAACACAGACTATTGTATGAATGATGATATGAGAATTAATGATGAAATTAGTCAGGGTCCAACGCTGAAAGGTACCCAGCAATTCTGCTTCAATTTGTTGAGGGAAAACTCCGGAAATAACCTCAACCAAGTAACTTGGCCCAACCAGGGTTCAAACCCGAGTAATATTTATCTTAGTTCAATTATTAATAATGGAAAATACATTATTTGGTACTTTTTACTTTCTTGTTATAATCCTTTTTAAAGAAAAATGAAGTGTTTTGTTATTACAAGTCTCGCGAAAGTGTACATTTTCGGTAGAGTTGAGACTTCAATATTTTCGATACATCGATACCTCCGGTAAATTGGAAAAAGAACTAGATACTTATCGATGCCTTCAGGAGCTTCTATTCTCCCTTTCTTTCCTTTCCTCTTTTATTTCTTTCTTTTTATTTTGTCTATGGATTTGATTTCCACAATACCAACATTTATGGGACCATGTATAAATTTATCTTCTTTGCGCGGCTTACAGAAAATACGTACGTGTTGTATTTTTCACCATTCAAGAATCTTGTAATGACAGTAGGATGTACAAGTCAGGAGATGAGATTTGGCATGAGACCTGTGCAATTGGGGAAAAATGAGCTGTGAGAAAGATAATTTTTTCATGAGTTATTTATTTATTTATTTATTTATTTATTTATTTATTTATTTATTTATTTATTTATTTATTTATTTATTTATTTATTTATTTATTTGTAATTACACAGGCATTACTGCCGGTAAAAGCATTTTCATGTCACAAGAAAAAAAGAAGAAAACGATTAATAATGTTTAACAAATTTATATTTTCAGCAGAGTATTATAACGTAGACTAGGGGAGTGTTGGGTACTATCGGACATCGGGTAATATCTACCACCAGATGATAGTACCTGAATAACATGGTTACGTTTCTGTATGCGACATCACAGAAACGTAACCATGTCATTCAGGTACTGGTGGCAGATGAAAGAAACTCACTGTCCGATATTACCCGATGTCCGATACTATCCAACTCTCCCCTATATACAGGGTGTTTCAAAAATACGGGGAATTATTTCAGGTATGTATTTCCCACATGTAGACAATCAAAATAGTTCATTACAACATGTGTCCGGAAATGCTTCATTTCCGAGTTATGGCCTTCACGACATTGAAATTCACCGGAACGTTTTTCTTTCCGCAGATCGTTGTCATTACAGAAGATGTTCAAAATGTCCACCTCCTGCTTGAATACAGACCTCACATCGATGTCTCATTGACCTGCGAACACGATCCCAAACTCCAGGAGTATTGCTTATGTCCTCAGAACATGCCACAATTCGATTCCGAAGGGATTCCAAATCAGGCTCCGGAGACGAATAAACCAATGATTTTAAATGGCCCCACAAGTAGAAATCGAGAGGGTTCAGATCAGGTGAGCGTGGAGGCCAAGCAATTGGGCCACCTCTACCTATCCATCGATCAGGAAACCTTCGATCCAAGTACCGGCGAGCCGTACGACTGAAGTGTGCAGGAGCGCCATCATGCAAGAAGTGAATGTGTTGACGATTGATCAGTGGAGTGTCTTCTAAAACATAAGGTAGGTATGGTGTTTTCCAGGAAGTTTGTGTACGCCTGCCCCGTAAGTCTGTTTACAAGTGCATGGGGTCCAACTAATCGATCACCAATGATACCGGCCCACATGTTGAGGGAGAACCGCACCTGGTGATGAGATGGAACAGTTGCACGTGGGTTTTCATACGCCCATACATGCTGATTGTGGAAATTTGTTATGCCATCTCGTGTGAACTGTGCTTCATCTGTAAATAATACTAAGGCAGGAAAGTTCGGATTTACACCACACTGCTGCAAGAACCATTGACAGAACCTAACTCGTGCAGGGTAATCTGCTGGTGACAGGGCCTGTACACGTTGCAAATGAAAAGGGTACAATTGATACTCTTTCATCAGTCTCCAGACAGTCGTATGAGGAACATTGACTTGCAACGCTACCCTTCGTGTGCTGATAGGAGTCATGTTCACAGCCTCCAGAATCTCCTCCTGTACTTCTGGAGTTGTAGATCTTGGTCGTCCCCTTCTCAAACCAGGAGAGTTACATTTTCCATACTCGCACAGACGGTAATGGAGACGTACAAATGTCTTCCGATCTGGACATTGTCGCTGTGGGTACCTCTCCTGGTACAAACGACGAGCCAGCGCAGCATTGCCGTCCCCTTTACCGTACATGAAATGTATCTCTGCCAGCTCTTGATTTGAATACATGTCGCACAGTCTAACGCCTACACAACACTGAATGTAACCTTCGCATCGGAATGAACTGTCAGAGTGCCCTCTTAATGTCTCCTTTGACGGCAACGACCTGCGGAAAGAAAAATGTTCCGGTGAATTTCATTGTTTTGAAGGCCATAACTCGGAAATAAAGCATTTCCGGACACATGTTGTAATGAACTACTGTATTTTTATTGTCTACATGTGGGAAATACATACCTGAAATTATGCCCCGTATTTTTGAAACATCCTGTATCATGAGTAAAGTGAATAATCTAAATAAACTTAATATAATGAGAGAGAGACGTAGCTTCTTAATTAACCAAATTTGCATGAATGTAAATCTAGTCTTTCAGGTGAAGCTCCCTGTAAAGCAGATTTGAATAATTTCAAGGGAAAAATTGTTCCGGGGCTGGGTATCGATCCCGGGACCTCTGGTTGAACGTACCAGCGCTCTAGCACTGAGCTACCCGGGAACTCCACCCGGCACCGTCTCAACTTTTCCCTTTATATCCACACAACTCGCGTGGGCTGACGAAACGCCAGAGACCCACAACGAGTGCACACAATCTCTGTGTGACTTGGAATTGTGGTTTTCTGTTAACGTACACAGTGGTAGAGCGCTGGTACGTTCAACCAGAGGTCCCGGGATCGATACCCGGCCCCGGAACAATTTTTCCCTTGAAATTATTCAAATTTGCATGAATGTGTTTTTAAAAATATATCAACTATTCCTAAAAATAAATTAATATCATTGGGATTATTTAACTTATTATAAAGGGACAAAATTCTGATTAGGGGTGAATTTTTATGACTGACGGTCTTTGATCTAGGAATATGGTTAAATGCTTTTACGTGACTTAAAAAATGGGGCGTGAAAGGGAATTAATATCAATATATCTTAAGAATAGATTTTGTGCGTATTGTCCTGAGAAATTTATATATTTATCTAATGGCTGGTAAATTGTTTACAAAATCATTAATCTTCAAAGAAAAGAACAACTGAACAAACGTTAAGAAGAAAACAATACAAAATAAATAAATAAAAATAATAAGAGATAAAATGTTACATACTTATCTCCTTATTGCAGGGATTTCATTTAAACATTGATTTAGCTGCAATGTTAATGTCCGAATAGGCCAAGAATAACATTTTTAAACGATTTAAACTATATATATCTTAAAAATTTATTCTGAATAATTTCACCTACATGTTGTTGATCTTTATGCATTGGGTCCCATATGATTGAAGCATATTCTAATTTACTTCTTACTAAACTGTTGTGTAGTAGAGTCAGGACTGCAGGATTAATGAACAGTTTTGAATTCCTTATAACCAGGGAACGGATTTATATGGAATAAAAATATATGAAATATGTAAATATATATGTAGTTATTTTTACCAAAATATGGAATTAAATATGGATTTTTACCAAAATATGGAATTAAATATGGACTTAAAATTATAAAAAAAATGACTATGTACGTTAAATATTGGTACATTTTAATCAAACTAAACAAAAAATATAATGGACGTACCTTATCTTCCAATGTAGTTTCAACAAAACACAATTTTTATTGTCTGTTACCATAACAATAGGTTACAAACATTTCTTTCAAGTGCTGAAAAGTGAATCTTCTTCTATTGTCTCTGAGGATAGATTTATACTGACTAAAAGAGCGTTCGACGTCACAAGAAGTAACTGGTACATAATTCAATTTCACAATGTCTGCTGGGGATAAGTCCAAGTTAATCTTCACTGTTGATTCACCACTCATCACAGCAACAACCTTTTGTAGTTCTTCATATCCAGGGTTTTTTGAAAGTACAGTGTCCACCTTAGCTCTTACTGCATCTGCAACTTTACCTCTACCACGATTCAGTTGTTCCACAGTACTATTTATAATTTCAAAACTTTCAGATAGTGAAAGGTGCCTATTTTGGAGACTTTTGAGCGTTTTTATGATGCATGAAAATGTATGCTGAATGTGAGCTAAGTCATTCTTCACACTTATGTCACAGGTAACTGTTTTCGCAGTATCAATTGAGACTGCATCTTCAGAGTCCAATGCAAGGAGAACATTGTTAATAGAGTCTATATGTTCGGCATAATATTCAACTGCTTCTAGCCATGTACCCCATCTAGTTAAAATTGGCTTTGGTGGCAATGGAATTTCAGGGTACATTTCTTTCAACACGTTAACTCTACTGGGAGCTTTGAGAAGTACTTTTTTCACTGATGAAATCAACAAATCTACTTTAGGGAAATTGTCTCTGACCACTTCTGCCACACGATGAAATGCATGCGCCACACAAGTAAAATGAGTCAATTTAGGATATACAACAGATAATGCTTGTCCAGCTTTGACCATATAAGGGGCAGCATCGCTAATAAAGAATAACACATTATCGTACATAATACCCTTTGGCCACAGGATACCCATAGCTTCGTTGAACAGTTTAACTATAGTTTTGTTATTGCACTTTTCTAGAACATCACAATGTAAAAGAATTCGTTCAGAATATTGTTCACTTAACAAACCGATAACTACATTACCAACAAGTCTACCTTCTTTGTCGGGAGTCTCATCAATGGAAACCCAAATTGAACTATCTTTAATTTCATCTCTTATCTTCTGTATTGTCTCATCGTAGATGGATGGAGCATACGTCTTCCTAAGTGTTGACTCATCCGGGATTGTATGTTGAGTATATTTTTCAAGGAATTCCCTGAAGACCTTATTCTTTAGTTTGTAGAGAGGAATATCAGCAGAGATGAGAGAACGGCACAGGTCGATGTTAAACTCAGATCTTACATTCGATGTTGTTGGTTGTGTTAAAAACAATTGTCTCTGCTTGGAATTTAGTTGTTTGTTGGCCTGATGTTTACTAGTTGTAATGTGTTGTTGCACCAGGAACTTTTGTGTAGATGATACTGCACACTGACACAAATTACAAAATAATATTTTATTGTCAGTTGATAAACCATCTTCTTTAAATTCTGAAATGTAACTTGTTAGTTTTGATTTTAAATTGACTGAATGACGTACTTTTGGCATATTTACCGTCTTTATAGTATGATTTACAAAACTGAACCTATGTGTACTCTGACTGGCATTTAACTGTTGAGCTGCACAACTGAAGTCTGTTAAAAATTTTAAATTAAATTAATACAGTTTTGTAACTTACTTTCCCATTGTTGATAGGACTGCTAATTTTCAAATAACTCTGATGTTAAAGGGATTACTGAACATGTGTTTAAATCTCTATTGTTGAAATGTATTTTTAAAAGTTAATGGAATTTTGTTTTGTTTTATTGTTAAACCTAATATAATATGGACTGTTTTATATGAAATATGGAAAATATATGGAAATTAACGAAAATATGTACTAAACTCTAAAATATGGAAAAATATGGAAAATAAAAGTAGGATTTTTCAACCCTACACATTGTGAAACATAAAGATAATGCAAAATATAAATTATATTAGCTTTATAAGTAAATATGTATTTACATATAAATCCTTTCCCTGCTTATAACAAATCCAATAGCTTTATAAGCAGAATTAACAATTGACGTAATATGTGAATTATAAGTTAACGTTTTGTTTTTTAAGTATTACGCCTAAATCCTTAGTTGTTGATACTGATTCTAAACGTTGCATAATATACTATTTTAATATTTAGTGACATATTCCATGTATCTATTTATCTGTCTGTCTGCCTGTCCGTTTGTCCGTCCATGTGTCCGTCTGTCCATCCGTCCCTCTGTCATTCCTTTCGTCTGTCCTTCTGTCCGTTTGTCTGTTCATCCGTCTGTCCGACGTACGTCTGTCCGTCCGCCCCTCCGTCCGTGTGTCCGCGTGTCTGTCCGTACCTGTGTCCGTCTGTCTGACTGTCCATCTGTCCGTCCGTCCGTCCGTCCGTGTCTCCGTCTGTCCCTCTGTCCATCCGTTCGTCTCTCCGTCAACATAAAAACAACTAAAATAGAATTTGCGAACAATATGACAAATTTCCGAGGAGAGGAAGAAAACATAAAGGCTATTTTTAAACAGTGTTACTAACATAAATAGAAAACTAAGTATGCACTGCATTTTTTTAAATGTGAGAAGCTTATATTTTAACGAAACCACAATTGCTGTAGCGCGCTTGTAGTATATTATGTCTAGCTTAATAACGTTACAAAATTATTACATTTGTGAACTACTACCACAGTCTAGTATATACAGTCACGAAGCTCAATACGTAGTAAATATGCATCCATAGATAGTTACTAACCACTAGGATCGCTACTATCGCCTCATCACAGACAATGCGAAATAGTACCTGCACAGTCTATTGTTCCTAGCACCCTCACAACTCAAGCTTCTTGATTGTATGTATATGCTAGACTGTGCTACTACTACTGTTACTACTACACTGTGGTCATATGTTGGATTATTTTCTTTCTGCTATTGTCGACTTCTAATATTACTATAGATCTACATAAACTTATGTAACCGTAATTTCAAGATACAGTAGTTCCTGTTTTTTGCAAGTGGCATTATTCAGTATATATATATTAAAAACACGTTACAAAGAACACATAACAGCCATAACAAAATTACAGAACACCTCCACATATGCAGAACACATCACAAATGCTAACCACACCTAAAGAGACATCAACACAGACATGGAAATACTACACATCCAACTAAAAAGTCAGAAACTAAACACACTAGAACAATATGAAATATACAGTCACACAAAAACACACCCCAATGAAATTCTCAACACACAACTGAATTTCAGAACACACACACTCTTTGACTCCACTTTACAGCACACAAACACACCCTCACAGGAAACAAAATAAGAGGCATCAAGACCAGCAACAACCAGGTCTGAAGATGACCCATAAATAGGTCGAAACATTTAAACAAGGTACGTTAGAATTTAACACAAGAAAGTCTCATACATATTCCGAAGTGATACAGTGTTAAAAGTTGTGTAATTAAGATGTATAAAAAATAAATTTCGGTAGGTTTATTAGTGTTTTTCGTTATTAATATATATGTTTTTACATCCATATGTTAATAAAGATAGGCTAACTTCTTCCGTTTACACAGTTTTGTGATTTTTCCCCCCTTTTTTCAAACATTATTACTCACATGTTGGTAACTCGCCGAATTTTTCTGTCTACTTTTTAAGCATGAAATATTACAACCCAACAAAAGATATGATAAAACCTATTTCATAATGTCATTCGGGGGTAAATGAATGTGGTAAAATTTCACATCAAATAATAATGATGTCCAGTTCATTAGTCTAAACATATACGCAGACGTACGATATATTTTATTTCTCTACAGATAACTCTAGACTGGTGGTTAAATGCATGGTCCCCTTTAATTCAGATACTTGACAAGTCTGTCTTTGGGACAAGAGGAGGACTGTTCTATAACTCATTGTCTTCTCTCAGCCACGCCCATCTTTGCGTTTGGGAACTACAAGCTGATGGTTGGAGTTGTCAGAAGTAATACAATGCAGAAATCTCCTATCTTTGAATGCTGTGTAAGATATAGACAGAAATTATCAGAGAGTATGAAGGGAGTTCATATGTTAATACAGAACGAAATAACAATTTACACGGCATGTTATGTGTACAATTTTTAAAATTTGACATCAACTTGGGCACTTGGTTCCTCCAGTAACTCGGTGTTAGAGCTCGGGGTTATTTCGAGACTTCGGGTTCCATCTCCGGCGTAGACTATAGCGGACAAGTTCGGAGGATATTAGTTTTGCCTTAATTTCCCCGATTCCCTCAACATTGCACATTATGTTCCATCAAGAGTCTTCAATTCAAGCTATAAACTTTCAGGATCTTCTATCGACTGTAAACCAAAAGGATTTCAGAAAAATCTCCATTCCTTGTCAATTGTCACTGTTTCTCCACACTTACCAGTGAATTCTGCTGTAGGTCTTGAAGTAGGGTCTTATATTTGAAAAGAAGAATTTTTTATCACTTTTCAAGATAGTTTATAGTCAAAGAAAGTGAAGCTGTCTATGTTCTACATAATACCGCCACATTTCAAATTTATCCATAAATGCTCTTAGCTAGCAGTCGATCGTATGTCGTGCAATTCTGTAACTCGCACCCACAACGATATTTGATATCAGTCTCACCTTGTTGATGACTCATTTTTACCTTTAGCTTTTCTAAAGCAGATCTAGACAGTATTTCTTTAATATAACCTTCACTGTGTTTATTTGTAACATAAAATGTCATGCGTAAGAAAGTGTAATAGAGCTTAATACAAACTTTACCTCCCTTCTTAATAAAAAATCTTTCTCTTTCGACTCATCACTAAAGGGAATCGATCTGGGGATTATATTGTTTTACACTCAAAGCGAACCGCCACTTACTGCAGACGCGAGCAAACTTGCGTCTTGCAAGAACCGCATATAGACACTACAGCTAGTACAATGTCCGTTCTACATGCACTGAGGTTGTGTTGACACTTTGAGAGCACGAGTTGCCCACCTAAGTATGAGAGCCACGCTACTGATTTATTTACAAATGGATAGAGGAGAGATGTCGTTCCTTAAACAATATGTGAACTGGTTTTAACAGTTGCGTGAGGGATGAGGGCGTGGCGAAAATGACACAAAATAAAAATATAATCTGAAGTACGCATGGCTTTCATTTACTGTGGCGCTACAGGCATACTAGTCGATACAGCGGAAAGTGTATCGTTGAACTCCGAAACTACAAGGTGTGACGTCATCCTTCATCCACAAGTATCCTCACTTCCAATTAATACTCGTGCAGTTCAACATGTCGAAGTCAGGAAAGATAATGCGTAGTGAAGCGAGACATCTGTTATAAAGCTATTATATTTTGTGATTCAAGGAAGAAAGCTGTTGAAACCATATCTATATCCAATGCAACTAAACATGCTGCTTCTTCGCTGGGTATAAATAAAGCCACTGTTTGTAAGATTGTAAGACACGGAAACAAAGTAAGGTGACAGAAAAAACAAGGTTCTATTATTACAACTCCGAAGAAGCTGATTGGTCGACGTTTCTTCGGAGTTCTAATAGTAGAGCCTTGTTTTTCAACGCCAGAGATGGAACCCGAACATTTAGATCAGGTCTGTAGAACTCGTAACTAGGGGAAATATGACGTCAGCCTCACTCCACTTCTATTAGGGATGATCGACTTCCGCGTAGAGTTGTTTACATTCTCTGCCCGTGCAAGGTCCATCAGTGGCGGCATTGTAATTTTCAAAAAGGATTGTAATAAATGCATTGTATTTATAATGCGTTATCTCGTTTCAAGGTTTACAATTGTGCTAGATTTCCTGTCGGTAGTTTCTTTGAGATTTCTTTGCACCTAACCTGCTTTAGATTTTCGAAAACTTTCCTCCTATCACCACCTACAGAAACATAAATTTATAGCATTTAAGTAATGAACCTTGACAGTCACTATTATTTTCAATTCTAAATGAACACAAAGAGTGACGTCCTTAATTTAACAGGATATAAATAAATAATATACAGTTCGTAATAATAAACTTACCCAAAAGTTTGTGCATTTCATAATTATTAATATGGACTTTGTTGAAATGTGGTTTAATATTGAAGTGACGAATAGAAATAAATTGGATGGGACACAGTAAACAAGCAATTCTTTCGTCTTCAACAACAAAATAATCATATTCCCATTTCCTTTGGAAGTAGTATTTCTTCACGGGTTTAGATTTTGCCATGTTCCAGTTCTCTTTAAACTGCAGTACGTGTATTTATTTACTTATTTATTTATTTACTATTTATTTATATTTAGGCTATTTATTTGGCTGGAGTGCGTTACTATGTTGAATGACAGCATTGACATCCGGTCATATAGCTATCACTCACTTATCAACGTACAATTTATTTATCGTCCTATTACTAGTAAAACCAGTTAATACCAGTAATGAAAGTTTTGTAAAAACAGGAATTAAACATTTATTAATGCACGAAAAATCATAATAAATTCTTCAAATAAAGTAATTAGTTTGTTGCCTGCATGCAACATTTCAGACTTATTTCATTTTAGTAGAATATAGAGCACGGAAAGACAAGTCGGGGATTGTACTTAACTTACTTCTACACAAAAAGTGGACTTAATCGACTTTACTAGTAATAGGACGATATATACATAGGTAGACCTTCTTACATTATATGCACACTTACATTTTAAAATTTATTTTACATGTCTTTTAACTTATTTATTTCCCTCATTCGTTTTTCTCTTACTTTCTAGAGGTATGTTCCTAAGGATTTTATCATCTGTTCATTTGTAATTCTTGATAGCGTATTGCATACCTGCCGCCGCGAGAATAAATGTTGATGCAGCAGAGCGTAACTAGAACGCAATGACCGCACTGGTAGAAAAGGTGGGTGGGATAAGAAGGGGTAGTAAGGCAGTCGCTCTGAGGAGCTACAGTTCTGCAGGTCTGATTTAGATAGAAGAACAACTGTATTAATGAATATATGGGTATCTGAACAGATGGAGGAACATTTAGATTGTTGAGTGAGTGGATTAATGAACATTTGGAATGCGCCTAGCAATAGATCGTAATAGGTCGCAGTGCTGGGCCATAGTGCCGCCTGTCGTAAATTCCATTCTATTCTATATATGCGTGTATGAAAGGGAGGAACCGAAACTTGAATCGTTCTCATGAGAGGATTTATTATCCCAACTCGGATTCAACAGTTTGATGTTAAGGGGATTTGTCGTGTCAGGTCTAAAGGGGCTAGAAAACTAAGAACGGGAATAGAAGTGAAAGAGCAATTTTAGGTTAAAGTCACTTCTCAACCCTGTCCATCTGCGAACACTGGCAACTGGAAGGCTCAATGCTCCCCTCTTCTTTTTATCCTATCTTGTACGGTCTGCAGAGAGAGTGGACAATGCCGAAGGACAAAAAGAGAACACAGTGGAAAGAGGCAGAGGAAAACGTGACGATACTAACGAAACACAGAAAGCTATTATCAATTGTCCTTTTCCGCAATTGTGTCGTACACAGAAGCTACTAAGGGGAGAATAACAGTGCAACTACCCCCTGTGTAATGTATTTATTATTCAGGGAAATTTCACAGAACTCGTGTAGAGTGCGTCGTGTAAACCGTTTAGATGGAAGTTGCAGCTACACGGTAGAAAGCAATAATGTAGATGTGCTTCCATCTCGTGGGGCCCAGGTGCAGTATGAGCTCTCTTACATGGCCCAATCCGTTCTTCTTGCGACTCTATCTAGAGTCCCGGTAACACTGCTTTGCACGTGGCTTGTTTATACTCTCGTAAAACGTCGAGATATTTCCCAGTTGTTTTTAAAATAATAGTTATATTTATAAGCTCTGTAACTACAATCATGCTTCGTTAAAATAATTCTGGGCTTCTTAAAGAGAGAGATCGTTAAATATGATCGTTGCAGCCAATTAAAAAAAATCCTTTAAACGCCTCTCTAATGTATGCAAAGTACAGTAGACTTAGCCTATATTACATAAAATTTAACGCGCATGTATGATCTTGTCTTATTGAAACTTACAGCAGGTAAAATATTGGTAATAATAGTTTCATTTTCCCTGGCAGAATTAAGGCCTTCTCTTCCACTCTACCAGGATCAAATCACATACAGAAACATACATACCGGTATACAAATATTAACTTAAAAAAATTAAAAAATAAATAATAATAATAATAATAATAATAATAATAAAATAAAAAAGAGGGATTGAATACGTATACAAAATCAGTATTAACTTAAAAATAATAATAATAATAATAATAATAATAATAATAATAATAATAATAAAAATATAATAAAAAAGACAATGCGTAATCACAAACAGGAAAATACATTCTAGTATACAAGTATTAACTTAAAAAGAATTAATACATATGAATATACTGTAATCTCACAACTAAAGGAATAGTACAATTAGTATGATCAGCACAGCACGGGTTACATTGAGACAATGACAATTACCTAAATATTAGTGTTAATGGAAAAATAAAGTAATGACTGTATATAATAATAATAATAATAATAATAATAATAATAATAATAATAAATACAAGTTATACCTACAAGAACTAATTCTGTGCATTTAAAATATTTCTAAACAAACTAATTTTAAACAATTGAGGACTAAGACTACCCCTGATTTCCAGCGGCAGTGAATTCCATGAGCGGGCCATGGCTATTGAGAAAAAACTTGAGTACAGAGTTGTCTGATGACGTGGTATTGATAGCAACAGATTGTGCTGTGAACGTGTATTACGATTATGATGTGAAGCTAGGAGAGTAAACCGAGAGGCAAGGTAGTTGGGTGTGGAGTCATGTATAATTCGATATAGCAGGCAAAGAGAATGCACTAAACGTCGATCTTGCAAGCGGAGCCAGGAGAGTCGTAGAAAATATTCCGATATGTGATCATGTCGGCGGATATTGAAAATAAATCGGACTCAGACATTATGTACACGTTGAAGTTTTTGAGAAACTTCAGCACTTAGGTCGCTATATAAAACATCACAATAGTCAAAGTGAGGCATTACAAGAGTCTGTACTAGAATTTGAGTTTAGTAGGAAGGAAGTTTTTCAGGCGTTTCAAAGAATGCATGATAGAGAAAACTTTTCTACAGATATATCTGATTTGCGTATTCCTGTTCATATTAGAGTCGAAATAGATGCCGAGGTATTTTACAGTTGCACTGAAAGGAATAATTTTGTTGTTGAGAGAGACAGGCTGAAGAGTGTTCATATTAATGGAGGATAAAAGCCTTTGCTGCCCAAAGAGAATGGCTTGGGTAGGATTGTAGGCTATGAAATCAAAAATTACCTTCAATTTTTTTACTCCGATGGACAACATACAGGGACATCATTTTATTTTTACTTGCATTTTTATTGTACCTGCGTTTCTGAATGTACTTGACTCCCATCCCTCTTACTAATGTTCTTGCTAAAGTCAGCTAAACAAATTTACGGCCGCTGTTGCTAGCAGAGTACAGTGTGATTCAGAAATATGTTGTATTTTCTATAGAAGAAAGAGCTTATATTATTGAAGTTTCTTTTCACACAGGTTCAGTGTGTAGCATAACTAAATTCGTCTGTATGGTCTGAGCGCAAGTGAAGATTAGAGTTACCGAAAGTACGGTACCCTATAATATGGTGCGGTACTTAACAGCATTATTTAAACAAGAGTTTTGTTTTACTGCTTGTAGGTATGAAGGACGATGATGGAAACTGGAATTACAATATAACCGAATGTGAACAGCAGTTTTTTTCCTGATTATATCATTATGGAATATGTTCGTAGAAATATCATTAATCTGATATATAAATTTAGAGCAACAGTGTGTACAGAAAGGGAGAAAAGTGTAAGATGGCCAACAAAGATGACAGATGATGCTGTAGAAGATGCTAGAGAAAGGATGCAGCGAAGTCCTAATAAGTCGGTCAAGAAGTTAGCTGTAGAAATTGGGATTTCTTACGGAAGTGGTCACGAAATTCTCAGGAATAAATTAGGTTGGTAATATGCTGAAAAAAGTAGACATTACATAATTAATATAACCGTCTGAAGAGTCAGTTTGTGAAAAAAAAAATGTTACTGCTCTACTGTTTCTTTGATAAAATACCGTAAAAGTAATGATCAAACTGAAAATCGTAATAGGCTACTGTATTTCCCTGTAACATAAATGGATACACTACTTTTCTCTCCTCCTATAGTTAGTAAACATATTGCACAAGTAGCACCAAACTCCTGTAATGGAAGGGGGTAACAGTGTTTCCGAGTGTAGCCAGGTTAATGTTAAAAATGTTGGTAAAAATAAAGTGATGTCCCTGTATATTTTAATTATTTGCTTTTCCTTATTATGTGTTTTCCACCGTTGTGGAATAACGATTAGCTTGCCTGATCGTGAAACGAACGGTTACTGGTACAGATTCTGGTAGAGACAAGTTAACTGGATGAGATTTTTTCGGGGTTTTCTCTCAACCCAGTAAGAGCAAATTCTAAGTAACTTTCGGCGCTGGGACCTGGACTGATTTCGCCGACATTATCACCTTCATATCATTCAGAGGCTAGATAACCACAGTAATTGATAAAGTGTCGTAAAATAACCCACTAAAAATATTGTGCGTTGAAGCAGATGACAAATTAATCCCAAAATATTTCATGATAAAGAAATTTACTTTTGAAGGTTTCTTAACTCATATTATAACAAAAAATATAAAATACAACAATGATATATTACTTACTTACCTACTGGCTTTTAAGGAACCCAGAGGTTCATTGCCGCCCTCACATACGCCCGCCATTGGTCCCTATCCTGAGCAAGATTAATCCATTCTCTATCATCATATCCCACCTCCCTCAAATGCATTTTAATATTATCCTCCCACCTACGTTTCGGTATCCCTAAAGGTCTTTTTCCCTCCGGCCTTCCAACTAACACTCTATATGCATTTCTGGATTCGCCCATATGTGCTACATGCCCTGCCCATCTCAAACGTCTGGATTTAATGTTCCTAATTATGTCATGTGAAGAATACAATGCGTGCAGTTGTGTGTTGTGTAACTTTCTCCATTCTCCTGTAACTTCATCCCTCTTAGCCCCAAATATTTTCCTAGGCAACTTATTCTCAAACAGCCTTAACCTATGTTCCTCTCTCAGAGTGAGAGTCCAAGTTTCACAACCATAAAGAACAACCAGTAATATAACTGTTTTATAAATTCTAACTTTCAAATTTTTTGACAGCAGACTGGATGATAAAAGTTTCTCAACCGAATAATAACATTCATTTCCCATATTTATTCTGTGTTTAATTTCCTCCCGAGTATCATTTATATTTGTTACTGTTGCTCCCAGATATTTGAACTTCTCCACCTCTTCAAAAGATAAATTTCCAATTTTTATATTTCCATTTCGTACAATATTCTCGTCACGAGACATAATCATATACTTTGTCTTTTCGGGATTTACTTCCAAACCTATCTCTTTACTTGCTTCCAGTAAAATTCCCCTGTTTTCCCTAATCGTTTGTGGATTTTCTCCTAACATATTCACGTCATCCGCATAAACAAGCAGCTGATGTAACCCGTTCAATTCCAAACCCTCTCTGTTATCCTGGACTTTCCTAATGGCATACTCTAGAGCAAAGTTAAAAAGTAAACGTGATAATGCATCTCCTTGCTTTAGCCCACAGTGAATTGGAAACGCATCTGACAGAAACTGACTATACGAACTCTGCTATATGTTTCACTGAGACACATTTTAATTAATCGAATTAGTTTCTTGGGAATATCAAATTCAATAAGAATATCATGTAAAACTTCTCTCTTAACCGAGTCATACGCCTTTTTGAAATCTATGAATAACTGATGCACTGTACCCTTATACTCCCATTTTTTCTCCATTATCTGTCGAATACAAAATATCTGGTAAATAGTTGATCTATTACGCCTAAAACCACACTGATGATCCCCAATAATTTCATCTACATATGGAGTTACGGAACATAATTCTTCGAAATGTACGGTATGCAACAATTCTTACGATAAAAGTAAAGCGTTGTCTCTCTTTACCATTCCTAAACATTTAGGAATTAGAAAAAAATAGGCAATTGCCTGCAAAAGACAGGATAAATTCAATCCTGATGCAAGCAGATTATGCTCCGGCTATTATAAAAACGACGATTTTGTTCCTGATTTTCGAGCAGCTTTAATGAAAATAAAGCCGAAACGACCGAGAATGTTAAAACCTACAAGTAAGTTTAAATAAATCCCGTAGGCCAATATAAGTAGCCTACATTAATACCAGCTTTGCATAATAATTAGATTAGGTTCATCTATGTTAACCTTCAAATTATTTTCTTTCTTTTGTAATCTTTGCTGGATCGTACATAACTTACAATTAAGAAAATAATCATGCTACTTATACTAACAATCGCATACCAAAGGGGTGGAGGGTTAGCGACTGATACCAGTAATGCTTTTTCACTATAATTCTCATTATATTGATTTTATATTAACGATATGACATTTTGTCCTTATGGCATATTCAGTGGGTTAATCATAAAAGCTTCCAGTGACAATTCATTGTTGAGTTATAATGATTATTGTAAATGAACGTGTGGCTGACATTTCATTACCGATACATGCTCAATGTTAGAATGTTTTTAAACACAAGACTGGAAACTAGCAGACGAAAACGGACGGCAGACACTGAGAGCAGACGAATTGTTAAGAAATACAGAAAAATAATGCAGTGACAAGTGTAAGTACAGCTTTTATATACACGGTATAAATACTTTCAACGTATTTATATTATGCCATGATACGTACACAATTGGTTTATACTCATTGCAATGTTTTTATTTCAGGCGGTTATGTTTGTAATGTACGCTGATGTCGCTATCAATTTAAAATAAAGGACCAGTGAGCATGGACTCTTCGCGCGTCATCAGCCAATTAGCCATTTGATTGGCTAATGAAAAATGAGATAACCTATTGAGTTTATACAGAGTGATTTATATAGAACTGACACATTTCTTTCTTTCTTTATTTCAAAACGAATGATGCTAGCCACAATTTGTTATACCTCAATGTAGAGTATGTTTTGGAGATTACTAACCTCTATTGCAGATGTTGAAAATTCTTGATTTATTCGGCTGGAAATTCACTTAATGACCAGTTTTTAACGTCAAATTAAACAGGAGTTTTGATTCCCTGTCATGAGATGCGCAGATGTTTATTTTCTATTCTGTATATTTGTCATATTCTTTTAGAGATCCAGTTGTTTCCAATTTGTTTACCAGTCCCAGTATTGTGTTTCTTTGGGAGGGGGGGATTACGAACACCAAATTCTCTCTGGTATGCCCTTTGAGTAGCTGTAATTGAATTCCTAATCCAGTATTGCTTCACAAGGTAGAGCTTTTAATTTAATGTGTACTGCATTTTCAGTGACTAAAACAAAATGTCGAAAACAGCTGCCAACAATAGCCTAAGGAATAAAGAATAAACATCTGCGCATCTCGTGACAGGGAATCAAAACTCCTGTTTAATTTGACGTTAAAAACTGGTCATTAAGTGAATTTACAGCCGAATAAATAAAGCATTTTCGACATTTGCTATAGAGGTTAGTAATCTCCCAAAAATACTCTATATTTGAGGCATAACAAACTGTGGCTAGCATCATTCGTTTTGAAATAAAGAAAGAAAGATATGTGTCAGTTCTATATAAATCACTCTGTAGAAGAGCCTTGGGTATGCTACAAAACAAACATTATTGAAATTATCGCTCATCTGCTGTTCATGTTTCCCTAGCAACGAAATATTTGTTTGTGTTTTTCGCGCCGCATTGTTAAATCGCTCCTGGTTCTGCTCTTTAACGTGGCGCAAGCTCGGCCCATTCTGACGCTCCACTCCGTATGACCGGAAATAATGCTCGACGATAAACACCTTCTCCTCTGTTGTGAGAACCATAATTGCAGCACAAATCTCAACATTGAATATATAGCCTAATATGTCAAACTATTATATAACATAAATAAATACTTGATTGCTGGGAAAACATGGACAGCAGATGAGAAGATAATTTCAGTACTGTTTGTTTTGCTCCATACTGTACTATAATATTTAAGCACTTAAAACAGAGGCATTTAGTAACCTATTTTTATGATCCCTTAATTTATTTAATTTTTATTTTTCTATATAGTCTATTCTAAGGCTTTTAGGCTTAAGGACTTTACTAATAGTCGGTAGTATATTATGCACACTATTTAAAGGGTGTAATTGATATTTTGTTATTGACGTGTTGTATCAGTGGTGAAGAAGGTCTTGTGTCAGTGAAGTGTGTTTGTGTCAGTGAAGTTTTATAGTTTATACTGGTAGAGCAAAGTATTTGAACAGTGAAATATTTTTGAAGTGTTAATGAAATCAGGATAGTATCAGTGAAATGTGTCGTAGTTCCAGTGCAGTGAGTGCGTTGACAGCGAAATGAGTGTAGTGCTGAAAGGTATTTGTGCATGTATGAACATATCATACTCGTGGATTTTAGTTCGAACTTAGGGTTAAGATACTAATTAGATTTACTCTAAATGTTATTTTAAGTAATCGTGCTTCTTTTAATTTAGGATGCTCCTTGTTAATATTATTATACTACCGTTGTTATTGTTATTATTATTATTATTATTATTATTATTATTATATTTATTATTATTATTATTATTCCAGACGTTTGAGATGGGCAGGACATGTAGCACGTATAGGCGAATTCAGAAATGCATATAGAATGTTAGTTGGGAGATTGGAGAGAACAAGACCTTTGGGGAGGCCGAGACGTAGATGGGAGGATAATTTTAAAATGGATTTGAGGGAGGTGGGATATGATGATAGAGACTGGATTAATCTTGCACAGGATAGGAACCGATGGCGGGCTTATGTGAGGGCGGCAATGAACCTCCGGGTTCCTTAAAAGCCATTTGTAAGTAATTATTAATATTATTATTATTATTTATTAGTCTTAATTGCTATTAGTATTATTAATTTATTATTAATTGTCATTTCTGAAAGTAATTAGTTACCACTGCCTCCAGGTATTTACCCATTTGCAATGTGAATAAATACATAGGCTACACGTATGCTACATATATTTTAACTTTCAATAGCATGAGCTTTCTCTCAACGATTTTCAAAATTTCTTAAGAAATTAACGTAGTCCACACCTGTGGAGTAATGGTTAGCGCGTCTGGCCGCCGCGAAACCAGGTGGCCCGGGTTCGATTCCCGGTCAGGGCAAGTTACCTGGTTGAGGTTTTTTCCGGGATTTTCCCTCAACCCATTATGAGCAAATGCTGGGTAGCTTTCGGGCTGGATCCCGGACTCATTTCACCGGCAATATGACTTTCATCTCATTCAGACGCTAAATGTCCTAAGATGTTGATAAAACGTCGTAAAACAACCTCGAAAAAAAATTAACGTGAGGAACTGGAGTTCTCAAGCTTTTGACTGACACTGTATTTTTATATCTCAAGACGCGCATATTGACAATATCAAGAGGACTGTGGTGCCATCTTACGGAGGTTCGCAGTGACACGAGACGCCTGGTTAGAGATTGAAGCAGTAGCCCTCACAGGGCGGTGTTTTCCCGCAGTAATGGCGGCCCACATATTACGTAGTGATACGCATTACACTTTATAGGTGTATCTGCATGGGACGAGCGATCGTGCTACACAGTGCCGTTCCGCCGGTGACAACAGCTTGAAAATTACATTTGCTGTTCTGCTATTCTAATAATAGCCGGCTTTATTGTGCACAAAGCGGGCCATAGAACAATTTGTGAGTTTGTCCACTAACATTATCTGCACTGGGGCCACGTCTGTGTATGCAGTATGAATCATTCAGGTCTATGGACATGCGATGAATTCTGAAGACTGCAACAAATTGGCTCCCCTTTATTTTTTTTCCTACATTGAAAATTAAATCTGCTCTATTTCCGTAGCTCGTATGCGGTATAAAAATAAACACAGGCATATAAATAAACTAAAATGAAATGAAACAGATTAGTCTCCCCCCCCCCCCGTTTGCAGCAATAGCTCGAGGTTTTCACAAGTAGCGGAATATTCTAAATCATAATGAACTATCTGACCATATCTGTACTTCGGTACATAATAATAATATATATGATATGCGTAAATCACTTCGTGATTTAAGACGGCGCTTATTCCGTCGGATCCCAGCCAACTAGTCACTCATTACGAATGCACCTCAGCACATGTGTGGACTTCGGTCCTAGGTACATAGATATCTATGACGTAGTGCAGAGGGCGGCCACTAGAGGGAACCCAAGAGTTGGAACTTAAAACTGAGACGATTCTTCCGACGCCGGGGTGGAATCCGGTGTGGCTTAGTGGATAAAGCGTCAGCACGTAAAGCTGAAAACCCGGGTTCAAATCCCGGCGCCGGAGAGAATTTTTCCCCGTTCCATTACTCTCTCATCGTATGATGACGCAGAATATCAGCATGGAAATATCATATGTACTTCGGTACATTAAAATAATATATATGATATGGGTAAATCACTTCGTGATTTAAGACGGCGCTTATTCCGTCGGATCCCGGCCAACTAGTCACTCATTACGAGTGCACCTCAGCACATGTGTAGACTTCGGTCCTAGGTTCATAGATATCTATGACGTAATGCAGAGGGCGGCCACTAGAGGGAACCCAAGAGTTGGAACTTAAAACTGAGACGATTCTTCCGACGCCGGGGTGGAATCCGGTGTGGCTTAGTGGATAAAGCGTCAGCACGTAAAGCTGAAAACCCGGGTTCAAATCCCGGCGCCGGAGAGAATTTTTCTCCGTTCCATTACTCTTTCATCGTATCTGACCAGATTTTCCAGCTTGAAAACACCGCCTGATTTTGATACTGCCTAGGTCTAAACCAGGCCTGCAGAACCCGTAAGTAGGGGAAATATGATGTCAGCCTCACTTCACTTCTATTGGGGATGATCGACTTCTGCGTAGAGTTGTTGACATTCTTTGCGTGTGGAAGGTCCATCAGTGGCGGCACTGTAATTTTAAAAAAGGATTGTAATAAAGTCGTATTTATAATGCGTTGTCGTTTCAAGGTTTACGATTATACTAGATTTTCTGTCGGTAGTTTCTTTGAGCTTTCTTTGCACCTAGCCTGCTTGAGATTTTCCAAAACTTTCCTCCTATCTTCACCTACGGAAATATAAATTTGTAGCATTTAAGTAATGAACCTTGAAAGTTAATATAAATGTCACTATTCATTTCAATACAAAATGAGTGATGTCCTTAATTTAACAGTATACAAGGTTGTTTACGAACTCTGATAACGAATTTGAATGACATGTGCGTCAGGAATCACACCGACAGCTGAATTGCGGCGAGATGTGACAGACCAATAGTGAGTGATTTGATAATAATCAGAGTGCACGGTGTATCACAGTAGCAATGCCCAAAATCGAGCCATTTTGGAAGAGGTACATAACAACTCTTTCCGATGCCAAATACAGTTACGTGAAAATCATAGAAGCCTGCAAGAAAACGTAGTTTCGTTATTTCCAAGAAAGGCATCTTGTGTGTACCTAATAAGACTGGATGGAATTAAATCCAGAGTGGAAGAAAGCAAGCCAGTCCATCCCCCGTCACAAGTCGCCGCACGAGATGATACAAATTAATTCCATTCGAGCTTTACCACTCTTATATTATTACGATGTACCGAAGTACGTATGATATTTACGTGCATAAATTCTGCGTCATCGTATGATGATGGATGAGTGGAACAGAGAAAAATTCCCTCCGGCACCGGGATTTGAACCCGGGTTTTCAGCTCTGCCTGCTGGGACGCTCTATCCACTAAGCCACACCGGATTCCCACCCCGATGTCGGATTGAATCCTCTCAGTTTAAGTTCCACCTCTTGGGTTCCCCCTAATGGCCTACCCCCATGCACTGCGTCATAGATATATGACAGTGGCACAATGTCCACACATGTGCAGAGGTGCACTCGTTATGAGTGACTAAGTGGCCGGGATCCGACGGAATAAGCGTCGTCTTAAATCACTAAGTGATTATTTTTCGCATATCATATATTATTACGATGTACCGAAGTACATATAATATTTCCGTGCAGAAATTCTGAGTCATCATATGATGGTGGATGTGTGGAACAGAGAAAACTCCCTCCAGCACCGGGATTTGAACCTGGTTTTCAGCTCCACGTGCTAACGCTCTATCCACTAAGCCATACCAATCTTATTAAGTACACAGAAGATACCTTTCTTGGAAATAACGAAACCTCGTTTATTACAGGCTTCTTTTATTTTCACTTAACTGTACTTGGCATCGGAAAGGGTTGTTATGTACCCTTTCCAAAAAGGCTCGATTTTCTTGGGAATTTCTGCTGTGAGTCACCGTGCACTCTGACTATGAGATCACTCACTACTGGTCTGTCACCTCGCGCCACAGCTGTCGTGTGATTCCTGCCGCACATGATATCATTCAAATTAGTAATCAGAGATCAGAAACAACCCTGTATAAATAAATAATTAATATACAGTTCGTAATAATGAACTTACCCGAAGTTTGTCTATTTCATAAACCTTAATATGGACTTTGTTGAAATGTACTATAATATTGAAATGACGAGTAGAAATAAATTGGATGGGACACAGTAAATAAGCAATTCTTTCGTCTTCTTCAACAACAAACTAATCATATTCCCATTTCCTTTGGAAGTACAGTGCCTTTCGCTGTCGAGTCACCCATTGCAGTCGGCAGCAGTGCCGGGAGCTCTGTTATCGCCAGCGATAGCAACCTTCATAACCGAGCTCCATTTTATCGGTTTTGACGACTATGTATCAACTGAGGGGTTATGCAATATTGGTTATTGTTATTGCAAAATCGTATTTTTTGGTCTCTCTGACTTAGTTTTTTCCATAAATGGGAAGTTCTGGATTATGACTGCTTATAGATGTTCTTTTAGATAGTGTAATTTTCTTGGTTATATTTAGTGTACTACGAGTCTTTATTTTAGTTGCCTATTTAACGACATATCTAGTTACCTAGATATTACATGACAATTTTATTGGGGAATTTCAATGCTAAGGTTGGACGGGAGGATATTTTTAAACCGACTATTGGAAAAGAGAGCCTACACATAACTAGTAATGACAATGGAGTTAGGTTAGTCAACTTTGCCACATCAAAATATTTCATTGTCAAAAGTACAACATTCCCCCATAAGGATATACATAAATATACGTTTGAGATGGGCAGGGCATGTAGCACGTATGAGTGAATCCAGAAATGCATATAGTGTATTAGTTGGGAGGCCGAGACGTAGATGGGAAGATAATATTAAAATGGATTTGAGGGAGGTGGGATATGATGATAGAGAATGGATTAATCTTGCTCAGGATAGGGACCAATGGCGGGCTTATGCGAGGGCGGCAATGAACCTCCGGGTTCCTTAAAAGCCAGTAAGTAAGTAAGTAAGTAAGTAAGTAAGTATTTAACGACATTGTATTAAATTACTATCTAGGTAAATTACCGTCGATAGAATTGATGATAACGGATGATTTTTGGTGAGCTAAGATCCAGGATTGACATGTCATTACCTAACATTCGCCTTACGGTTGAGGAATATTCGGAAAAATTCCAATCAGCAAATCACCCCTAAAGGGGATCGAACCCACGCCCGAATACAGCTTCGGATCAGTAGGCAGACCTGTCTCTCACCTCAGTTATGACGGTGGTCGTACTGTACGTATTCAGAGAGATTTTACTATTAATTTATTTCTGCTGCAAATGTTGGAAGACACTTTAAGGTCAGGTTGTCCACTGAAATGCCACGACTTCATATTGATAATATATTTAAAATTGTGTTAATACGCATACTTATAAATCCATAAAAATTAAATGATGAAATATAAATGATGCGAATATTGAATAATAATTTATTACAGATTTCTAGTCTTCATTTACGGACGCTCACAAAAGTGCAGACGAGCGATTGGTGGCAATTTCTGTGTGTGAAAAGACTTCTTAAGTTTCTTGTGGCCAGAGATATTTGTTACAGAATGGCGTTAAGCCACTTAGCAAGCTCAGTCGCCAAAGAGACTCTTACAAAGAGAGTTAGTTACTTTGAGACCATCAGAACTCAAGAATGCTTTTGCGCATCGTAGGATTGCTGCGAGTAATATATTTTGAGCAGTTTGTTATACTTGGATAAAACCTACACAATTCTCCCATTTTCGAACCTCTTCATTCTTCTTTTCTTCACGATTCTTGTTTTTTCTTTCTTCCGAAATTCCTTTTCATCCTCAATCTAGTTTTCTTCTGCCCAAATTCTGTCTCAATATTATGTCTTCGTCGCCTATTCAATCATTGCTCTGCCTTCTTATTTATTCACTCCCACCTCACATTTTTGTCCACCTTCTCACTTTTTTCCCTGCCGTCTAATTCTCCGCCGTCTCAGTTTCTTCTCCGTCTGCTCACTTTCTTCTCCGCATTCCCAAATTCATCTCTCACTTCTCACTATATCCTTCACTTTCTCTCTTTCATCCCTACCTTCTCACTTTTTCCTCCACCTTCTCACTTTCTTCTCTGCCGTCTCACTTTCTCCTACGCCTGCTCATTTTCATCCCTCCCTTCTCACTTTCTTCTCCGCATTCCCACATTCACCCCTTCCTTCTCACTTTATCCTACACTTCTCACTTTCATCCCTACCTTCTCATTATTTTCTCCACGTTCACACTTTCTTCGCTGCCTTCTCACTTTCTTCTCCTCCTGGTCACTTTCTTCTCCACCTTCTCACTTTCATCCCTCCTTCTCACTTTCTTCTTCTCCACATTCACACATTCGTCCCTCCCTTCTCACTTTATTCTCCACCTTCTCACTTTCATCCCTACCTTCTCACTATTTCCTCCACCTTTACACTTTCTTCTCTTCCGCCCCACTTTCCTCTCCGCCTGCTCTCTTTCTTCTTGCCTTCTCACTTTGTTCTCCGCCTTCTCACTTTCTTCTCCTCCTGGTCACTTTCTTCTCCACCTTCTCACTTTCATCCCTCCTTCTCACTTTCTTCTTCTCCACATTCACACATTCGTCCCTCCCTTCTCACTTTATTCTCCACATTCTCACTTTCATCCCTACCTTCTCACTATTTCCTCCACCTTTACACTTTCTTCTCTTCCGCCCCACTTTCCTCTCCGCCTGCTCTCTTTCTTCTCTGCCTTCTCACTTTGTTCTCTGCCTTCTCACTTTCTTCTCTGCCTGCTCACTTTGTTCTCCGCCTTCTCATTCTCTTCCCCGCTTTCTCTCTTTCTTCTCTGCCTGCTCACTTTGTTTTCCGCCTTCTCACTCTCTTCCCCGCTTTCTCTCTTTCTTCTCTGCCTGCTCACTTGGATCTCCGCCTTCTCACTTTGTTCTTCACCTGCTCACTTTGTTCTCCGACTTCTCACTTTCTTCTCAGTCTTCTCACTTCTCCGCCTTCTCACTCTCTTCCCCGCCTTCTCTCATTCTTCTCCGCCTCCTCACTTTGTTCTCCGCCTGCTCACTTTCTCCTCCTCCTGTTCACTTTCTTCTCCGCCTTATCACATTCTTCTCTGCCTGCTCAACTTCTCCTCCTTCTCACTCCTTCTCCATCTGCTCACTTTCTTCTTCGCCTTCTCTCTTTCTTCTCCGTCTTCTCACATTCTTCTCCGCCAGCACAGTTTGGACGCAACTTATTCCGTTATGGATACACAAAAAACCTCATTGTGCTCAAGAGCTTAGGGATGTTCCATTTCTCGCTGAGTAAGTACGTAGGCCTACATCTATAATAGTTACTCTTGTGAATTAATGTAATACGTTTCTTTGCACCTTGCATATTTAAGTTACATACAATGAGATTCGTAAGGGTTTGCGAATTACTCTTTTTAACTGTGGTGTGCTATCAGTGGCGGCTCGTGAGTATTGAATTAAGGGGGGCTGCATACAAAAATAATCCAAGAAACTTACTTTATTTAAAGATTAGTTCCATGCGCCTTAGCTTGTAAGTTTTGTTTAAATGAGACAGGCTCATGTTAGTAGATTTACTGGCATTTAAAAGAATCCTGCGGACAAAATTCCGGCACACCGGCGACGTTGATATAACCCCTGCAGTTGCGAATGTCGTTAAATAAACCATAATTTAATTTTTATATGCAGATTTGAACCTTAGGAATATCTAACTGTTGTAGTTGGTTGTATAATATATATACATGATACATCAATAAATGAAAAAAATAGCTGAGCCAGAAATTGAATTCAGGATCTTCAAGAGTGCGCACCAGGGCTCTTGCCTCGTTTAATGTTATGTTGTTAGATGTTTCAGATTCCA